>NC_134694.1:75144927-75492427 GCF_050947455.1 Rhinoderma darwinii | reverse complement strand
CATCTTTCCTGTAGTCCTAACAGCAGCACACATTTTTGCCCACCCAATTAAGAAGTTTAATTTCTCTGCAGCTAGTTTCATGAAAAATTCGGATGAGGTTAAACTTTTATTGAGTTAAATCTCTTTAATCTTGACACCTGTCTTAAACTCACTGCAAGTGGGGAGTTAACCCCCATATGCATGTGTTGCTGTTCGGACTACAGGAAAAAGGAATTGCATAAATGAATTCAGACTATTATCTTAGTTGACTGTCTTTTAATGTGCAGTTCAATATCACTGGAACCTGCCAAAAAGAAAACTTGTACTCACTAGAAAGTGATGGGAGTATATTATTTTCACAACTTACCGGAGTGTCATACAGAGTGATATGTAAAGTTTAGAGCGAGTGCTTATATTAAATATATATATATATATATATTGCACACAGTGAATATTAGGTAGACACATGTACCTCACATGCTTCTCTATGAAGTTTAACAATGTCCACTATCCCAAAAAAAATTTATATGAAAAGTGGATGATTTGCTGCTCCCATATCCAACAATCTCTGGATGAGTGATGGCAATATTTTGAAAATTTCTGCTCTACTTTTGAATTTTTGGGTTTGACCAAGCAAATTTTGTGTACAGCAAACATTTATGCAGTGTGCCTTGTTAGTTTAGCTGCAATAAAGCACATGAGATTAATGTGTATGTGTACTGCAATAGAAGGTAGGTACCAACATTGTATTTCTGGGGGGTTTATGCAGAAGAAGCCATCATGGAACCATAAAAGTTTTTCTTTACATCAGTTATATAAATATTCAGCATCTCCTTCAATAGGGAAGAGTCGTTTGTAGATAGTGATATCAACTTCTAAGCTCAATGTGAAAAACAAAATTACTTTAAGACCTACAAAACAGATTTTTTTTCCTTACTCAAAAGATTTATACCATATTGACCATCTGACCTGCTCCTAATGATTGTAAAATATAAAGATTTGAAAAAATGTTTGTCTTGGTTTATGCAATACTTGTTTAATTGAAGCATATTTCCAGACATTTCAACAAAAACGGTTCAGGGTATGTGTCTCTCGGTTGTTAACCCTTCCTACAAATGGCTGTACATGAATGTCCAGAGCAAGAGCTACTTATGTTGCTGTATTTTGACATACATGTCCTGACTCACTACTTTTTAACCATTTAAATTTGCTTAAAGAGTACCTAACCTTTCAGGTAAACCTAAAAGAAAGAAGAGAAAAAACCAGGGTGCCACATTGTTCCGATCACAAGGATGATATAAGTGGATGAACAGTGGTAGTAATTGTGCTGACATATTAAGGTTGTGCAAGGGTAGGCACAACTCTACTGTAGATGAGGTAATAATTTATGATGAAGCTGCAGCTAGGTCCAAACCGGTAACACACATGGCAACTGCTCGTTTAGGCATATATAACCTTTCAGGTGACTTTTCAGAATTATTTGTCATATGAGGAATAATACTATTTCTGGCAAATTATATGTCTTGTATCCTGATTTATTTATTTTTAGCAATTTCCGCCTCTGCAGGCTCTATCTGTTGTTTTCAGTTTTCACTAAGCTAGTGGGTGGAGACTAACTGCTAGCATGTTTCCCATACATAGCACACACAATACAGAGAACATCCTGGTCCACTATCTGTAGCACACTCTCAGAAGCAGAATGGAGGACACCACAATGCAGTAACAAGCAGTGTAGCTGTGAATCCAAAATGGGGTTGAAATATAAATGCTACAAGCAGTTTGTTTCTTATCTCTTTTTCTGCTCCTTCTCCTTCCTCCTGCTCCCCTCCCCTCTCCATTGATTTCTATGTGCAGCAGCATCTGTGTCTTTCTCTGCTCCTGCTTCCTCCTACTTCTCCCCCACCCATCTCTATAGACTTTTTTGTGCAGCAGTGTCTGTGTCTCTCACTGCTCCTTCTCCCTCCTCTTGTTCCACCTCCCCGCTCCATAAACTTTTACAGGCAGCAGAGTCGGTGTCTCTCTTTTCTCTTGCTACATTCTTCTGCTTCCACCTCCCCTCTCCAAAAATTTCTATGAGCAGCGTGTGTAGCACTATCTCTACTCCTGCTCCCTCCTCCTGCTCCCCCTCCCTTCTCCATGGACTTGTATGGGCCACAGGTCTGTGTTTCCTCTCTCTGCTCCTGCTTTCCCCTCCTGCTCGCCCTCCAGTCTTCATATACTTATGAGGGTATGCTGTGAAGAGACACCCCCCCCCCCCCACTAGAGATGAATTTTGCTTGAAAACAGGGAGTGGACAGCAGATTCAAGAAAAGGAGACACCTAGTGGCAGTAACTTTACATGGAATTTGCATGGATAAAATGACTAAATTTTAACCGTAAGTAAATTACAAAGTTTATATATAGCAGTTGTACTATTAGATTACCATAAGTTGTTTGAAAAGTTAGTGTTCATTTAAAAATGATGATCGCACTATTAACAATGAGAGATAATTACCCTTATTGTGTCACAGTGTATTTCATGAACCAAGACATTCTCAAAGTTTACATCTTTATATTGGCTGCAGAAGTCTTTAGAAATTATGCCAGGGCTGTCCTCTGATTACATCTGTTAAGGCATACCTTTGCCCAAATCCTAGTGAATGGGCAGGGTTGCACAAAAAGCAGACCTTTTTCTAATCTCATACAAAGTCCCAACTGTTGTTTTCACGGCAAACAACACCTACAGCTAGGTCTAGTACTAATTGGTAAAAATAGAAAGAGGGCTAAAAAGCTAACAAAGAATGAGAGGGGAAGGTTATTTCATCGTTACTGCCGGACTAGGAGATCTAATAGAGTGTATCAGTGAGGGTGCTTTTTTCTCACCGTGACAGAAAAATCAGTCCCATGAAAGTTAATGTGGCTGACAATGGTAGCTCTCAGACAGCTACATTCCTTCCCAGAAACTGAAAGCAGGAGAAGTCTAGAACACAAGCTGCTTGGATAAAAAGATAACAATTGTTTATTACACATTAGTGTTCAGGAGCAGATTCAAATTTTCATGTTCATGTACTTGAAAAACTGAAACTGAAATGAGTGGTACTATACACACAGTACTAGATTTAAAAAATGTAGCCTATGGGAAATAAAATGGAAGATATAAAGATTTATAGCAATTCAACAGCATAGCATTTGATGGCAGAAAAAAAAGATTATTATCCATAACCTATAAGGATTTTTTGTGGATTTAGTATGTTTTTTTTCAAGCCAAAACCAGACTTGGATCGAGAAGAGGAGACACTTTAAGGCCTTCCTTTATATATTTCTTTTGTTTAGGTTTCGATCCTGGTTTTGACTTTAAAAAAAATGCAAAATCTGCATCAAATCTGCACTGTGTGAACAAGGCCTAACTGTATGAAAGTGGATACAATCCCTCTCCAGTCTTTTCCCCTAATGCCATGCCTGAAAAATATGTTGCCATTATCACTTTCTGCTACATTCCTAAAATCCTTTGTTGATCATGTGGAACAGAGTGCAATCTCTCCTAGCAAAGAAGGCAAACATCCATTCCCTTTGGACCCAATTGGATAAAAGGAATGGCATCCAGTCTCTTCTGACACAGTACCATAGTAAGGTTTCCTGTCCCTTTTTCTGAGGTGTTTAATATCATGTACCTGGTGACCAGGCTTTTGACCTACAACCTCTGTTGAGATGCTGGACAGATTGGGTGCCAAGGGGGACTTGTTACATAGTTAAATAGTTGATGGTTAAAAAAAGAAAGGGTCCATCCAGTCCAACCTATAATGCTACCGTGTTGATCCAGAAGAAGGCAAAAACACCTATGAAGGGGATGCTAATGTTATCTCAACTCCAATTATGGCAATAAGAAAAAATTCTTAGATCAAGGCCCTTCTTATACTCGTTTAATGAATCAACCATCACAACATTTTGTGGCAGCGAGTTTCAAAGTTCACTGCTCTTGCAATAAAGAATCCCTATCTATGATGATGATGAAATCTTCCTTCCTCTAGATGTAATGGATATCCCCGTATATATATTTTTATATATATATATGAAGATGTGTGTGCAAAATATATGTGTGTGCACAATGTGTGGTCCAGTATCAATATGTGTGTGTGTGGGTACAATGTGTGTACAGTATATATGTGTGTGTACAGTGTGTGTACAGTATAAGTATGTATATATTTTATTACAATATTTTTTTACTTACAGATGTAGCCGTCTTTACCTTGACTTCTAACACATTAAATAAACAATGGCTAGATCTCTTAACTTAACTTTTTCATTGCCTTTTCAATGGCTTCTGTTGTGTGATATCACGCTGCAGCAAGTTATCAGTCAAGTTAAAGATGGCTACATCCATAGCGACAACATGTTCCGCAGCGCTGCACAGAAGAAGTAATCATTTACTGTATCCAGTGGGGCTCACAATCTAAATTCCCTACCTGTATATTTTTAAAGTATATTTATTTATATCTGTATGTTTACATCATGTGTGCATATATACAATGTATGTTCAGTACATGTGAGTGTGTGTGTATACAAGGTGTGTACAGTATATATGTATAGTATGTATGTGTCCAAGGTGTGTAAAATATATGCATGTATAGCTATACATATGTGTATTTATGGTATGTATATATGTCTGTATTACCTACGCATTTTAGTCGCAAAGTTGAATTTTCATGCAATTTTTGCATTTAATCACTGATGCAAATTTGTGTGAAGGTGGTTGTGTATATAAACCAAAAACATTTAGATTTTGGCAGCAAAGTAGCTGTTTTCCAAGTGCAGTGTATATATATTTAACACCTTTGTGGATGATGGGCAAATATTGCATGGCCTAGTGGGCCCCCAGGCGTATAGCCACTGAGTCCGGGACTGTTGCCGCCAAGGGATTAAAATATTTTATAGTAGGATAGGAAGGGTGGGGTAGTGAAACATCCCCCTTCGCCCCCATCCTTTAGGTCACGGACTTAGATAAGTGGTGTATAGGGAATAGGTAGGGGTGGTTATATATGATACATTTAGGGGGCTCCACAGCATCCTCTGTATCAAATTACCTAGACAGGGCATCGGCCCTTACAGTTTTGTCAGCGGGACGGTAGTGGAGCACAAATTGGAACCGGGTGAAGAACAGCGACCACCTGGCTTGACGGGGGTTAAGCCGTTGAGCCGACTGGAGATAAGTAAGGTTCTTGTGGTCGGTGTATATCAGGTTGGAGTGGGCTGCGTCCTCTAGCAGATGTCTCCACTCCTCCAGAGCCAATTTTATGGCCAGCAACTCCCGATCCCCAATAGAGTAATTGTGCTCTGCGGAGGAAAAAACCCAGGCGTTCCACACCCAGGAGGTCCACACCCAGGCGTTCACACCCTTCTTGGTAAGGGTAGAGATGGCAGCCATCAGTGATGAGAAGTTTGGGATAAACTGCCGGTAGAAGTTGACAAATCCCAAAAAACGCTGTATGGACCGCAGGCCATGAGGACGTTGAAATTCCAGGACGGAATTCACTTTCTCAGGATCCATCTTGGGACCTTGATCCGAGATGATGTAGCCCAGGAAGGGCAGAGAGTTTTTTCAAAGACGCACTTCTCCAGCTTGGCATACAGACGATTCTCCCTTAAACACATCAGAACATGACAAACATGCCTCCGATGAGTCGTTGGACTTGGAGATAAAATCATAATATCATCGAGATAGACCACAACACAGACATAGAGAAGATCTCGGAAGATATCATTGATGAATTCCTGGAAGACCGTGGGAGCGTTACACAGACCGAAGGGCATCACCAGGTATTCGTAGTGCCCATATTGAGTGTTAAACACCGTCTTCCACTCGTCACCTTGATGAATTCGGATCAAATTGCAAACCCCACGCAAGTCTAAATTCAAAATCTTGGCTCCTCGTATGCGGTCAAAGTTCCGAAATTAGTGGCAACGGATATTTGTTCTTGACTGTGATTTGATTGAGACCAGAGTAGTTAATGCAAGACCGAAGAGATGCATCTTTTTTCTTGACAAAGAAGAACCTGTCCACGGCCGGGGAGGAGGATTTTTGTATGAAACCCCTCTCCAGATTCTCCTTGATATAGGCCAACATAGACTAAGTCTCTGGCAAGGAGACAGGGTATACCTGTCCACGGGGAGGGGACGCATTTGGAACCAGTTCAATGGGACAGTCATAAGACCAGTGTAGAGGAAGCATATTAGCCTCCTTCTTGCTGAAGACATCCGCAAACTGAGAGAAATGAGGGGGTAATCCTGCCAATGACGGAGGCAGAGGAGGCTGGACCGGATGGATCTGTAACAGACACTGGCTGCGACATTTGGAGCCCCATTGGAGAACCTCTCCGGAATTCCAGTCCAGGACTGGGGCATGTAGTCGAAGCCAAGGTCGGCCTAGTAGGACAAGATTGACAGCTTTAGGCAAAACAAGATTAATTCAGAATGAAGGGCTCCAACTTGGTGCTTCAGCAGCTTGGTTTCAGATACGATCGGGTCGGGCAGAGTCAGTCCATTCACCGAGGCTACAGCCAAAGACGTCTCCAGAGGGACTGTGGGCAACTGGAGAAGATCCACTAGGTCTTTTCAGATGAAGTTTGCTGCGGACACTGAGTCCAGATAGGTAGAGATCCGATGCGTCTTTTCACCAGACACTATGGTCACGGGAATGGACAGTTTCAAGGAGAACTTTCTATTTAGCGCCATTCCACCTAGGGTTGTCTCTCCAACCAATCCTAGGCATTGGAGTTTTTTAGGCTTCTGAGGGCAGAAACGCACAACATGGCCCCTGAGTCCGCAATACAGACAAAGTCCCGAAGTGTGTCTGCGGTGTTTCTCCTGGGGAGACAGTTTGAGCCGATCCACCTGCATAGGCTCCTCTGGTGGAACAACTGGTGAGGGCAACAGGGATTGCTGGATGGTAGGAGCCAGCTTAGGGAATCTTCAATCCTGACGAAACTCTTGGGATAGCTCCCGGATCCTCATGTCAATCCGGGAGGCTAGAAGAATGAGGTCATCCCGGGTAGGTGGCAGATCAGGAGCGGCAAGCTTGTCCTTAATTTTAGATGACAGTCCCTGCCAGAATGCAGCCACCAAGACCTCGTTGTTTCAGAACAGCTCTGCCGCTAGGGTGCAGAACTGAATGGCGTACTCGACCACGGAGGTATCCCCCTGGCAAAGAATCATAAGAGATGCAGTTGCTGAGGAGACTCATCCAGGTTCCTCAAATACCCTGCGAAAAGTCTGTAGGAAACACTGAAGTTGCGGGTCTCCGATCCCTGACGTTTCCAAATAGGATTCGCCCATGCTAGGGCCTTGCCAGTAAGGAGTGAGACTATAAATGCGATCCTTGCACCATCAGAAGAAAATGCTCAGTGTGAAGGATGATTTATTTGCTTATATTCTCTGTATGAAATTACATTGTGAATTATCAAGCAGGATGCCGAATTACTAAGATATGTATTATGTGAAAGTGATGATAATGTTTAAATGATTTAGTTTCGTGCAGCAGCCATCTTGTCTGGAGTTCCCATCTTGGTTCTTTTGTAGTGAATAGAAAAGTCATTGTTCCTTTAATACAAGTAATGTTGATTTCGTATGTTTTATCTTTGACCTTGGTTCCCATGCGAAGATGGACAGGGAGTGAGATGGGAGGATGGCAAGTATGCGTGAGGGAAGGTCTCCCCCATCTCCACGAGAATATTCTGTCCAAGAGAGAGATAAGACACTTGTAAACATAATGTGTGAAGAATTATAATGATGTATTTTATTGTACGCTTTTTACTGAATAACAAATATTGTTACATTGTCTCTGATTGGTTTACCTCAAGCCTACACCCCTTCTGAATTTCAGTTTAACAGTTTGAGTTTGGTAATAAATCCTTCAGAGGAGCATTTTGAACATTTCAGCGTGTCTGTGTGTTTTCTTCTCCTTTCTCGATATATATCGGTGAAATATCCTAATTAGGATACTGACTAATGGAGTCTGGCCTTGAGAGTCTGTTGGGACTCGTATAAATTTCAGTCTAATATATTTTGAGCGATGGATATCCACGACAGTAATGGTGCCGAAACCCGGGAAGATTGCACGTCTGATAAGCTGTCACTGGAGAGGTCTGGCTTTGCATCTGTGAATTACAAAAAACCGCGGTAGGTAAGGAGCTTATTCTTACACCATTCGCACATGTATTGCGTAAGCCTTGGAATCTAGCTTACAGATGTCACTTCTTTATGGACGAGACTCCTTAGTCAGTGGGTTGAAAGATGGATCCAAAAAGGTATGTTGAAGCTTTTTGTGTGATGATGGATTGCAGGTGTGTACGTGATCTTAAACTGTTGATATGAAAGACATGAGAGAATTTTTGCCAGCAATTATATTGTTAACCAGGAAAATTGTACAACCTCCGCCTTTGGAATGCAGTGACGTAGCGCATGGCGGAGAGAAGTCGTAACTCACATGTGAAGTATTTGAAATGAAAAGATTGTAGTCTTGACTGTGAGGAAAAAAAACAAAACTTCTGCTTGCTGCTTTGTTGTAGCGTCATTTGTTATTTAGTTGTGTAAAATTGTTGAGGATTAATAGTTGATCTGTTACCCGTTTGTCTGGGATTATAGTTGGGAGATACTGACTGTTTGTAGGTGAGAGAACTTGGATAGTTGTGAGTAATATCATGTAGTACCACAGGGGCTTCAATGGTTAAGTCCTGATAATGTAGAATCCAGTGCAAGGAGAAGCAATTGTGTCTATATTGAATTTGCACTCAATACCATTACCCAGTGCAATAGGGAAAAACTTTGAATACTGTATTAGAAAATCATTTATATTTTCCTGGCTCATTGCCAGACAGTGATATTGTGTGTAAGGGTCCATAAACCAGTTGTATGCATTGCCAGACTGGCATAAGGTGGGAATCAGTACAGACTGATTTCTAGCACATGATAATCCGGCATATACACTTTGATGTAAAATAACATCCAAGTAATTAAGTCTGTAGTAGTATAACATCAGACCGCTGGATTGAATACCGTTGTAATATAACATCCTGTATTCATTGAATGACCCTGACACTTACCCCAGGTGCCACCTGTGTCGTAGTAGTAATTACAGTGAAGAACATTGGTATTGGATCAGACCCATAGCCCATAAAGAAATTATCACCAACATACATAACAGCCCCCTATACTACAACCCACAAAGTGAACGACTGAGCGGGGAGGATAATATACATATATTAACAAATATAATTTGCATGTGAAACCATTGCAAAGTGCTAGAGGAAAGAGTTTGGGATATATGCTACATCATGGGCTGTATAAACTGAAAGACACCCCGCGGCAGCAAGTGTTCTGCATAAGTGAAGTGTTACCGACTCCTGCTTGAATCAATGGAGGTTCATGAATGTCGATTGTGTTGAAGAATTTGCTCTTGTAATTGTTGATTGGCAGCATTTTGTCTGTTCTTGATGTTCAATACAGTGAGGGATCAGAGGATCCTACTGCTAGAATGTCTGGAGGAACGACTTTTGATATCGTATTGGTAAGACAGTCTAGGAGATAGACTGGTCTGAGATATCTGTCGGCAAACGTGGCGTAGCCTGTTTGCCTGGAGGTGGGGGATTTACCGGAAATCACCCTACTGCTCTCCGACCATGGGGTCAGGAGGAAGTTGGACAAAGATGCTTTGGGGCACTGGTCCCGGCCAACATTAGAATGAGCAAAAGGAGCTGGGGCTTTAATTATAAAGTATGTGAAGGCAAAATAACACACTGAAAAAAATTATTGAAGAGGCTGGCAGCGGTAAGAAGGATGTTTGCATGTGATCAGGTGATTACAGGTAGTTACAAGTAAGATGATGTGAGAAAGAACAATTTAAATACAGGTGTAAATTTTCATACCCAGAAACCACTCTCACCTTCTTGTTCATCTCAAGGAGCGGAGCTGGAGGTGCTCGCTGAGGCTGTAACCTGGCAGAAGGTAAGACGGCCGACATTTACACTGACTCTAGGTACGCTTTTGGCATCGCCCACAATTATGGGCCCATTGGTAGTAAGAACTTTATTGGATCATCGGGTAAGCCAATTGAGAGAGCAAGAGAAAACAGAACTGACAACAAGGGTATATGCAGCCAGGTATCAGTAAATTGGCTTGTCCCTGGATACAATAATGCCACCACTAGGTTTGTAGCAGCTGGCATGATGTGCGCACGGCATGACATAGGTAAAACAGCAAAAGTACATGTGAAAAGTGCAGCCCGGCCAGATTAACCCCTTAAGGACGCAGCCTAGTTTGGGCCTTAAGGCTCAGAGCCCATTTTTCAAATCTGACATATTTCACTTTATGTGGTAATAACGTCGGAATGCTTAAACCTATCCAAGCGATTCCGAGATTGTTTTCTCGTGACACTTTGGGCTTCATGTTCGTGGTAAAATTTGGTCGATATATTCAGTCTTTATTTGAGAAAAATTGCAAAATTTAGAGAAAATTTAGAAAAAATAGCATTTTTCAGAATTTAAATGCATCTGCTTGAAAAACAGACGGTTATACCACCCAAAATAGTTACTAGTTCACATTTCCCTTATGTCTACTTTAGATTGGCATCATTTTTTGAACATTATTTTATTTTTCTTAGACGTTACAAGGCTTAGAACATAAACAGCAATTTCTCATATTTTTAAGAAAATTTCAAAAGCCTTTTTTTTAAGGTACCTGTTCAGTTCTGAAGTGGCTTTGAGGGGCCTATGTATTAGAAACCCCCATAAAGCACCCCATTTTAAAAACTAGACCCCTATAAGTATTCAAAACAGCATTTAGAAAGTTTTTTAACCCTTCAGGCATTTCACAGGAATTAAAGCAAAGTGGAGGTGAAATTTGCAAATTTCATTTTTCTTTCTGAATTTCAATTTTATTCTATTTTTTTTCTGTAACAAAGAAGGTTTTACCAGAGAAACACAACTAAATATGTATTGTCCAGATTCTTCCGTTTTTAGAAATTTCCCACATGTGGCTCTAGTGCGCTCGTGGACTAAAACACAAGCCCCAGAAGCAAAGAAGCACCTAGTGCATTTTGGTGGTGCTTTTTTATTAGCATATATTTTAGGCAGCATGCCAGGTTTGGAGAGGTGTTGAGGTGCCAAAACAGTAGGAATCCCCCAAAACTGACCCCATTTTGGAAACCCCTCAAGGAATTAATTTATGGTTATTGTTACCATTTTGACCCCGTAGTTTTTTCACAGCGCGTATTTGAATTGGGCTGTGAAATTAAAAGAATGACAATTTTTCCAATAAGATGTCATTTTTGATCAGAATTTCTTATTTTCACAGGGAACAAAATACCCCATTTTGTTGCCCAATTTGTCCTGAGTGCGGCAATACCCCATTTGTGGTGATAAACTGCTGTTTGGGCCCATGGGAGGCCTCAGAAGGAAAGGAGCGCTATGTGTTCTTAGGAGTCCAGATTTTGCTGGATTGGTTTTCGGGTGCCATGTCGCATTTGCAGAGCCTCAGAGGTATCAAAGCAATGGAAACCCACCAAAAGTGACCCCATTTTGGAAACAAAACCCCTCAAGGAATTTATTTATGGGTGTTGTGACCATTTAGACCCCACAGTTTTTTCACAGAACTTATTTGAATTGGGCTGTGAATTTAAAAAAAAAAACTTTTTTCCAATAAGATGTAGTTTTGGCTCAAAATGTCTTATTTTCACAACGAATAAAATACCCCATTTTGTTGCCAAATTTGTCCTGAGTGCGGCAATACCCTATTTGTGGCCATAAACTGCCGTTTGGGCCCATGGGAGGTATTAGAAGGAAAGGAGCGCTATGTGTTCTTTGGAGCCCAGATTTTGCTGGATTGGTTTTCGGGTGCCATGTCGCATTTGCAGAGCCCCAAAGGTATCAAAGCAATGGAAACCCACCAGAAGTGACCCCATTTTGGAAACTACACCCCTCAAGGAATTCATTTATGGGTGTTGTGACCATTTAGACTCCACAGTTTTTTCACAGAATTTATTTGAATTGGGCTATGAATTCAAAAAAATGTAATTTTTTCCAATAAGAGGTAGTTTTGGCTCAAAATTTCTTATTTTCACAAGGAATAAAATACCCCAATTTGTTGCCCAATTTGTCCTGAGTGCGTCAATACCCCATTTGTGGTGATAAACTGCCGTTTGGGCCCATGGGAGGCCTCAGAAGGAAAGGAGCGCTATGTGTTCTTTGGAGCCCAGATTTTGCTGGATTGGTTTTCGGGTGCCATGTCGCATTTGCAGAGCCCCAAAGGTATCAAAGCAATGGAAACCCACCAGAAGTCACCCCATTTTGGAAACGACACCCCTCAAAGAATTTATTTATGGGTGTTGTGACCATTTAGACCCCACAGTTTTTTCACAGAATTTATTTGAATTGGGCTGTGAATTAAAAAAAAAATATTTTTTCCAATAAGAGGTAGTTTTGGCTCAAAATTTCTTATTTTCACAAGGAATAAAATACCGCATTTTGTTGCCCAATTTGTCCTGAGTGTGGCAATACCCTATTTGTGGTGATAAACTGCAGTTTGGGCCCATGGGAGGGCTCAGAAGGAAAGGACCACCATGTGGCCTACTGGGAATTTTCTGGTGCTAAGTCGTGTGTGCAGAAGCCCCTGAGGTATCAGTACAGTTGAAACCCCCGAGAAGTGACCCCGTTTTAAAAACGACACCCCTTAAGGAATTCATCTAGAGGTGTAGTGAGCATTTTGACCCCACAGGTATTGTGTAAAAGATAATGCGCAGCAGATGGTGCAGAGTGAGATTTGCAATTTTCTATATATATGCCATGTCAGTGTCCGATATATTGTGCCCAGCATGTGCCACCGGAGACATACACCCCATAAACTGTAATGTGGGCTCTCCCGGGTACGGCAGTACCCTACATGTGGCTGTTATTAGCTGCCTGGGCACACGGCAGGGCTCAGAAGGAAAGGACCACCATTTGGCCTACTGGAGCTTTTCTGGTGCTAAGTCTTGTACGCAGAAGCCCCTGAGGTACTAGTACAGTTGAAACCCCCAAGAAGTGACCCTGTTTTAAAATCTACACCCCTTAAGGCATTCATCTAGAGGTGTAGTGAGCATTTTGACCCCACAGGTATTGTGTAAAAGATAATGTGCAGCAGTTGGTGCAGAGTGAAATTTGCAATTTTCTATACATATATGCCAATTCAGTGTCCGATATATTGTGCCCAGCATGCGCCACCGGAGATATACACCTCATAAACTGTAATGTTGGCTCTCCCGGGTACGGCAATACCCTACATGTGGCTGTTATCAGCTGCCTGGGCACACAGCAGGGCTCAGAGGGGAAAGATGAGGAGGGGTAAGCTGTGCGAAGTGGATCAGAGCGAGTAAAACTGGGGTAAATTAAAAATAAAGGAATGGATGATAAATTTTAAAACACACTTTCATACAGAGCCCTGGTTTTTCGGGACACGCGTCACATTGATATATTGTGTCCTTCCTTATCCCCCTCTTATAGCAGACTCTGCACCTCTTTTGACTTTTTCCCTTCTTGCCAGTTTGGGGAACTTCTCCTAAAAAGTGTTGCCCTGGTACGATGCCTGTGGCCCCGCTTCCAGAAGTACTGTAAGGCTTCAGGACTTGATCTGACAAGTCCACCCCTCCCATGTACCTATTGTAGTCCAGGATGCAGTCTAGTTTGGGGGTCCCTGTACTGGTACCTCGTACAGGTACATGGGTACTGGTGTGACATCTCCCTGGTCTTGTACTTGACACACAATATGTTGCTGCTAGATTGTGCCCTGCTCTCACCCCTTCTGAGTGTTTGCCCAAGCAGAGTCTTAGGGAGGCCTCTCAGGTTTCTTCTAGCAGTGCCGCATGCCGCAGGACTTCTGGAAGCGAGGCAGTTGAAGAGTGGGACGCTGGTATAAAAATTATCCAGGTAGAGGTGGTAACCCTGGTCCAGCAGTGGGTGCACCAAATCCCACACAATTTTTGTATTAACTCCCAGTAAGGGGGGGCATTCTGGGGGCTGAGCACTGGTGTCCTTCCCTTTATATATCCTAAATCTGTAGGTATACCCTGATGCACTCTCGCACAGCTTATACATCTTCACGCCATACCTTGCCCTCTTACACGGCAGGTACTCGCGGAATTGAAGCCTCCCTTTCAAATGTACCAGGGATTCATCTATAGAAATACACTTCTCGGGGGTGAATGCTGGGAAAACCGGGCACTGAAATGGTCTAATAGGGGTCTCCGTTTATACAAACGGTCAAAACTGGGGTCATCTCGGGGTGGGCACGGCTCATTATCAGTATAATGTAAGAAGCAAAGTATTGCCTCATTTTTATTTTATTTTTTAGGTTACAGTTCAGTTCTGAAGTTGCTTTGAGGGGCCTATATATTAGAAACCCCTATCAAACACCCCATTTCAGAAACTAGACCCCTCAAAGTATTCACAACAGCATTTAAAAAGTTTATTAACCCTTTAGGTGTTTCACAGGAATTTAGAGCAAAGTAGAGGTGACATTTAATTAATTTAATTTAATTTATTAGGCACCATGTCCGGTTTGAAGAGGTCTTGTGGTGCTAAAACAGTGGAAACCCCCCCCAAAAGTGACCCCTTTTTGGAAACTAGAGACCTTGAGGAATCCATTGTAGTTTTCTTGGGGTGCATGCGACTTTTTGATCAGTTTTTATTCTAATTTTAGGTGGCGTGGTGACTAAAAAAACAGCAATTTTACTATTGTTTTTTATTCAATTTTTTTTACAACGTTCACCGTGCGCTATAAATGACATATTCACTTTATTCTGCGGGGCGATACGATTATGGCGATACCAGATGTTTATAGTTTTATTTTATGTCTTATGGCGTTTGCACAATAAAATACATTTTGTAAAATATCATTTATTTTTTGTGTTGCCTTATTCTAAGAGCCAGAACATACGTAGTGCAGTGTATTAGAGCTGTCAGCTGTTCGCTGACAGCAAGCATAGTGGGTCCTGATTTTGTCGGGACCCACTAGGCTTCCGTCGATGGCGTAGCCAGAGTCCATTGTTAGGATTCTGGTTGCCATAGTAGCCATCACGGCCCGCTATCGTGTAGCAGGCCGGCGATGGCAGCTTAACCCCTAAGAAGCCGCGATCGCTATTGAACGCGGCTTCTAAGGGGTTAATCGGCGGGGACCACCGCGATCGGTCCCTGCACACTAAGCTGTGATAGCGTGCTGTCAGAAACAGCAGTTATCACAGCTCAAGCACGCGCCGGGATTAAATGGCGCCGTGTTTACTCAGGTCAGTACTATTACTGACCTGAGCGCGAACGATGTACTTAGCGCAACGTAATAGTACTGACCTGAGCGCGAAGGGGTTAACAGTCCCAGCGACTGCAGAACATACAACTACCCGAGGTAGAAGTGTATGACGCGGTGCTCGTGTGTGTAGACCTGTTCTTAGGGGGGCCTGAAGCCCGGCCTGTATTTTCCCCACTGCAGACGTTGTGTGTAAGTGACAGGGGAACAATGTTATCCCAAGTATTGACCTGATGTTTGTACAATAAGATATCAGCAGTTCTCCAGATGTTATCCCAAAGTTAGTTTGTTTAATAATTGTATTTAAGAAGTGTTGTGGGAATATTAAATACTGATGTTAAGTTTTATGTAAAGTTCTGGACCAGCCTTAGCATTGGACTATTAGAGTCATGCGTCAGATAAAAGGTACAGAAGTGGAATATTCCCATTTGAAAACATTTTTAGTTATTTGTTTTTTGTCGTTGTTATTGTGAAAGGAAAATTCTGTGCAGTGTTTGTGTGTGTGTGTGTGTGTGTATATATATATATATATATATATATATATATATATATATATATATATATATAAAGAAGAAAAATGAGTTTGCATGTATCATTTCTAGTTATTGCTCAATGTGAACGTTTGATGTAAAGATGTTATTTGTTAATGTTTTTCTTCAAATTAATTATTTGATTAAGATCAATTAATGTTTATACAATGAAAAAGTTTGTTCTCCACAGAAAGAGTCCAACTGGGAGCGGAAGGCGTGAGAACCAGATTCTAACAGAATGTGGACGGATAAGGGAACGTGAACCGGTAAGACCCAAGGCACTCTTGATGGCTTTTGCATTGATGGTGTATGACCTCACATATGCCCCAAGACTGCAAGGATCGATTTGGTGAGATCTAATTGGTATGTCCCAGGCTTTACAGCTGTTGCTGCTAAATTCTGTTAGAGCTGTTTGATTTGCCTACAGAACAGTAATGGCAGACCAGTGCCAACCTTATCATACCCGCCTCCCACAAAGAGAACAGACCTTGAGAGGCCTTCCCATGCAATACAAATTAGAGTAAGAAAAATTGGTTTGCGACATTTGTCAGATAAACATGTGGAATCTGTGTATATTTTGGTGAGCTGGAGAAGTTCCAGGCAATCAGCTCAGATCAAGGTACAAATCCTGCTGGAAAGCGTGACACCAAGTGCAAATGAAATGTACCCAATAATTACACATCTTCTAGGTGCCCTGTCCATTGGAACAGAGAAGTTTTTCTTATATAAAAGGTGTTTGTTTGATTTAGTTTAAGGGCCTGATATTGTTATTGTATGTACTTAGAACAACTTTTATAGTACGTAGATGTTATCACCAGATTAGTAACAATTGACAAGGGTTGGGGTTCCCCAGTAAGTGAACTAAAAGATTTTTAATACGATGAACTCCATCACTGAGGTGCGGCAGGCGCAGCCGGTGCCAGTACAATGCGTTTGTCATGAACTGACGGCAGTGTCACACTTCCAAGCAGCCGCCCAGACAAGTAACTTACCGGAGGAAGAAGACAGATTAGCGGAGGGTTTGGGGGTCATAATAACACTCCACTAATCCGTGGATCTCACACCAGGCTCACAGCATGAGGTGTAGTATACAGCCAGGTGACGAAAACTAAAAGAGACGGGGTCTGAAAGATGAGAAGGACCAAACCAAGTCCTGATGACATCAGCAAAGTTCCAAGTAAAGACCAAAGACCTGAGTGAATCCGTCAGCAGTATCAAGTGTTCTAATCAGAAGACAGGAGAAGAAGAGGACGATGATGTACATGACTTGTCAATACACTGGTGGGACCCCATACCCTAACCGGACATTGGTGATGGCATCATATTAGTTGTGGCCCTATTGATATATTGTTTGAGTTTCATAATCATAATATATAATTTCTGTAATTTAATATGAGAAAAAGGGAGGTTTGTGAAGGATGATTTATTTGCTTATATTCTCTGTATGAAATTACATTGTGAATTATCAAGCAGGATGCCGAATTACTAAGATATGTATTATGTGAAAGTGATGATAATGTTTAAATGATTTAGTTTCGTGCAGCAGCCATCTTGTCTGGAGTTCCCATCTTGGTTCTTTTGTAGTGAATAGAAAAGTCATTGTTCCTTTAATACAAGTAATGTTGATTTCGTATGTTTTATCTTTGACCTTGGTTCCTATGCGAAGATGGACAGGGAGTGAGATGGGAGGATGGCAAGTATGCGTGAGGGAAGGTCTCCCCCATCTCCACGAGAATATTCTGTCCAAGAGAGAGATAAGACACTTGTAAACATAATGTGTGAAGAATTATAATGATGTATTTTATTGTATGCTTTTTACTGAATAACAAATATTGTTACATTGTCTCTGATTGGTTTACCTCAAGCCTACACCCCTTCTGAATTTCAGTTTAACAGTTTGAGTTTGGTAATAAATCCTTCAGAGGAGCATTTTGAACATTTCAGTTTGTCTGTGTGTTTTCTTCTCCTCTCTCGATATATATCGGTGAAATATCCTAATTAGGATACTGACTAATGGAGTCTGGCCTTGAGAGTCTGTTGGGACTCGTATAAATTTCAGTCTAATATATTTTGAGCGATGGATTTCCACGACATCCGGCATGTAGACTGAAGTGGATCTGGCACTGGTTCAGAAATCCTCTGCAGGTCCTCACTTCTCTGTCGTAGCGAGGAGGTAGTGGCAGCGTGAATCGGGAGTCAGCACTGGTACTGATAGGAGGTGTAGCAGGAGGAACAGCTGGAGCAACAGGAACGGGTGCTGTGATGACTGCAGCTTGCGCATCCAGCCGATGTGTAATGGTGTTCACCACCTTAAGGAGTTGGTCCTGTCGTAAGTGGCTGACTATCATATCCGCCTGCATGACTTGTTATGTTGTCCCGATCTTAGGTTGACCAGCGGGGTCCATGGCCTGAGTGTACTGTCACAATCTGTGGGTATGTGGACCCACTGGGCCCTACCGCCGTAGCGGGATAGCAGCTGGCCAAACAGTGAACCTAATCAATGAATATATAGTCCAAGCACAAGGGTACCTGTAGTAGTTCAGACAGTAGCAATGGTTAGGCTCAGATGCCACAGAAAGCGTGACCGGTGGCACAATACGACTCCAACTTTCTAAGGCACAGGAACAAGGTAGCATGGGATACAGGATACAGATAGCAGGAACAGGCACACTGGGAGCAGGATAACACTAAGGGACCATTTGCAAGACTAACACGGGTAAACACAACAATGCCCAGGCAAGGAGTAAAGGGGTAGGGCCCTTCTCATAGTCCAGGGTGATCATGGGCTAATTGATGATTATTTTCATGTGCGCGTGCTGGCCCTTTAACGCCAGGCACGAGCGTGCACGCGCACCCCACGGGACACAGCAGAATGGAACGGAAGTGAGCGCTGAAGTATACTAGGGAGGAGATGTGAGCCAGCACTCACAGATTCATGGCTGCGGTCGTCGGGGGGGGTGAGTAATTCCAATGGTCCGTGGCCATGGAAGCTACAGCCTGCATCACAACGTTTTTGGGTCCAGCGTTGCCCACGTGATCTTCACTCTGACCTGTCTGAAATCACTTTGCTTTTCAGAAAACCGGAAGTTGAGGCTCCCAGAATGAGGTTCCCATAGGAATGCATTGAGAGCCTGAGTTTCGGTTTACTGAAAAGCACAGTGATTCCCGACAGGTCAGAGTGAAGATCACGTGGACAGCGCTGGACCCGAAAATGACATGATGCAGGTATCGGTAAGTATTTCTGCACACAGCACCCTACTGACACACCAAATGGAGGGTGCTAAAAAGAAAAAAGTGGAGTGCTTCTTTAACCGGTTCCCGACCGCTGGCTGTGTATTTACGGTACTGATCTCTTCTACACAGGTCTCAATGAGCTCTGTGTATATGAATAGAGGCAGCGGCAGCGCCGCTGTCTCTATTGGTCGCAATGATCATGTGACTGGTCACATGATCACCGGGATGCCGTTAGTGGCAGACTGCTGCTGGGTCTAACTTGACCCAGCACAGCCCTCTTAGTGACAATATTCACTATGCGATGTCTGATTTCCCCGGTAACCGAGGCTGCTGTGCATCCCCCGTTACAGTGGAAAAACATGGTGTAAAATAAATGAATAAAGTCCCCCAAAGGTCTTTTCTGACCTTTGAGGGACAGACCATAATAATAAAAAAATAAAAGTAAAGTACAAAAAAATAAATAATAATACACATAAAATACCCACCCCAAAAAAAACTTTCCCACGCCAGTCATTGTCGTAATGCTAGCCCTGAGCCAATTACCCTAAAATATTACAATTTACGGTAGACAATGACAATGACGATCACAAATAAAAGGTCTGTTTTAGGGTAAAACTATGTGATTACCAGAAAAAATAGCTAAAAAGTAAAAAAAAGCTTAGTTTCTTTTCTATTATTTTCAAACTTTAAGCCTAAAAATTCTAAAATAACAAAAACAATGTGTATAAAGATGATAAAAAAAGAAACCTGCATTGTGTACGGAAAAAACAACGCACAAATCACATCGCTAGCCTAACAAATAAAAAAGTTATAGCCGTTTAACTAACAGGTGCTAAAAAGGGCTAAACGGTGTCTGGTCCTGAAGGTTCAAAATAGCCCGGTCCTGAACTGGTTAGGGTATGCCACACCCTTGGCGGTGGGATAGGGGGGGCATGTCTCAATTTTCCCAATATGTCATATTTCTCGACATAATTAATTCTAAATCTTCAGTCTTATTAGTGAGGCTTCTTGCATTAAAACTGTATGCATGCACTTTATGTATTTTTCCATATCTGTTGTCTCTTTCTTTCTATTAACTGTTCTAACCAATTACTCCTTTTAATTTAAAACCAGACCTTGCTTTACCTCAGTGACCAGGAAAAGTTTGTGATAAACAATGCTAATAATAGTTATCTGGTAAGGTGAGTCATAGTTATGTATCAAAATAGGAGCTACAATAATAGTTTATTGATATAATGTAATGAAGTATGGGAAATGAAATACTCAGTAATTGTATTAAATTAACATTTAATGTTCTACTTGACAAGACAATTACTATTTTTATATGACATATTGAGTAAATTATTTGTGGGGCTATTTGGAAGCAAAAACAATAGTCAAATTGTCATATTCTGTCAAGCATTATAAACATTAAATTATAATTTATTAATCTATACATCCGGGAAAATACTAAAAAGATCATTTAAAGATCAATAAAAAAATTTGTACATAAATGAAGATTATGTATTCAACTTAACAAAGCAATTAATGATATAGGAAATAAATGACGAACCAACTGAATTTCCATCAAACTTCTGGGAACGTACAGTTATAACAGTGATTGGCAACCACCAAATAAAACTGTCAACTTTAAATTGTCCTATGAGTATCTGTCACTCTAATTTTTACCTTCATCTCAAAGACAGGAAAATTAACTGTATGTCAAAAATTACCACTCGTCACCTTCACGAGGCTGACAAGATGATTATCACGAAATCACTAATTGTCTCAAGTGTAATAGAGACTCTTTCAATTCCTATTTTTTTCCCTCTGATGCTGCTTATATGATTTAACCTCTATGCAAAATTAAAATAAATATACACACTTAAGCTTAAAATTCTGATATGTTTCAGAGACCAGGGTCATCAGCAGCTGTTGATATCTCTTGGCTTCACACGGGGGAGACAATGTTGAACCTTTATAATCTATACCTGAGAGGCCAATGAGAGCAGAATGGCACAGTGCCATGTAGAGCGCCACAGACACTTTATTTTACGATACGTCATAGAGATCGTGTCTTGATCCGGAGACCCCAACAATCGCTAGATCCAAGTCAGTGCATTTATGGTGCTGACCCCCCGTCGGCACCTGTCGACCTTTCTTGATTTCACTTGGGAGAAACTCTGTCGGACCATAACAGTTCATAGCTGACACTTTGAGTGACGAGAGAGTAATGGGAGGATTATAATATTGATGGGTTTGGGTGGCCGCCCGGTGCCCAAGTTGCCCAGGGAGGCACATGGCTGGTTACGTTGTGATTTTTGCTGTGAATCGGTAAGACAATGACTCTAATAAGAGCTGAAATCACCTATTAGTCACTGGATTTATAGGGGAGCTTTCACTTCTTTTGACATGTCTGTTATAGTAAATTTTTGCACTGCACAAAAAGTCTCCGTGTAGCCCAAGACTAACTGACAACTGGGTGTTACCATTCCCTTTATCAGGAGGATGTGTCCCTACACAGTGTGATACTGTCAGCGATTATAGTAGTATGTAGGTACACATCTCTTTAATAAGGGAAATGGTAACACCAGATGCCAATGCGCGCACAAAACGGTGGAGTGGACTATAATCATGACGTGGCAGTTAAGCAGTCGGGAAGAGGGGAGTCCAAGTTTGGGGAACAGCCCAGGGTCTGTGGTCTACATAATCCACAACTGAATGGGAGCGAGAGCAGCACAATATCATAAAGGGTACCACAGCCCTTTCATTGAACCTTCTCTAATATTTTAGAAGGTGTACATTTTAGTCAGGGACACATTTAAAGAGGTTTTTTTTTAACCATAAATTTTTTAGGAGTAGCTTCACTATGAAGCAATGGATAGCAGTGTTGTTAGAATATAGCCATTACATTCACCATGAGGCTGTGTTGTATTTCTTTGAAGGGCAGTAAAACATTCTCTTGAAATTACATTTTAATGCTGAAACATAAAAGACCCCTTTCAAACAAAGAAGTGTGCACATTTTTACTCACTTACTGGGCAAAATTAGACATGGCAGTCACAAAAAGCGCTATATTTATTATTATTTAGTGGTTGTTTGATCATATTCCTTTCCTGTTAAATCACTCCCCCTTGTCGGACACAACGCAAAAAGTGTCTAAAACAGTTAATAAATGTGGCACAGCGCATATACACCAGATTTCTGCCTCATTTTAATTAGTAAGAAATCTGCCCCACTGTCTATTTTAAAAGAAAAATATAGTGCGTAAAATGTATAAACGCCAGTCTTAATAGAAATAAAGTTGTAGTAAAATGCAACACATTTATTAGGAGGTCGTATCTTTTAGCTAAATGTACACAATTGTGGTGCAACATCTGCGGCCACGCGCAATCCATTCCCCATTCCTATTGGACAATCAACTTGCTGTGACTCATACAAGTTGCTATATGGAATTATTTGGAATCCAGTATTTTGATTGAGTAATGTTTTATTTGCTCTATCTATCTATCTATCTATCTATCTATCTATCTATCTATCTATCTATCTATCTATCTATCTATCTATCTATCTATCTATCTATCTATCTATCTATCTATCTATCTATCTACCTATCATCTATCTATCTATCTATCTATCTATCTATCTATCTATCTATCTATCTATCATCTATCTATCTATCTATCTATCTATCTATCTATCTATCTATCTATCTATCTATCTATCTATCTATCTATCTATCTATCTATCTATCTATCTATCTATCTATCTATCTAATCTATCTGTACCATACAGTGATCATGTGAGATTAGACATGCTGCATACATTATATTTACTTAGATGACTGTCAATGTGTCATTAGTGCTCTGTTATACCCACATTGGTCGCGTTATTGTGGGTAATTGTCGGATGTTGTTTTAATGATTACTTACTTGTTTTTATGTATTTTAGGTATTTTTATACTATTTGGGAATAGAACTTTGGAATACACCTAGATGGAAGCCTTGAGAATCTCTGATCAGTTTTGGACCCTGACTGCTCTTGTTCCCTGGGAATGTCTGCCTGCCTCACCAGAAGGATAGTTGTTATATTATGAATTGTATGATTTTTGCCTAAACTTGGGAGTTGAACACTATAAGTAATATTATTTTATTGTGACGCTACTAAATTGGTTTAATACTCCTTGACCCCATTATATGGGGCTTTATATACTTATCCCTTTTTTGGTAGCTATTGTATGTATAGATTAAGGCCATAGAGCCTATGAGAAATATATTGTATAGTTGTTATTTTATAGTTCTCTCTAGAAGGTTTTTCATCTGCAATAATTAGTCATTGATGGTATTAAAAAAATGTGATTCTGTTGAGGCACGCAGAACTCCTAGGGACTGCTGCTTCATTCTACTATGTGTACAGTAGTGGTTTGATCCATGCTTCTTTAGAGACGGGTTAGCAGCACTCTTTGGCAACCGTTCTTTCACCCTGTAATGTTATGTGTCCTTGCTACGCTAGGGAGCACATGTGCACGTGGGGTTTTTACTTGGTGAATAAAATACAATACATATTTTGTAAACTTGAGTGCTGCAGTTCCTCTTACTTATACTGCGTACAATTTTTCCCTTTGGACCTGGTACTTTCTCCTTGCACCATCCCTCGTTGGAATATTTTTGTCCTTCTCCTCTGTGATACTCACCTGGTTGAGCTGCTGATCTCCTGAATACTCTGATATATACCGCTGCAATATGGTGCTAATAATCTTAGGCTGAAACGGAAGGTAATGATCCCGGAAAAAGAGGTAGCACTGAACGGGTTATTTGACACCTCTTGCTAAGGGCTTGTCCACACGTAACAAAATTGCTGCGTATTTTCCGTCTGGAATTGCGGGCGGAAAATATGCAGCGAAATACAGGATATATGCTTAATTTGGTGACGGGTTCATATGGGTTTGAGAAAGGCCATTTTTTGTAGTCTTCACTGTATGTATGTATTTTTGCATTATGGAATAAAAAGACTATGTTGATCTTCTTTAGATTTAAATGGGTGGATACTTAACATAGCTAACCCATTTTCTCTTATTCGAGGGGTCCTGCGTGTCTTCATTTAGAAACAAATGTTTTATTTGATTGCTATGTAATCCTGTTTTCTTTCATTTTCTTTTGTATTATTTTAAAATTCTTTGAATACTAAGAGAATTTAAAAAAATGAAGAAAAAAGTCACAACTGACCTTGCGACTATAAAAAAATTTCCAACCATATCTGAAATACACCATGTAATCCTAAAATATAACGAGCCCCTCACTATCTCTTGAAAGAAATATCTATTTATATACAATTTGCTAGGTTACTGCCCAAAAATTACCAAAAAAAACCTACCATAAATCCTTTATCGTGTGCAGTACAGCGAACTCTAAAAAAACGCATACACCTCTTGAAAACAAAAAATAAAGCTAGGAAAAAACAATTTTGTTTTTGAAGCAAAATATTCTTAAAGGGGTTATCCCACCATTAACCCCTTGCTGCCGTGGTCATTTTTATTTTTTTACACCGCATTCCAAAAGCCATGTCTTTTTTACTTTTCCATAGATATAGCCATATAAGGGATTGTTTGCTGCAGGACAAGTTGTAGTTTTTAACGGCATCCTTTATTGAATCCTATAATGTATTGAAAAGCAGAAAACAAATTCTTTGTGTGGTGGGATAGAAAAAAACAGTGATTCCTTCATTGTTCTTTGGGTTTTGCTTTTACAGCGTTCACTGTGCAATAGAAAGGACATGTTAACTTTATTTTGTGGGTCAGTACGATTACGGTGATAACAAATTTATATATTTTTTAATATGATTTAGTAAATATGTTGTTTATCGCCATATTCTGAGATCCATAACTTTTCTATCCGTCAATGGAGCAGTGTGAGGTCTTGCCTGTGGACTGACGTTTTTATTGGTATAATTTTCGGGAACATATAACTTTTTGATCACTTTGAATTACATTTTTTTGGCGAGCTAAGTTGACCAAAAAACAGCAATTCTGCAGGGTTTTTTTTTTCTTTTGTGTGGGTTAAATAATTTTATATTGCAATAGTTTGGACTATTGAAAAAAAAATAATAATACTTACCCAGAATGCCCTCCTTCTTCCTACAGCCTGGCTTCCTAGGATGACGTTTCATCCCGCGTGACCGCCAATCACAGGCTGCAGCTTCACATGGCCTGCAATGTCATCCCAGAAGGCTGGACTATGCGCAGAGAAGAGGGAGGGATAAATATGAGCAGTTTTTTCAGCTGCGTAAATTATGGAATGTACTGCCGGTTCCAGGTCGGATATGCTGCGTGACTTTTACGCAGCGTATCTGACCCGTGGGAACCTGGCCTAAGTCACTCTTCCCACTTAGTAAAGAATAGGAGGGCTCCTCTAGCTCACCTGATTTTGTATTCACATTGCCTGTAGCGCTCGGGTCCTCGTGTCGGTACACGTATTGGATAAACAGGAAAGATAGACGGATGGATCCAGCGCTGAGACCAGGTGTGTCTTTTAAAATCGGAAGCTTCTTCCAAGTTTTATTTCACAAGAAAGGGTGAATTAAAATAGACAATCAGTGTTTCTTCGAAGTACGATGGCTAATTGGAGAGTATAGGCAGGTGCCTACGCGTTTCAGACGCGGTCTGCGTCCTTAGTCATGGCTTTTGTAAAAAGTCTTTACTCTCCAATTAGCCATCGTACTTCGAAGAAACACGGATTGTCTATTTTAATTCACCCTTTCTTGTGAAATAAAACTTGGAAGAAGTTTCCGATTTTAAAAGACACACCTGGTCTCAGCGCTGGATCATCCTTCTATCTTTCCTGTCACTCTTCCCACTGCCAGGTCTCTGCATAGTGATCCTCTGATCACTGCAGAGCAACAAATATAAATAGCTTCCTTCCCTGCTTGTCAGAAAAGGAACAGAGGCTCGGCAGTAGCATTGCAATTTAACTGGGAAGATTATTTCTGTAGGGGAAAATAAAAAGGAACTATATTGTCAGCTGCAAGAGCGGGTAGGAGACTGATTCTGCTATGAGCTCCCTCACCCAGCAGCACAGATTAACAGCAGCACCAAGAGGAACACATGGAAGAAAAAAATATATGAAAATTGTATTTTCTGTATGCTAGAAACACAGCTGGTAACACAATTTCAGGACTTTTCATATGAAATTGATTAATGGGACAACTACTTTATTGCATTACTCTGCTGGTATACGTTAGGCATAAAAATATATGTAGCATAAGTTTTCATTCTCCGGCTCAATCATGCCATAGTAGTGCACTTCACCGAGTATAAAATGGGCTGGATGCATATTGCATTTCACCGTCTGGGTGACTTGAAGAATACAAGTCAGTGTCTTGTACTGGGAACTTTCAAGGTTCAGAATGTTTCTCTGAACTTATTGCTCTGCATTTTTGGAGAGCAGATTGGCTGTTAATATGACAGATGTGTCCTTGCAAAGCTCTACACTTTATCCCTCATGTTCCTCCTGATTGGTAGACCACAACTGATACCTTAACTCTATATAAGAAGATTTTACATATTCACAGACTGTCATTATTTACTAGCAAAAAAATAACCGTTATTTAAATTTCACATTGTTTGGATTAAAAAGAAAGGAATAGAAAATGCATAACAAATTCCTCATGTTTAAAGCAATTTATAATCCTCTTTTGGTGTAAACACAATCTGACAATGAAGTGAATGAATGTCCGCAATTAAAGCCTCTGGCACATGCTCTACATCTTCTCATCTTTCAATTTTTTTTACCATTTATTTTGCAGCAAGGCAATACCTTCAAGCAAACCTTTTTTGGTCTAATGTTTAATTAAAAAAATATCATCTACCAACAGTGCATTCACAAAGAACTTCAGAGAAGATGCATCAAAGTGTGGAAAGCAGCACAATCAAACATACTGCATTTATAATGGAAATAAAATGAAATCAGTCTTATCTTAGCCGAGCTCATCAGCATTAAAGAAGCTATGTTACTGCAAATAAATTACATTTCCAAAAGATAAATAACTGTGTATATGGACTTTACCATACATTTTGTTTTACAACTGGGTTGGATAAGCAGAGTATGAAATGAATCATAAAGAGCTTGCTTGGATTTTCAGCAACTTGTTATTGCAAACATAAATTGTGCAAGACAATATGGTTGAAATTTCAGCATCAAGTACTGAAAATCGACATAGGAATGAACCAGGAGCGTAACTAGGAAAGACTGGGCCCCATAGCAAACCCCTTAGTAGAAACTGCAGCCAGCACAGCCCCCCCCCCCTTAGTAGATAGTGCCACACACAGACCCCTGTAGATTGCACCGCACTCAGCCCCCTGTAGATAGAGCCACAGCCCTCCCCATTTTAAATAGTGCCATACTTGTGTATAGTGTCACACAGCTCCCGCTTGTGTATAGTGCCACACAGCGCCCTTTGTGTATAGTACCACACAGCTCCCCCTTGTGTATGGTGCCACACAGCTCCCCTTGTGTATAGTGCCACACAGCCAGGCAGGACTATGTGACTATTCAGGAAAGCGGCACCGCCCCATTACCCTCTAATGAGTAATTAGCATACAGCGTGCGCCATTTTAAAAGTGGATTTTAAGGATTTTGCGGCATCTGAAAAAAAGGGAATGTTTGGAAATATTGACAGGTCATGTATTACTGCATGGTGGCGGTTCAAGGGGTTAAAACTTACTGACATATTCCCATTAAATATACAATGAATTGAGAACAATTCCATCTGCCCTGCAATTTTGTTATTATAAATATATCCTATATAATTACAGATCCAAAACTAAGCTCTGACATAAATACAGCACTAGAACCAACCTCAGTACATGAATACATCACCAGAACCAATCTCATTACATATATACATCCCCAGAACCAAGCTAAGTACATATATACAGCACCAAAACCAATCTCATATGTATATACAGCACCAGAACCAAGCTCAGTATTTACATACAGCATCAGAACCAAGATCAGTACATATATACAACACACCAGAACAAATACAGCTCAATTTAGTGCAATTCCTGCCGTATAGGTTTGTACGGCGTAAAACTACAGCTCCCAGCATGGCCCGAACAATGGTGAGGATATGCTGGGAGATGCTGTTTCACAAAAAAAATCATATCCTAATCATACCACCATCATCTCGCTGCAGATCATACAGTGACTACAGTGCTGATTAGAGGCAGAATAAGCACTCACATTAAGTGACTCACCGGTGACGTCTCCGATTCTAGTTCTTTTCTTCTCCCTCCGGTCCAGACATCTATGATGGATTTCTACCTGCCATGACCCATTTCTGCAGTTTTCCGCTCAGATATCTTCAGCTTCTCACTTTTAAAACATTTATGCACCTATAAACAAAGTTAAAATTCTCAACACCTCTAAATATAATAAAGCGCCATACACTGCACCTCTAACTATAATAGCGCCATACACTGGGTTCCTGATTATAATAGTACCATACACTGTAGATAGTGACCCCCATAAAGCCTCTGTAGATAGTGACCTACATAGAAGCCCCTGTAGATAGTGCCCACATATGGACTCCAGAGCTGCAAGGCAATAGTGCTAACCACTGAGCCACCGTGCTGCCCTACATATAGCTTCCCTTATAGCTAGTGCTCCACGTATAGCTCACCTCTGTATATAGTCTCACATATAGCTCCCCCTGTATATAGTGTCCCACATATAGCCCACCTTTGTAGACAGTGCCGTAAATATAGCCACCCTGTAGCTAGTGCCCCACAGGTAACCCACCCCTGTATATAGTGTCCCATATATAGCCCACCCCTATAGAAAGTGCCCTAAAAATAGCTCCCGTATAGATAGTGCTCTACATATAGCCCACCCCTGTATAGTGTCTCACATATAGCTGTGCCCAGAACTCCCTGCTTCTTCCTCCAGTCTGGCCTCCTGGGATGACGTTACAGCCCATGTGACTGCTGCAGCCAATCACAGGCCAATCACTGGCTGCAGCGCTCACATGGACTGCGCGTCATCCAGGGAGGTCGGACTGGATGTCAAGAGAGGGACGCGTCACCAAGACAACGGCCAGGTAAGTATGAATCTCTTTTACTTTTATTACGGAAAGGGCTGTCCCTTCTCTCTATCCTGCACTGATAGAGAGAAGGGCTGCCGATTACTGCAGTGTAATTTTGCAGCGAAACGTGCCCGTAAATACGGGTGGAATACGGGTGACACTGGACTCGTATTTACGGGCACGGGTCCGTAATTACTGGTGCAATACGGGTCGAATACGTGTGACCAAGGACCCGTATTTACGCCAGTATTTACTGGTGTAGAAAAATACGGTCGTGTGCATGGGACCTAACATTGGCAAATATTGAAATTTTGGAAACAAATGCTTATGATATAATAAATAATCACTGAGTTTGTCACCAATAATATTTACAGTTTCTTTACAAGATTATTTGCCTTCTAGTTGACAGGTTCCAGCACTAATCTGTTTTGTAGTTGAGGGTTATTATTTGCACTTTCTTAGAAAATGCAGTAAAATGGCAACTATTGCCCTGACCACATGTATAAATCAACATTAAGGATGTGACGTGAGACAAATGAAGTTCTCTACAAATTATGAAATGTTGCACTTTCAAAACAAACTATTCATGAATTTATAAGACATGCCTAAAACAGAAAAGCCAACTAGACATACCAATTAATTTAATTGAGGCGACAAATTAATATAACGCCAAGCACTGTGTGTATGTACTTCCCTGATAAAGTTGTTATTGGCAACGTTGTCTGTTAAAAAGAGCTTAGCTAGCTTTGGGTTTTGTCATCCATTGTTACTTGTATACAAGAATGATGTCTACATCCTAAATATCTGTACCTGTGAAGATAAAGGATTCCTTCTCCCACATTACTATTGGACTGGATAGCAATATACATATTTTCTAGTAATACTTTTAAAAATAAAACTCTCCTCTCTACTACAAATTATTATGCAAATGTTATTTTTCACTGATTTTCCTAAATAGTCGATGCAAATGACAGTCAGAATAATCTTCAAGCCATCAACCGTTGGAGTATAAAGCGAATTTTATTGAACAAATCTCCTAATGATAACAAATTTTTTTTTAGAAGTAAAAAACGTCAAATTATTATGCACAACAGAGATCAAAACATTTTAAAGTTTGTAAAGAGAACGAAAATGGTAATTTGTTGAATTTGCAGCATTAGGAGGTCAAAGTTACAGAAATCAAAAGCTCTTTTAATAAAAAAAAACTTAACAGGCCAAGTTACATGTTAACATAGGACCCCTTCTTTGATATCACCTTCACAATTCTTGCATCCATTGAATTTGTGAGTATTTGGACAGTTTCTGCTTGAATATCTTTGCAGGATATCAGAATAGCCTCCCAGAGCTTCTGTTTTGATGTGAACTGCCTCCCACCCTCATAGATATTTTGCTTGAGGATGCTCCAAAGGTTCTCAATAGGGTTGAGGTCAGGGGAACATGGGGGCCACACCATGAGTTTCTCTCCTTTTATGCCCATAGCAGCCAATGACACAGAGGTATTCTTTGCAGCATGAGATGGTGCATTGTCAAGCATGAAGATAATTTTGCTATGGAAGGCACGGTTCTTCTTTTTGTACCACGGAAAAAAATGGGCAGTCATAAACTCTACGTACAATGCAGAGGTCATTTTCACACCGTCAGGGACCCTAAAGGGGCCTACCAGCTCTCTCCCCATGATTCCAGCCCAAACATGACTCCGCCACCTCCTTGCTGACATCGCAGCCTTGTTGGGACATGGTGGCCATTCACCAACCATCCACTACTCCATCCATCTGGACCATCCAGGGTTGCACGGCACTCATCAGTAAACAACACGGTTTGAATATTAGCCTTCATGTATTTTTGAGCCCACTGCAACCGTTTCTGCTTGTGAGCAATGTTTAGGGGTGGCCGAATAATAGCTTTATGCACACTTGCAAACCTCTGGAGGATCCTACACCTTGAGGTTCACGGGACTCCAGAGGCTTCAAATACCCGTTTGCTGCTTTGCAATGGCATTTTGGCAGCTGCTCTCCTAATCCTATTAATTTGTCTGGCAGAAACCTTCCTCATTATGCCTTTATCTGAACGAACCCGTCTGTGCTCTGAATCAGCCACATATCTTTTCACAGTACGATGATCACGCTTACGTTTTCTTGAAATATCCAATGTTTTCATACCTTGTCCAAGGTATTGCATTATTTCACGCTTTTCGGAAGCAGAGAGATCTTTTTTCTTTCCCATATTGCTTGAAACCTGTGGCCTGCTTAATAATGTGGAACGTCCTTCTTAAGTAGTTTTCCTTTGATTGGGCACACCTGGCAAACTAATCATCACAGGTGTCTGAGATTGATTACAATGATCCAAAGAGCCCTAAGACACAATACCATCCATGAGTTTAATTGAAAAACTAATAATTAAATGTTTATGACACTTAAATCCAATGTGCATAATAATTTGGAACACGGTGTATATATTGAAATGGTTACATTTTCATTTTCATTTTCATGGAGTGCATGGATTTGTACCAAAAAGGAAGGGTAGGGGAGAAAGAGGCATGACCTTGGCAAGACAGTAGGTAGTAGTAATGAAGAGGCTTATCACTTTATTCATGGATCTGTCAATGAAAGAGCAGAAGTAGATGCAGGGGAAAGAATGGAGTTGGAAGAAAGAACAGAACTTACTGGTGTTCAGCAAGCTATTAGATTGATTGTTCTCTCCTACTTTAATTTTGTCCCTTCATTTTAGTTTAGTCACTGCACCTCATTTATTAAAACTGCCTAACCATGAAGCTGTTTCACTGGAAGAAAAATAGAATACAAATCGGCGCAACCATAGGGCATTACCTACATATGCTAAAAATATATGATGTATAGATGAAATGCTCACCTGGTGGTGTCGTGCTAGGAGCACAATACCCCTGAAGATGTAGACTTTGAAGATGGTGGTTAAAGATGTCAAGAAAACTGAAAGCCGCGGGTTGTGCCAGAAGCCATACTTTGGACTGGTGGTGAATCAGCTCATGGAATAGTGAGAATAAACACCAATGGTGGTGATGAACCTCAAATAATTCAACCCTTGAAGCGGCGCTGATTTCTACGAGCGTAGTTGGTTGTTAGTCCTTAGTGTAGCAGAGGGAAGCAAACATAGTGTAAAGTAACAAAGTCTTTAATGGAATATAATACAAGCGACGTGTTTCGGAGCCAAACCAGCTCCTTCCTAAGGCAGTATTAGAGAACAAATGACCAATGGAAGACAGTACATGTATTTATACTTAGAAAAACCAGGAAAAACGGGATGTTAAGGACAAGGTCAAAGGTCAGGGGGCACCTGTAACAAAACATTCATTTATTCATCAGTAAGAAAACTGATTGGGGTATTGAAAAGCTAGGGTGATGCTAGTATGTTATGTTGCCATGTGCACTATCAGTGTCATTATTAAGGATTTTTTGTGTGGTTTTGAGTAACACTAGATGACAGCGGGAGCCGTTCTCTCCGCAGAACATACTGGTCTGCAAAGTCGTGCAGCGGCACTTTACAAGCATGAAGGAGCGATCCAAGGTAAGAGACATGGATAGGGAAGTGAGGAGAAAGGAAAAAAATGTGATGTGTAATGTAATAAATATAGGTATCTAAATGTCAGAATGACTCCTTGTAGCTGGAGTGACCAATGGATGCGCTGGGACTGCGCATTCATTGGTTATAAGCGAAGGAGCGTCCATGGTCACTGTTACTAGAATGCACGGGATGTCCGTGGGGAGATGAAACAAAGAGATAAAATCAAAGCATTTATATGTCGATATATACAAATTCTTTGAAGAATACTATCTTAAAAAAGGGGGGCATCAATCTCTAGTATAACTGGCATCAATAACTGTAAACATTATGATTTAGGGCAGATGTCGTAGGAATGAGCTTTTTTTTTAAAATGACAATGGTATTTGGAATAATATGTGAATTAGTATCCCAAAAAGCATATTAAATTAATAATAATGCATGAGTATGCTGCCAATAGTAGAAGCAGTGATAAAAACAATTTTAAATCAAAAACATGGTGGTAGATATATATATATATATATATATATATATATATATATATATATATATATATATATATATATATATATATATATATATATATATATATATATATAAATAAATAAAATAAAAATGAATATGGGGAAATACACAATAAATAAGTGGAAATGAAAAAATACACATATCTATCACAGTACGTCCAGAAACCCACTGGAGGATAATTGGTAAAGATCTATAGTGCGTTCCTGGGGTTAACAGAGAAAACACATAAACAGAATTGTAAAAACATTGATGTATCAATGTAAGTGGGTAGTGACTAGTAGTGAATCTGCCGTTATGTGCTCTTAGTAATTGACAAAAAGTGCAGATGATGAGAATATTGTATGGAAATTGAAATGTTATATATTAAAAATATATTGAAAATATATATAAAAATATATATATAGGAATATTCATGATTGTCACGAAAGGGTCTGCGGACCCACGGGGCCGTACCGCCTTGGCGGTAAGGCAGCTGGCCAACAGGGCGCAAGGCAATGTCAATAGTTCGTATAGGGTACCTGTGGCAGCTCTGACAGTAACAAGGCAGGCTCGGCTTGGACTAGGCAGCCATTAGATGTCAGGCGAAGTGAAGCAGGTCAGACGTAGAACAGCACGACACGACTTTGGCACAACACAGTGCTCGACCAGGATGGTATGGAAATGAAAGGAACAGGAACAGGAAATGGGACAGGTACAGGAACTGGAAACACACTAGGAGGCCATCACATAGACAAACTAGGGAACACAACAATGCTCAGGCATAGAAGCAGGGGGCTGGATCCCTCTTATAGTCCAGGGTACTCACGGGTCAAAGTTCATCAGAATGTCCGGTGCACGCTGCCCCTTTAAGAGCGGGCACGAGTGTGCGCGCGCACCCTATGGGATCCGGCTGAGGTGAGTGGACGCAAGCGCTGGCGTCTCCTGAGGAGGAGGCTGTGGCCAGCGCTTGCGGACTCGTGGCTGCGGCTGTCAGTGGGAGGATGGACCTGACAGCCCGCAGCCACGGACATTACAGTATCCCCCCTCTTACGACTCCTCTTCTTGGGACCAGAGCGAGAGAGAAACTTCTTCAGAAGAGCAGGGGCATTGATGTTCTCCTCTGGCTCCAAAGAACTTTCCTCAGGACCAAACCCCCTCCAATCGACCAAATAAAAGGTCTTTCCTCTCACTTTCTTAGTGTCCAAGATCTCCTTGATCTCAAAGATGTCCGAAGGGCCGCTGGAGGCAACCGCAGGGCTGGGAGTCTTGGAATAGCGGTTCAGGATCACTGGTTTCAGGAGGGAGACATGGAAGGAGTTGGGAATCCTGAGGGTGGGAGGCAGGCGAAGCTTGTAGGTGACAGGGTTGATCTGCTGCAGGATCTCAAATGGTCCGAGGAACCTGGGGGCAAATTTGCATGACGGCACCCTCAGCCGGATATTCCTGGATGACAGCCAGACCTTAATGCCGGGAATAAACCGACGAGGCTCTCTTCTCCTTGTGTCAGCCTTCCGTTTCATGCGGTCCACTGCCATTAGGATGGAGGATCGCGTCTGCTGCCAGATCTGCAAAAAGTCTGTAAACGTGGAGTCAGCTGCTGGTACCCTGGAAGTATCAGGCACCGGAAGGGGAATTCGTTGGTGCTGGCCGTAGGCAATGCAGAACGGTGTATTCCTAGTAGACTCGCTGGTGTGATTATTGTAGGAAAACTCCACCCACGGAAGCAGCTGCACCCAGTCATCATGCTGTTTGGAGATGAAGTGGCATAGCTAGTTCTCCAAAATCTGGTTGATCCTCTCGACCTGACCATTAGACTGAGGATGGTAGGCTGAGGAAAAGTCCAACTTCACGCCAAGAAGTCAGCAGAGGGCTCTCCAGAACCTCGAGGTAAACTGAACCCCCCGATCAGACACAATATGCTGCGGCAAACCATGCAGGCGGAAGATGTGTTGGATAAACAACTTGGCCAACTGAGGAGCAGAAGGAAGACCGGTCAGAGGAACGAAGTGGGCCATCTTCGAAAATCGGTCCACCACCACCCAGACAGCACTGCATCCAGCAGAGAGAGGCAGGTCTGTGATAAAGTCCATAGCTATATGCTGCCAGGGAGCATTGGGCACAGGCAATGGCTGGAGCAGACCAGCAGGTCTGGAGTGAGCGGCCTTGTTGGCTGCACATACAGAACAGGAAGAAACAAAGTCCATAATATCCTAGGGCAGCGTGGGCCACCAGAAATGACGAGCAATTAGATCCCGGGTCTTAAGGACCCCCGCGTAATCTGCCAGTCTAGAGGAGTGTCCCCAGCGGAGGATTCTTCCACGATCAGCCGGGCACACAAAAGTCCTCCCTGAGGGAATGTCCCCAACTTGCAGGGGATTGACAGAGATAATGCAAGACGGATCAATAATATTCTGTGGAGTCTCCAAGGTGTCCTCCGTCTCGAAGGACCTGTACAAGGCATCGGCCCTCACATTCTTGTCGGCCGGGCGATAATGGAGCTCAAACTGGAACCTTGAAAAGAACAGTGACCACCTGGCCTGACGAGGGTTCAGCGTTGGGCTGTCTGGAGGTAGGTCAGATTCTTGTGGTCTGTAAAAATCAGGATCGGATGGGCTGCGCCCTCTAATATTTTTTGACATTCTTCCAGGGCCAATTTGATGGCCAGTAACTCCCGATCCGCAATCTAGTAGTTGCGTTCTGCGGAAGAGAAAAGCTTAGAGAAGTATCCACATACCCTTTACTTGCCCTTGGGACCTCTCTGGAACAGGAGTGCACCAGCACCGAAAGAGGATGCGTCCAGCTCCAATGAGAACTGCAGAGACACATCCGGATGATGGAGGATAGAGGCTGACGTGAAGGCACTCTTCAGGCTATTGAATGCTGACTCTGCCTCGGAAGTCCACAACTTGGCGTTCATACCCTTCTTAGTAAGGTTAGAGATGGGAGAAGTAAGTGAGGAGAAGTTCGGAATAAACTGCCTGTAAAAATTAGCGTATCCCAAAAAGTGCTGTATGGCCCTCAAGCCTTGAGGGCGTGGCCATACCAGGACAGACTTTACCTTTTCAGGATCCATCTCGAGACCTCGATTCGAGATGATGTAGCCCAGGAAGGGTAGAGCATCTCTGTCAAACACGCACTTCTCCAACTTGGGGTACAGATGACTCTCCCTCAACCGTAGCAGTACTTGACGGACATGTCTCTGGTGCATTATAGGATCTGGAGAAAAAAATCAAGATGTCATCAAGGTAGACTACAACACAAACATAGAGGAGGTCACGGGAAATGTCATTCACAAACTCCTGGTAGACCGCGGGAGTATTACACAGGCCGAAGGGCATTACTAGATACTCCTAGTGTCTATCACGGGTGTTAAATGCAGTCTTCCATTCATCCCCCATGCGAATTCGGACTAGGTTGTAAGCCCCACGCAGGTCTAGTTTAGAAAAATGTTTTGCACCACGTATACGATCAAACAGTTCAGAGATCAGTGGCAATGGATATTTATTATTCACCGTGATCTGGTTGAGACCACGGTAGTCGATGCAAGGACGAAGAGAGCCATCTTTCTTTTTGACAAAGAAGAACCCGGCTCCTGCCGGGGAGGAAGACTTTCGCATGAAGCCCCTCTCCAAGTTCTCATTCACATAGGCGGACATGGAGAGAGTCTCTGGCAAGGAGAGAGGATATACCCTACCACGGGGAAGGGATGCTCCAGGAATCAGTTCAATAGGGCAGTCATACGTCTGATGTGGGGGCAATGTCTCCGCCTCCCTCTTGCTGAAGACATCCAAAAATGCAGCACAATGACCGAGGCAGCGAAGGCAGAGCCGAACGCATCCGCACCAGGCAACGACCTTGACACTCAGGACCCCACTGGAGAACCTCTCCAGAATTCCAGTCCAGGACTGGGGCATGCAGTCGGAGCCAAGGCAGGCCCAGAAACACAGGGTCAACAGCTTTGGACAGGACAAAGAAAGACAAAAGTTCGGAGTGAAGGGCTCCCACTTGGAGCCTCATCGGCTTGGTCACAGCGATAACAGGGTCTTGCAGGGGTAGTCCATTCACTGAGGAAACTGTCAACGGCCTCTCCAGAGGGGTGGTAGGCAATTGCAGAAGGTCCACCAGATCTCTGCGGATGAAATTAGCAGCGGATCCAGAGTCCAAATACACAGAGACCTGATGCGTTCTCTCACCGGACACTATGGTCACAGGTATGGACAATTTAGACACAGTCCATCCTTATCCAAGGTTGTGTCACTCCTAGCAACCCTAGGTTTTGGGATTTTTGGGGGCACAGGCGCACAAGATGACCACCGAGACCGCAATAAAGAAAGAGTCCAGATGTGCGTCTGCGTTGTCTTTCTTGGGTAGATAACTTATACTGGTCCCTTATCACAGACTCCTTAGGAGGATCGACATCTGAGGACAGCATGGGTTTGCTACAATGTGGGGGCCAAAGTAGGAAGGGCTTCCTCCCGTCAAACCTCTTGGAGGCATTCACGGATCTGTATATCAATCCGGGCAGACAGAAGGATGAGGTCATCCAGGGTAAACGGCAGATCCCGGACGGCTCGTTCGTCCTTAATTCTGGAAGATAGTCCATGCCAGAATGTAGCCACCAGAGCCTCCATAACAGCTCTACTGCCAGAGTGCGGAAGAGGATGGTGTACTCACTCACTGGGGTGTCTCCTTGTAGCAGGTTAATCAAAGAGGCCGCTGCAGATGAGACCCGTCCAGGCTCCTCAAATACCATGTGAAAAGTCCGGAGGAAGGCAGGGAAGTCACGAGTCTCTGGTCCCCGTCTCTCCCAGATAGGGTTCGCCATGCAAGAGCCTTGCCAGTGAGGCGAGAGATGATAAAAGCGACCCTGGCGCCATCAGACGAAAATGTCATAGCATATAGGCAGAAGTGGATCTGGCATTGATTAAGAAAACCACAACAGGTACTTGCTTCTCCATCATAGCGGTCAGGAAGTGGCAAAGAAACACGTGGGTCAATACCACCAAGAGTTGTAGTCTGAGGATCAATATTGCCAGGAGATGTAGTAGGAGGAACAGCAGCTTGTGCCTCCTGCTGACATGCAAGAATGTTCAACCCCTGAAGGAGTTGGTCCTGTCGAGACCGGAGGTCAAGCATATCCGCCCGCATCTCTTGAGACGTCGTCATAGTCTTGAATCGACCAGCGGGGTCCATGGCCTGAGCATACTGTCACGAAGGGTCTGTGGACCCACTGGGCCATACCGCCTTGGCGGTAAGGCAGCTGGCCAACAGGGCACAGGGCAATGTCAATTGTTCGTATAAGGTACCTGTGGCTGCTCGGACAGTAGCAAGGCAGGCTCGGCTTGGACTAGGCAACTGGTAGACGTCAGGCGAGGTGAAGCAGGTCAGACGTGGAACAGCACGACACGACTTTGGCACAGCACAGTGCTCGACCAGGATGGTATGGAAATTAAAGGAACAGCAACTGTGACAGGTACAGGAACAGGAAACACACTAGGAGGCCATCACATAGAAAAACTAGGGAACACAATAACGCTCAGTGAAAGAAGCAGGGGGCTGGACCCCTCTTATAGTCCAGGGTACTCACGGGTCAAAGTTCATCAGAATGTCCGGTGCGCACTGCCCCTTTAAAAGCGGGCACAAGCGTGCACGCGCACCCTACGGGATCCGGCTGAGGTGAGTGGACGCGAGCGCTGGCGTCTCCTGAGGACGAGGCTGGGACCAGCGCTTGCCGACTCGTGGCTGCGGCTGTCAGGGGGAGGTTGGAGCTGACAGCCCGCTGCCACGGACATTACAATGATATTTAAAGTATTGTTTCAGAAATAGCATTTAGACCGGTGGGAATTAGAGTATTAAACCTATATATCCAGTATACCTCTCGTCGGCATAGAGTTTCAAACCTATTAGGTTGCGAGGCATCTATATAATTGATGGGTATTATTTGGTAGCATTTAAAATCACCCCCATGCGCTAGAGTGCAATGTTTGGGAATACTATGAGTCCACATTTTTTTCTTGCAGTTTGAATGATGCTGATTTAGGCGACAATGTAAGGGTTGGGTAGTGCGTCCGACGTATTGTGCTCCACAGACGCAGCTCATAAGATAGATGACAAATTGCGATTGGCAGGGCAGTCTGTGTTTAAGTGTGATTTTTTTTCGCCCATGTTGTTACTAGTAAAAGATTTGCACTTATGTTGGATGCTACAGCAACAAAGGCAACGTGTTTTCTCACACCGATAACTTCCCAAAGTGGAGGTGAGGAGTTTTTTGTTTTTTATTGTCCAGTGCTGTGCTACAGTCTCGCTTGATTTGCTACGCCTCTCCTGACGTCTTCCGCCGCCTGGTCCTGGACGTGCCTGCCTCGCTACTGTCTACGATTGCATCAGGTATCCTCGCTGAACCATAGCACTCTGTACTTACCTGTTTGGCCAGCTGCCGTCCCGCTACTCGGTACGTCCCTGTGGGTCCAGACCCCGCATCGTGACAACTGTGATAGATATGTGTATTTTTTAATTTCCATTTATTTATTGTGTAATTCCCCATATTCACTTTTATTTAATTTATTTATTTATTTATTTATTTATTTATATCTACCCCCATGTTGTTGATTTAAAATTGTTGTTATCACTGCTTCTACTATTGGACTATTGGCAACATACTCATGCATTATTATTGCTTTAATATGCTTTTTGAGATACTAATTCACATATTATTCCAAATACCATTGTCATTTTTAAAAAAAACTCATTCCTACGACATCTTCCCTAAATCATAATGTTTACAGTTATTGATGCCAGTTATATTAGAGATTGATGCCCCCCTTTTTTAAGATAGTATTCTTCAAAGAATTTGTATATATCGACATATAAATGCTTTGATTTTATCTCTTTGTTTCATCTCCCCACTGACATCCCGTGCATCCTAGTAACAGTGACCATGGACGCTCCTTCGCTTATAACCAATGAATGCGCAGTCCCAGCGCATCCATTGGTCACTCCAGCTACAAGGAGTCATTCTGACATTTAGATACCTATACTTATTACATTACACATCAAATTTTTTTCCTTTCTCCTCACTTCCCTATCCATGTCTCTTACCTTGGATCGCTCCTTCATGCTTGTAAAGTGCCGCTGCACGACTTTGCAGACCAGTATGTTCTGCGGAGAGAACGGCTCCCGCTGTCATTTAGTGTTACTCAAAACCACACAAATTTTTTTAAATAAATACACTGATAGTGCACATGGCAACATAACATACTAGCATCACCCTAGCTTTTCAATACCCCAATCAGTTTTCTTACTGATAAATAAATGAATGTTTTGTTACAGGTGCCCCCTAACCTTTGACCTTTGTCCTTAATGTCCCGTTTTTCCCGGTTTTTCTAAGTATAAATACATGTACTGTCTTCCACTGGTCATTTGTTCTCTAATACTGCCTGAGGAAGGAGCCGGTTCGGCTCCGAAACGCATTGCTTGTATTATATTCCATTAAAGACTTTGTTATTTTACACCATGTTTGCTTCCCTCTGCTACACTAAGGACTAACAACCATCTATGCTCCTGAAAATCAGCGCCTCTTCAAGGGATGAATTTTTTGAGGTCCATCACCACCATTGGTGTTTATTCTCACTATTCCACGATCTAACAATGAAGCTCACCTCATTACCAAGGGCAACATATCACAGTGCAGCTTTCATTTCTCCAGAGAAGTTTAGCAAATAAAAGCCGAGCTTTCATTGGTTGATATATGCAACGAGGCTAGTTAATTCTAGTAGACAGTTTTAATGAATCCCATAGTGTTTTTGGATATATTCATGTTCAATGTGTGTGTGTAAGCATCCATTCTCCTGGGTGCAATGTTGGATGGTATGATGTTATGCTTGTTATTAATTATTTTAAGTTAAATCTCATGTTTAATTCGTATTATAGCACATACACCATTCAGCCATAACATTAAAACTACCTACCTAATATTGTTTATTGTAGGACCCCTTGTGCCACCAATACAGTCCTGAACCATTGAGGCATGGACTCTACAAGACCTCTAAAAGTGTTCTGTGGTATGTGGCATCAAGGCGTTAGCAACAGATCCTTTAGTTGTGAGGTGGGGCCACCATGGACATGACTTATTTTTCCAGCACATCCCACAGATGCTTGTATGGATTAAGTTCTGAGGAATTTGGATGTCAATTTAAATCGTTGTCATGTTCCTCAAACCATTCCCGAAAATGTTTGCAGTGTGGCATTATTCTGCTGAAAGAGGCCACTGTCATTAGGAAATACCATTATTACAAACGATTGTTCATGGTCTGTAACATTGTTTAGGCAGGTGTTATGTGTCCAAGTAACATAAATGCCAGGACCCAAGGTTTCCCAGCAGAACATTGCCGAGAACATCACACTGCTTCCGTTGGCTTGCCGTCTTCCCATAGTACATCCTAGTGCCATGTCTTCCATGGGTAAGCTAAGCACATGCACACTGCTTCGATTGCTCCATGGTTCATTTCTGATGCTCACATGCCTATTGTAGCTGCTTTTGTCAGTGGACAGAGGTCAGAGGCTCTGCATCTCTAAAGATAGCAAGCTGCCATGCAAAGTGTGTTCTGACACCTTTCAATCATAGCCAGGATTTTCATTTTTAGCAATCTGTGCTACAGTGGTTCTTTTGTGGAATCGGACAAGAAGGGCTAGACAGTTGTCACTGGTTGTCCGTCCTTGGACCATTTTTAGTAGGTACTAACCACTGCATACCCAGAACACCCCACAACACCTATTGTTTTGGAGATGCTCTGACCCAGTCATCTGGACATGACAATTTGGTCCTAGTCAAAATTGTTCAGATACTTACACTTGCCCAATTTTCCTGCTTCCACCACATAAACTTTAAAGACCTGTCAGGTTCACAAAAAAATAATTAAATCGCCGCCATACATTTATTCCCCCTTATTGACAAGCCCTTTTTAATCACATAGGTGCCCCATTCGTTTTGTTGGCTGGCATGCTAATACATGAATAAATTGAGAACTTGGTGGTCCCCACCACCCAGTCTCAACGGGGCATGAACCTAAGATGCTATGACATAACTGACTGTTTACATGCTGCCTAATGAATATCACCCCTTGACAGGTGCCATTGTAACTAGTCAATATTATTCACTTCCCTTGTTAGTGGTTTCAAAGTTATGGCTAAACCATGTATATGCTGTCAGTTTTTACATACAAATACAACAGCAATATCTATTTCTCACCTTTCCTATCTAGCTTGAATAGATTCTGTTATGTATGTATGTATATGTTTGGGCATTGATGTATTTGGTGACATCAATGCACTCAAGGTGATCTAGAAAGGAAATCAGATGAGGGACATGTTATCAGAAGGCTCTAGCTTCAGGCTTGCAATTTCATGTTTGTCAGCATAAATGTAAAGTTTGGAAATAGTACAAAAATGCATAAAACATGCAGAAACTATATGTGTAGGAAAGCGAGCAACTACTTTGGCTTTATACACAAATGTAAATAACACAACTAAATAGCCATGACCCATAAAAATAAGACACAAGTTAAGATAAAGGAGAGGGAGAGGCACTCCTGAAAAAAGCGCAAGAACCAGCCAGTCGTCCCTAGGGGATGGAGGATGAAAAAGATAAGAGTGATGAATTCTGATATCAGGGGGTTTAATAGAGCAAATTATTGCAAAATGAGCAATAAAAACCTCTGGCCCTAAGTGGGAGGCAGGTGATATTACTTCATAAAGCGAGATATGAGAGCATGTGACACCAATCAAACAATGGGGCCATGATCGATCTGGTATACTGAGACAAAATCTGAGAAGCGAGGGGGAAAACCAATGCCTGTAGCTATCCAATGTTCCTAGAAAGTTGTGGGAAATTATGTAGTGGAGACAAAGTAGGGTTATGCACAGTCCAATGGAGAAGGGAGACATCTCGCCAGTCTGGTATAGAAAGTCCTGTGTTCCATAGGACGGCAGGCTACTTGGGGTTGTGAAGGCAAGGCAGTTGTTCAGTTAGTGCTCCAGAGAACTCGTGCCTGTGGTTTGAGAGAGTCAATACCGGCCAATATCAGAGCATCTTGGTGAGCGGGGGAAGTCCATAGATACACAGGCACAGGAGGCCTCGATGGAGGACATTAATGTATGACAGACTGTATGGGTTGTAATGGAGTGGAATCGCTTTCCTCTGGGGTCCTTGTTCCCCCATTCAGTGCTGCGATGTCATCCAGATCAGAGTCATTAACTGCAGGTAAGGCCTTTAGTAAAGGCATTAGAGACAGCCACAGCAAAGGGAGAAGTTAGTTGGCTGGAGAAGGAAACAGTGAATGTGCCGGTACCAGCGAGGATAAAGGCCGCTCCACGTTGTAGGCTGCATTTTAGTCATTGGCCTTGTGTCTCTAATATTTATCAGGAAACATGTCCATTCTGCCGGGGACTGGTATAGCTTTCATAGAGGACTTGCCTTTTACTGTTTTCCCTTGTCCCATAGCATAGAATGCATCTAAGAAAGGTTATCTGCACTCTTTGGTGAAGGTCTCCTTTAAGGATTGAAGTTCTGATCGATGGAAATTTGAGAATGTACCATTGATAGTTCTGTTCATTAGGGAGATACATGTATGAGTGAATAGGGACTTACTGAATATAGTAAGACAGAAACAAAAAGCATTCAAAACATTGAAGGCTGAGGGCTCAGCAAAAGAATTCCAGACTACAAAGATCTCAATAGAAAATGTAAAAATAAAATAGATAAGTAGATAAGATAGCAAAGTTAATTACAGAAAAACAAATCGCTAATGACATTAAAATGAATCCCCAAAAATGTTTCTAAATATATTAATGGCAAAAAGAACAAATCTGATAAAATTGACCCTCTTAAAGATGACCATGGGAATTTAATTGTAGAGGAGAAAAGAAGGGCTGAGATATTAAACAAGTACTTTTCCTCTGTGTTCACTGATGAGCTGCCAGTGCCAGATATTCAGGCAGACAGTAATAAATGTTCCCCACCCAATATTACTTGCTTAACGCTGAAGGAAGTACAGCTGCATCTGAGCAAATTAAATATTGATAAATCCCCTGGCCCAGGTGGCATTCATCCACGAGTATTAAGGGAATTAAGCTCAGTATTGGAAAGACCATTGTATCTCATCTTCATGAACTCTCTTGTAACAGGATCAGTGCCACAGGATTGGAGGAGGCTGATGTTGTACCAATATTTAAGAAGGTTAAAAATGTGGAACCGAGTAACTACCGTCCAGTAAGTTTGACATCTGCGGTATGTAAACTATTTGATGGTATTCTAAGAGATGAACTACAAAAGTATATAGCGTAGAAAAGCCTAATTACTGATAACCAGCATGGATTCATGAAAAACAGGTCATGCTTCACCAACATGATCGGTTTCTATAAGGGGGTAAGTGCAAATCTGGATGTTGGTCATGTGGCTGAGGTGATTTATTTGGATTTTGCAAAAGCATTTGATACTGTTCCACACAACAGTCTTGTTCTGAAGCTACAGACACAGGGACTGGGGGACCATATATTCAAGTGGGTAAAGAATTGGTTAAGGGACAGAAAACAAAGAGTCGTTATAAATAGAACTTACTCAAAATGGGTTGAAGTCAGCAGCGGGGCCCCACAAGGATTGGTGTTAGGCCCTATTCTTTTTAATGTCTTGATTAATGACCTTGTGAATGAGATTGATAGCAAGGTGTCAATTTTTGCTGATGATACAAAACTTTGTAGGATACTTAAAACTCAACTTGACTATAAAATATTACAGAAAGACCTAGATAAGCAGACCACATGGGCAAAAACATGGCAGAGGAAATTTAATGTTGATAAGTGTAAAGTAATGAACTTAGGACGCAATAATAGCATTAATTCATATACATTAAATTGAATAAATCTGGGGATAACGGAACAAGAGAAGGACCAGCACTCAATGTCAGGCAAATAGGATTTTACGGTGTATAGAAAGAGAGCTAAAAACCTGTGATTCAAATGTAATATTACCCCTCTATAATTCCCTTGTAAGGCCACATATAGAATATGGAATTCAGTTTTGGGCTCCACATTGAAAAAAGGACATAGGAGAACTGGAGAGGGTTCAAAGGTGAGCAACGAGATTATTAAATGGGATGGGAGGTGTCGCTTACAATGAAAGGCTAGAAAAATTGGGCTTGTTCAGCTTGGAAAAAAAATGGATGTCTTAGAGGTGATCTTATTAATATGTATAAGTATATGTGTGGTCAATACAGAGAACTAGCACATGATCTGTTCCTTCCAAGAACTATACAAAAGACCAGGGGACCTTCATTGCATGTGGAGAAAGACGTTACAAACATCAATAAAGAAAAGGGTTCTTTACAGTTAGAGTGGCCAAGCTATGGAATTGCGTTCCCCAAGAGGTAGTGATGGTAGATACTATGTCAGCATTTAAAAAAAGGCTAGAAGCCTATTTATTTATGAATGGCATTGAGGGTTATAATTAATCAAGCAATGAATGATGGGTAATTTATTGAGAAAGGTTGAACCTGATGGACCTGAGTCTTTTTTCAACCTATGTAACTATGTAACATGTGGAAATTTACATCAACCTGATTAATGTGTGAATATGAATAAACAGTATAAATATTAAAACACTGCGATTGTATTGTTAAGTTTGAAATACCTTCAGTAGAGATGAGCGAACTTATGAAAAGTTCGGTTCGGCAAGTTCGCCGAATTTCGTGCAAAAGTTCGATTCGGACCGAACTAGTTCTGACCGAACCTGTAATACAAGAAAGCCCCTAAAAATCGTGTATAACACTGTTTTAAAGCCCTAGAAGCCCTGTATAACACTCTTAGGTCACCCATGAGTGTATCCAAGTACTTTTGAGCTGTCTTTAATGCAAAGTTGGTGTCAAAGTTACGCCAACATGTATGGCTCTAGGAAAACGGATGGGACACGGAGATAACTAACAGAAACCACTGCACTTGTGCATGTTGTATGCTTAATGCATTGTTAAAAAAGGTACAAAAATTTACCATTTTAGGCGGCTGATGCCTGCCAGGGTTCATACATATAAGGTGGTAAAAGAAGAAGCAATGGCTTTTGACAAGCCCTCCAAAAATTGACCCTTTTTATTGGCAGATGCCTGCCGGGGTTCATCCATACATGGATGTAAAAGCAACAAGCAATGGCTTTTCACAAGCCCTCCAAAAATTGACCCTTTTTATTGGCAGATGCCTGCCGAGGTTCTTCCATACATGGATGTAAAAGCAACAAGCAATGGCTTTTCACAAGCCCTCCAAAAATTGACCCTTTTTATTGGCAGATGCCTGCCGGGGTTCTTCCATACATTGATGTAAAAGCAACAAGCAATGGCTTTTGACAAGCCCTCCAAAAATTGACCCTTTTTATTGGCAGATGCCTGCCGGGGTTCTTCCATACATGGATGTAAAAGCATTAAAGCAACAAGCAATGGCTTTTCACAAGCCCTCCAAAAATTGACCCTTTTTATTGGCAGATGCCTGCCGGGGTTCTTCCATACATGGATGTAATAGCATTAAAGCAACAAGCAATGGCTTTTCACAAGCCCTCCAAAAATTGACCCTTTTTATTGGCAGATGCCTGCCGGGGTTCTTCCATACATGGATGTAAAAGCATTAAAGCAACAAGCAATGGCTTTTCACAAGCCCTCCAAAAATTGACCCTTTTTATTGGCAGATGCCTGCCGGGGTTCTTCCATACATGGATGTAAAAGCATTAAAGCAACAAGCAATGGCTTTTCACAAGCCCTCCAAAAATTGACCCTTTTTATTGGCAGATGCCTGCCGGGGTTCTTCCATACATTGATGTAAAAGCATTAAAGCAACAAGCAATGGCTTTTCACAAGCCCTCCAAAAATTGACCCTTTTTATTGGCAGATGCCTGCCGGGGTTCTTCCATACATGGATGTAAAAGCATTAAAGCAACAAGCAATGGCTTTTCACAAGCCCTCCAAAAATTGACCCTTTTTATTGGCAGATGCCTGCCGGGGTTCTTCCATACATGGATGTAAAAGCAACAAGCAATGGCTTTTCACAAGCCCTCCAAAAATTGACCCTTTTTATTGGCAAGGGTGAGTAGTAGCAGCACATTAAAAGACACTGGACGACAGTCACAGGACAAAGCCCTGTGGTGGGGCAGGCCTGCTTGTAGCAGACGGGCGGCAGTGGAGGTTTATTGGTGGTAGTAGTCGAGGTAGCCAACACAGACAGCAAGGGTGCAAGCAGTAGTAGCAGTAGTAGCAGCACATTAAAAAAAGAGACTGGACAGTCAGAGGAGGACAAAGCCCTGTGGTGGGGCAGGCCTCAGGCCTGCTTGTAGCAGACGGGCGGCAGTGGAGGTGTATTGGTGGTAGTAGTCGAGGTAGCCAACACAGACAGCAAGGGTGCAAGCAGTAGTAGCAGTAGTAGCAGCACATTAAAAAAAGAGACTGGACAGTCAGAGGAGGGCAAAGCCCTGTGGTGGGGCAGGCCTCAGGCCTGCTTGTAGCAGACGGCAGTGGAGGTGTATTGGTGGTAGTAGAGGTAGACTAGCCAACACAGACAGCAAGGGTGGTAGGACTGGTAGTAGCAGCAGCACATTAAAAAAAGAGACTGGACGACAGTCACAGGACATAGCCCTGTGGTGGGGTAGGCCTGCTTGTAGCAGACGGGCGGCAGTGTAGGTGTATTGGTGGTATTAGAGGTAGCCAACACAGACAGCAAGGGTGCAAGCAGTAGTAGCAGTAGTAGCAGCACATTAAAAAAAAGAGAGACTGGACAGTCACAGGAGGACAAAGCCCTGTGGTGGGGCAGGCCTCAGGCCTGCTTGTAGCAGACGGGCGGCAGTGGAGGTGTATTGGTGGTAGACTGGTAGTAGCCGAGGTAGCCAACACAGACAGCAAGGGTGCAAGCAGTAGTAGCAGTAGTAGCAGCACATTAAAAAAAGAGACTGGACAGTCAGAGGAGGGCAAAGCCCTGTGGTGGGGCAGGCCTCAGGCCTGCTTGTAGCAGACGGGCGGCAGTGGAGGTGTATTGGTGGTAGTAGTCGAGGTAGCCAACACAGACAGCAAGGGTGCAAGCAGTAGTAGCAGTAGTAGCAGCACATTAAAAAAAGAGACTGGACAGTCAGAGGAGGGCAAAGCCCTGTGGTGGGGCAGGCCTCAGGCCTGCTTGTAGCAGACGGGCGGCAGTGGAGGTGTATTGGTGGTAGTAGTCGAGGTAGCCAACACAGACAGCAAGGGTGCAAGCAGTAGTAGCAGTAGTAGCAGCACATTAAAAAAAGAGACTGGACAGTCAGAGGAGGGCAAAGCCCTGTGGTGGGGCAGGCCTCAGGCCTGCTTGTAGCAGACGGGCGGCAGTGGAGGTGTATTGGTGGTAGTAGTCGAGGTAGCCAACACAGACAGCAAGGGTGCAAGCAGTAGTAGCAGTAGTAGCAGCACATTAAAAAAAGAGACTGGACAGTCAGAGGAGGACAAAGCCCTGTGGTGGGGCAGGCCTCAGGCCTGCTTGTAGCAGACGGGCGGCAGTGGAGGTGTATTGGTGGTAGTAGTCGAGGTAGCCAACACAGACAGCAAGGGTGCAAGCAGTAGTAGCAGTAGTAGCAGCACATTAAAAAAAGAGACTGGACAGTCAGAGGAGGGCAAAGCCCTGTGGTGGGGCAGGCCTCAGGCCTGCTTGTAGCAGACGGCAGTGGAGGTGTATTGGTGGTAGTAGAGGTAGACTAGCCAACACAGACAGCAAGGGTGGTAGGACTGGTAGTAGCAGCAGCACATTAAAAAAAGAGACTGGACGACAGTCACAGGACATAGCCCTGTGGTGGGGTAGGCCTGCTTGTAGCAGACGGGCGGCAGTGTAGGTGTATTGGTGGTATTAGAGGTAGCCAACACAGACAGCAAGGGTGCAAGCAGTAGTAGCAGTAGTAGCAGCACATTAAAAAAAAGAGAGACTGGACAGTCACAGGAGGACAAAGCCCTGTGGTGGGGCAGGCCTCAGGCCTGCTTGTAGCAGACGGGCGGCAGTGGAGGTGTATTGGTGGTAGTAGTCGAGGTAGCCAACACAGACAGCAAGGGTGCAAGCAGTAGTAGCAGTAGTAGCAGCACATTAAAAAAAGAGACTGGACAGTCACAGGAGGACAAAGCCCTGTAGTGGGGCAGGCCTCAGGCCTGCTTGTAGCAGATGGCAGTGTAGGTGTATTGGTGGTAGTAGAGGTACTAGCCAACACAGACAGCAAGGGTGCAAGCAGTAGTAGCAGTAGTAGCAGCACATTAAAAAAAGAGACTGGAGAGTCACAGGACAAAGCCCTCTGGTGGGGCAGGCCTGCTTGTAGCAGACGGCACTGGGGTGGATTGGTGGTAGAAGTAGTAGCAGCTGCAGCACCAACAGCGGCACATTAAAAAAAGAGTGGACAGGACAGAATCCCATAGTAGCAGGCGGCAGTAGCAGGCGGCAGCAGCAGCAGCAATGTAAGATCTAATCAGTGGCATCAGGCACAGGGGTTTTAAAATCCTCACCGATCCACGCTTGATTCATTTTCAGAAACGTGAGATTTTCCAAGCTGTTGGCGGACAATCTTGTTCGCTTAGGGGTGACGAAGCCCCCTGCTGCGCTGAATACCCTCTCTGACGCTACACTGGAGGGTGGACAAGACAGTACACCCATGGCAAACTGGGCCAGTTCTTGCCAATGATCCAATCTGCTGACCCAGAAGTCCATGGGGTCTGGGATCAGCATTTCTGACGGAGAAAGGGCACAGTCCAAGTACGAGTGAACCTGGTTGTTTAGGTGCTGCACCTGGAGATGGTGAACATCCCTTTGGTGACTAGTGCTACGATGTGTGTCAGGTCGGGGTATTGGATGTAAAAATGTTGTCATCATATTTTCCAAACTGAATTGGCTGCTGCTGCTGCTGCTGCTGCCGCTGCTGCCACGGCTGCCGCCTATTGCAGAGGTAGCTCTGCCAGAGGCGGTGGAACGATGAGACAGTGGGGAGCGGAGAGTGGCCCCCCGGTCAGACATGCTTGCAGCGGGTGTCTGCCGTTTGAAAGCCATGACAAGCTGGCTGCATAGCTTCTCTCTATAATAAGCCAATTTTGCCTCCCTCTCGGAAGGCGCAAAAAACTCCCCCATTCTGGCTTTATACCGAGGGTCTAAAAGTGTGGCTATCCAGTAGTCATCTCTTTGCTTCATGCTAACAATACGACAGTCAGCGCGCAAGTAACGAAGCATACAGCTCGCCATCCTGGCCAGCGTTTCAGAGGGCCCGGTTGGTTCCATCTCCGCCCCATACTGCCATGGTTGTCCATCATCAAGGTCGTCGTCAGACTCGTCATCACCACCATCACTGTCATGTTGTGCGGCTGCCTCGTCCCCTATCCCTTCCTGTGATTCCATCTCCAAATCCAGCTCCTCTTCAGGTCCTGTTTCCTCATCCTCCTCCTCCTCCTCAACATCCATAGCCAGATGTGATCCTTCCTCCATCCTTTGCTGAATCATCGCTGTGAGCGTTTGCTCCATAATGAATATCAGCGGCATAACATCGTTCATTCCGCTAGCGTCACGGCTCACAAATCGTGTGGCCTCTTCAAAGGGCCTCAAAACGCGACATGCGTCTCTAACCAGCTGCCAGTGCCTGAGCTCGAAATTACACTGGCTCCAAACGCTGCCCGTCTGCTGCATCAGGAAATCATTCACGGCTTTCCGCTGTTCGTACAGACGGTCCAACATGTGCAGGGTGGAATTCCATCGTGTTGGAACGTCGCAAATCAGGCTGTGTTCTGGGAGATTGTTTTGACGCTGCAAGTCCAGGAGGGCGTGCTTAAATGCATACGAACGTCTAAAGCGAACGCAAACCCTCCTGGACATGGCCAGCACACCCTTCAAACCAACATATGACTTTAAGAAGCGTGTTATGACCAGATTGATCACATGTGCCATGCAAGGAGCGTGTGTCAGGTGACCTAGACGCAGTGCAGCCACAACGTTCTTGCCGTTATCAGAGACAACATTGCCCAGTGTGAGTTTCAGAGGAGACAGCCAGCGTGCGATTTCCTCCTTGATGCACAGCAGCAGCTCCTGCCCTGTGTGGCTTTTCTCGCCCAGGCTCAGCAGGTGTAAGACAGCGTTGTGGCGCTTCACCTTGCACCTATGAAAAGAGGAGGGAGGAGGAGTGGAAGATACGCTGTGTCCTGTCGGGGACGGGAAGACCTCCAAGGAGGAAGGCAAGGAGGAGGAGGAGGAGTAGGAGGAGAAGGATGGTAGGCGCCTGGTGTCCGGAGTTGAACTAGAAACATACAAGCGTGGAGGTGGTAATGCCTGGCATTGCTGCGGTGGTGCATCGGACTGCAAAATATTGACCCAGTGGGCCGTGAAAGACATGTACTGTCCCTGCCCATAGTTGCTGCTCCACGTGTCGACGGTGGCATGTACCCTGCTGCACACGGATAATTGCAAGGACTTGGACACCTTTTCCTCCACATGCTTGTGCAAGGCAGGGACAGCTGTTTTGGAGAAGTAATGTCGGCTAGGTATTCGCCACCTAGGCTGAGCGCACGCCATCAATTGCTTGAAGCCGGCGGAGTCGACCAGGTGGTATGGCAGCGACTGCACCACCAACAACTTTGCCAGGTGTGAATTAAGCCGCACGACAAGTGGATGACTGGGTATATATTGTTGCTTATTGGACAACGATTCCGTAATGGATAACTGACGGGACATAGGAGGAGCACTAGATGACAGTGATGATGATGATGACAACGACATGGTGGATAAGGCCTGGCTACTACTTAGATGACAGGGACTCGGAGCAGCAGCAGCAGCGGAAGAGGGGTCTTCATTAGATGTACATGATGGTGGGGCATGTTGATTGTCCCACATGGCCTTGTGATGCCGTTCCATGTGTTTACGTAGAGCAGTAGTTCCTACATTGCTGCCCTGCCCACGCCTTACTTTCTGCTTGCAGATACGGCACTGTGCCATGTTTTCCTCCTCTGGGAAGGTACAGAAAAATTGCCACACGGCAGAGTACCGTAAAGAGGTAGTACCACGTCCACCACCACCACCACCACCACAACCACCCGAGCTTGCCCCTTGTCTGGCAGGCTTTTTTCGGGAACCTACACCAGCATCTGTGTCGCCGTCACCGGCTCCTGAGCTGACCCTACCGCTGCAACGTTTTGCAGATTGACTTCTGCCCCTACCTCGGCTTGGCTGTTTATCACATCCAGTGCCGCCACTACTACCCTCCTCCTCTGACGCCGTCATCACCTCGTCACCTGGTTCCCACGTCCTGTCTAAAACAACATCATCATCATAGCCTTCCTCATCATCCCCGCCACTTCTGTCACTGTGTTGTGAATGTGATGTGACATCATGGCGGGCTCCATGCCCCCCCTCATTACTGCGTCTGCCACCACGGCTACCACCACCAACACCCCCACTACCGCAGCTATGCGTCTCGGTCACCGCTTCCACCTCCACCACCGCCGCAACACACTCCGTTGGCTGACTCGCGGAAAACAAATCATCATCATCACTATGTTGTTCAGTATCTTCCTTCGCACCCGAGGAGATGTCTCTTAGGACTCTCAGGAAAGATGGCTTCCCGCTAGGAAGGGGGAGCGAAGACATAGATGATGGAATGGAAACGCTAGAAATACCTATATTACTACTGTCACCGTGCCAAGGAACTGTAGAGGATCTGGAATCCAACGAAACCTGGCTTGAAGCCAGATCGTCAGAGTCTTCCTGCTGAGATGACCGCGAGCCAGCCAACCAGTCCACAATGGCCGTATTGTCTAAAGTAACCCGCCCACCGGAGGAGATGGACAAGTCTGGCTTGCTGATACTACTACTAGCAGGCACATGGCAGCTGCTACTAGTGGAACTGGGCACATGTCTTGTGCCACAAATGCTGCTACTGGGTCTGGCACCAACAGATCCAACATTTGGACTGGAAGAGGAGACGGCATGGGTGTTTCTTCCTCTACCCCGTCCTTTCACAACCTTTTTTTTCCCAGACATTTCAGAGCCCCTTTTAAAAGCGTATTCACACACGGACACTGGCTTGGCAAATGGCAATGAATGAGAATTTCAATCAGCCTCGCTGCAGTGCACTCAGGGAATGCTGGGCCTTGTAGTACTACTAGGCTGCCTGTATGGCAAGTTGGATTGTTATTCCAGGGATGAGCCCCTTTTAAAAGCGTATTCACACACGGACACTGGCTTGGCAAATGGCAATGAATGAGAATTTCAATCAGCCTCGCTGCAGTGCACTCAGGGAATGCTGGGCCTTGTAGTACTACTAGGCTGCCTGTATGGCAAGTTGGATTGTTATTCCAGGGATGAGCCCCTTTTAAAAGCGTATTCACACACGGACACTGGCTTGGCAAATGGCAATGAATGAGAATTTCAATCAGCCTCGCTGCAGTGCACTCAGGGAATGCTGGGCGTTGTAGTACTTCTAGGCTGCCTGTATGGCAAGTTGGATTGTTATCCTGTTAATAACGGCCAGGGATGAGCCCCTTTTAAAAGCGTATTCACACACGGACACTGGCTTGGCAAATGGCAATGAATGAGAATTTCAATCAGCCTCGCTGCAGTGCACTCAGGGAATGCTGGGCCTTGTAGTACTACTACTACCACTACTACAAAGGCTGCCTGTATTGCAAGTTGGATGCAATGGGGATGAGCCCCTTCTAAAAGCGTATTCACACACGGACACTGGCTTGGCAAATGGCAATGAATGAGAATTTCAATCAGCCTCGCTGCAGTGCACTCAGGGAATGCTGGGCCTTGTAGTACTACTAGGCTGCCTGTATGGCAAGTTGGATTGTTATTCCAGGGATGAGCCCCTTTTAAAAGCGTATTCACACACGGACACTGGCTTGGCAAATGGCAATGAATGAGAATTTCAATCAGCCTCGCTGCAGTGCACTCAGGGAATGCTGGGCCTTGTAGTACTACTACTACCACTACTACAAAGGCTGCCTGTATTGCAAGTTGGATGCAATGGGGATGAGCCCCTTCTAAAAGCGTATTCACACACGGACACTGGCTTGGCAAATGGCAATGAATGAGAATTTCAATCAGCCTCGCTGCAGTGCACTCAGGGAATGCTGGGCCTTGTAGTACTACTACCACTACTACAAAGGCTGCCTGTATTGCAAGTTGGATGCAATGGGGATGAGCCCCTTCTAAAAGCGTATTCACACACGGACACTGGCTTGGCAAATGGCAATGAATGAGAATTTCAATCAGCCTCGCTGCAGTGCACTCAGGGAATGCTGGGCCTTGTAGTACTACTAGGCTGCCTGTATGGCAAGTTGGATTGTTATTCCAGGGATGAGCCCCTTTTAAAAGCGTATTCACACACGGACACTGGCTTGGCAAATGGCAATGAATGAGAATTTCAATCAGCCTCGCTGCAGTGCACTCAGGGAATGCTGGGCCTTGTAGTACTACTAGGCTGCCTGTATGGCAAGTTGGATTGTTATTCCAGGGATGAGCCCCTTTTAAAAGCGTATTCACACACGGACACTGGCTTGGCAAATGGCAATGAATGAGAATTTCAATCAGCCTCGCTGCAGTGCACTCAGGGAATGCTGGGCCTTGTAGTACTACTACTACCACTACTACAAAGGCTGCCTGTATTGCAAGTTGGATGCAATGGGGATGAGCCCCTTCTAAAAGCGTATTCACACACGGACACTGGCTTGGCAAATGGCAATGAATGAGAATTTCAATCAGCCTCGCTGCAGTGCACTCAGGGAATGCTGGGCGTTGTAGTACTTCTAGGCTGCCTGTATGGCAAGTTGGATTGTTATCCTGTTAATAACGGCCAGGGATGAGCCCCTTTTAAAAGCGTATTCACACACGGACACTGGCTTGGCAAATGGCAATGAATGAGAATTTCAATCAGCCTCGCTGCAGTGCACTCAGGGAATGCTGGGCCTTGTAGTACTACTACTACCACTACTACAAAGGCTGCCTGTATTGCAAGTTGGATGCAATGGGGATGAGCCCCTTCTAAAAGCGTATTCACACACGGACACTGGCTTGGCAAATGGCAATGAATGAGAATTTCAATCAGCCTCGCTGCAGTGCACTCAGGGAATGCTGGGCCTTGTAGTACTACTAGGCTGCCTGTATGGCAAGTTGGATTGTTATTCCAGGGATGAGCCCCTTTTAAAAGCGTATTCACACACGGACACTGGCTTGGCAAATGGCAATGAATGAGAATTTCAATCAGCCTCGCTGCAGTGCACTCAGGGAATGCTGGGCGTTGTAGTACTTCTAGGCTGCCTGTATGGCAAGTTGGATTGTTATTCCAGGGATGAGCCCCTTTTAAAAGCGTATTCACACACGGACACTGGCTTGGCAAATGGCAATGAATGAGAATTTCAATCAGCCTCGCTGCAGTGCACTCAGGGAATGCTGGGCGTTGTAGTACTTCTAGGCTGCCTGTATGGCAAGTTGGATTGTTATCCTGTTAATAACGGCCAGGGATGAGCCCCTTTTAAAAGCGTATTCACACACGGACACTGGCTTGGCAAATGGCAATGAATGAGAATTTCAATCAGCCTCGCTGCAGTGCACTCAGGGAATGCTGGGCCTTGTAGTACTACTACTACCACTACTACAAAGGCTGCCTGTATTGCAAGTTGGATGCAATGGGGATGAGCCCCTTCTAAAAGCGTATTCACACACGGACACTGGCTTGGCAAATGGCAATGAATGAGAATTTCAATCAGCCTCGCTGCAGTGCACTCAGGGAATGCTGGGCGTTGTAGTACTTCTAGGCTGCCTGTATGGCAAGTTGGATTGTTATTCCAGGGATGAGCCCCTTTTAAAAGCGTATTCACACACGGACACTGGCTTGGCAAATGGCAATGAATGAGAATTTCAATCAGCCTCGCTGCAGTGCACTCAGGGAATGCTGGGCCTTATAGTACTACTAGGCTGCCTGTATTGCAAGTTGGATGCAACGGGGATGAGCCCCTTATAAAAGCGTATTCACACACTGGCTGAGTAGTGAGTAGTGGATGAGCCCCTTCGATTTCTGAATTCCTGCCTTTTAGATTCCTAAAGCTTTCCCTTACTGCACAGAGATGCTATTCCTACAGCTCCTGTCTGTAAAATGGCCGCTGAGCTCCGTGCATAGACTTTTATTGCAGGCTTGAGCCCGCCCCTATGCTGCCTCCCGATAGGCTGGGAGAGCCGTTTGCAAGGCATTATGGGGTAGCCTGATGTCAGGTGATCTTCTGTAATCCTCCATTTTAGATGTAACATGTGGCAGGCGCCAAAATGTAGCCGGGTTCGGTCAAAACGGGTTCGGCCGAACCCGGTAAAGTTCGGATTCGCTGCGAACCGAACTTTTCCTGAAGTTCGGACCGAAACCGGGTTCGGTTGTCCCGGTTCGCTCATCTCTAACCTTCAGCAATAAATGTGTTTCTAGAACTTTTATAGTCATTGTCACTCTTTGCTTCTTACAATCCATGTAGTTAATCTAGATTTAATTGGCTGTTTTATAGTAGACATCCATTAATATCAGATGACCTCAAAGATTTTGTAGCTTCATATAAAATGGAAACATAAGAGGACCAACTGTTATTCTTTTTAAAATGTCATAAAAGTTGTTCTGATATTTTATCTGCTAGCAAATGATCCTTCCTACACTTTCCACATAGGAGGTTATACAAGAACCTTGGAGGTCATCACTTATAGAGATGTTTTTCAGAAATGTTTCAATCTTGCTATACTATATATTAACAAAAACATAATCAAGTGAATTTCCCTTAGAGCAGAATATAAATCAATTCAGACATACTATTAGTTAAATTTTGCAATTTAACAAGTGCAAGTATATCAGAGTTGAGTTTGTCAAATGCAGCATAGTTGACTTTCTCATATAGCAATACTCACTGTAATATTGTAAGGTGTGCCCAAGTTGACATTTTGTTGTGGATTGCAGGATTGGGTGCTAATGTGAATATTGTACTGTAACTTTAATGGGGCACGATGATGGCGGACATGTAGTGGATATAACAATGTGTGGACTCATAACACAGTGCCATGACATTCCTTAGTGGAGGAATTAATAAGTAGTGATAGGAAAGGTTTGTCTGAGTGATCCGCCAGAGTTAGGCAAGTGGGAGTAACAAACTGTGGGTTGTAAAGAGAGGAGTTGGATCAGTGAGTTTGTGGAGTGCCAAGCTTGGTGGAAGCTGCTGAGAGTTGGGTAGGGTGAAAGATGCTGGATAAAAAGAGGCCTTATAGGAGACATCTGTGCTGTGACAGGGGAGTTGCGGGAGGTGCCCACTGGGCAGTGCAGGTCTGGGACTGGCCATTTTCAGAAGGGCATGAGAACGACCAGAGACTTAGCTGAGTAGACAGTAGATATCTAAGTGGCAAAGATACTCGCCGACCGCCGGTGTACAAACCATCCCCAGCGCCGTGAGCTGAAACAACCTGATTTATAGTATCTCGTAATTTTGCATAAAACTGTTCACTGTAACCGCAAAGTGTTGTGCTTCTGAATGAGCGAAACCCTTATGCTGTAAACTGTTTATTATAACCATCAAGAACTGTGCCTTTATTGAGAACCACTAAGAGTGTGCCCCAACTTGAGTAAAAGTTGTGTTCTACAGTTTACCCCTTTGTCGCCTGCCATTATCTTACTTCACCACTCCTTTGTAGGGTATAACTGATGCCCCCATTACCTGCCACTTTAGACATTACAATATCACAGTGTGTTATCTGTGGTAAACAGCTTGTGGGGTATTAGGTATGTTTGGTGTTTGGTCTCTAATATACCTATAGGTATAATTTATATATGGTGTGTGATGTGCTCTGTCATGTGTGTGAATTGTATGAGGTGTAATGCTTGTACAATTTGTTAGTTGTAATGTACGTACGTACGTACGTACGTACGTACGTACGTACGGGGTGTAGGACTGTATAAAGTCTGTACCATATGGGGTTTAATCTGTGTGTGGTGTGGGGTGTATGATGTTGGTTGTAATCTGTGTGTGGTCTGGGATGTATTATGTTGGGTGTGTGGTGTTAGGTGTATGCTGTGGGGTGTAATATGTGTGTTGTGTGTGGGTATAGGCTTTGTAATGTGTGGACAATGTATGCGGTATAGTGCATAGGCTATAAATTAGAGCATATTGGGATGTCAGCATGGAAACATAAAGGTATTGACTAGATTATAATGTTGATGATCCCACTTCTACTTACACCCACCATTATCCAATGCTGGTCTTATTACCGCAACACCAAAAATTGTATGTAGCATAGTGTAAAGAAGATGACAATGGCATTTCTGGTATTAAGAAGAAGTATTGAAGAGAAAAAAATTATTCTGGTCTAGGGTAAATGGCATTTAGGCCATATGCACCGTGCCCAACACTATTGGATATGGCAGATTTGCTAAGTTTTTTGCCATGTTTTTGGTAGGAATGACCAAAGAAAAAATTACAGCCTTACATATGCTGGTGCTATTAAAAATTAATTACACTTTTTGCGTATAAATGCATTACATGTGGAGCTTTATATACAGTATGCTCTACACCAAGTAATATTATATCTGCGCTACTATTTATACTCTATATATTCCACTATTATAAATACACTTTGTCATATACTGTAAATGTATCTTTGCAGTGCATTTGGTACTGTTACCTTATATTTGTACTATGTATATTTTGTACTTTACCTATCCATTATGAATAGTATTGCTACTGTATCTACAGTATGCACTAGGGCTGGCATTACCTCAGTATCTATGACCTACGGCTGGTATTCTTGTATCTATGCATGTTGTCTGGTTCTATTTCTTTAAGCACGCTATCGAATACTGTACTAATACTGTATCTATGTGTATCCATGAACTACAGCTGGCACTAGTGTATGGATACTGTGGTTGGAAATATTGTAGGTGCAATGACTGACACTTTTTATGGCATTCATAGCTGTTACTATGAACTGACTTTATGGCAGCTATGGCTGGTATAATATGGTCACTATGGTTGATGTAATAACTGGAGCACTATTATGTCTGCACTTTTTTAGTGACATATGCGATTTCACGATTGCACCTTCTCTGTATGGAAATTAGACATGTGACCCCAGGATGCAGCATAAAATCAAGTCGAACAAGTTTTCCATAGACCAGTTTAAGTATGAATCCACATTAGGATGGATAACTTGAGCGATCTTAGTGACTTCAAACGACGCATGGTCATTGGTTCTGGACTAGCTGGGGCCAGTATTTTGAAAAACGGCAAATCTTGTGGGGTTTTCTCGCGCAACGGTGTCGAGACTATAGCGGTAATGGTGTAATCGAGGAAAAACATCTAGCGAAAAAGGATTCTGTGGACGTAAACAACTCATCAATGAAAGGGGTCAGAGGAGGATGCCAAGAATCTTTCAGTCTAGCAAATTGCAACCATATGCAATAGATGAGCACACAACTCGTCTCTCCTTAGCACAGATGGGTTATAACAGCAGATGACCACTTTCAGTGCCTAAGGTAAACATTAAGGCAAGACACAAGTGTACAAAGGAGCGCAAAAATTGGTTCATTGAGCAGTGGAAAAACATTGCTTGATCAGATAAATCAGGATTTCTTTTACACCATGCTAATGGGAGGGTAAGAATTTGGTGCAAGCAGCAAGAATTCATGAACCTTTGCTGTCAGGTGTAAACTGTTCAGGCTGGTGAAGGTGGAGTAATGGTGTGGGGAATGTTGCCTCCTCCGCACCACACAAGGTGCAGGCATTGTCCAAGGCAGCTCCAAGTCTTTCTCATCGTCCCAATAGCACTGCCACTTCATACTCTTGGTTAGTTGGTTAGATGTTGCTGACTACAACAAATGTAGTAGAGTGTCAGCTTTTAGTGTGTGTGGCCCTTGACCCTGACACTTGACCCTTGGACCCCACTCAGGAATGGCGTAGCAGTGGAGTACAGTTAAATGAAACAAGACTTTTACTCCAGGTGGGGCACAAAGCAGAATGGTTACAACAGTGGTATTAAGAATAGTGGTTACAGGGTTTGCACCCAGCTTGGTGGTTCCAGTCTCCAAAAGGCATCAAGCTTGATGTTCACAGCCTTTAAAGCGGCACCTAGCTTGGAGGAAACAGTCTTTGAAGGGCACTTAGCTTGCTGGTTACAGTCTCTGGTCCTTGGTCACTTATCATACTTGCAGGTAGTGGTGATTAGGCTTTCACCCCACCTCGGTACAGGATTCATACTTGAAGTGCTTCAAAATCACTTGCAAGATACATACAGGTACTTCTCCAGTCACGGAGCACTCTTGCCAGCAGACCTAAGTTACACAGCAGTCTAGTTAGGGTCAAGATGCTGGGATCGGTCTAAAACCACTCAACAGGACACACAGGGTTTGTGTTTTTAGTGACAAGCGCTGGCACAACCTAATACTCCTCACCAACATCCCCCTGTTCTCTGCCACTCTGTCAGTCAGTACGTTACTTCACACGCATTAGATAGGCTCTCTCACTGTAGCTCTCAATTCTCACTCAGGATGCTCTGACTCATGAGGCATTCCCAAACACCTACTTTCAGGTTTCATCTTGGTACGGAGCCTGTGAAGCACCACGCTACTATGCCCAACAACATATCTTAACCCCTTAGTAACCAGCCTATTTTATGCCTTAAAGGGATTGTCCGGGCAAGGACAACTGATGACCTATCCACAGGATAGGTCACCAGTATATGGTCGTGGGGGTTCGACACCGGGATCCCGCACTGATCAGCTGCTCCGGCTGCCTCTGGGCACCGGATGTCCATGCCGGAAGTAGATGGCTCCGGTCCAAAATAGCGGCTGAGCTGCAGTACTGCAGCTCTGCTCCCATTCAAGCGAATAGGAGCACATCTGCAATTCTGCAGCAGGGCCGCTATGCAGTGTACGGAGCCATCTGCTTCCGGCTCCGAACTCTGCATACACTGCATAGCATCTGGCGTTCGGAGGCAGCTGATCAATGCGGGGTCCGGTTGTCACCGATCATATACTGATGACCTATCCTGTGGACAGGTCATCAGTTGTCTGTGCCATTGCGACAACCCCTTTAATGACCAAGCATTTGTTTAATTTTTCCATTGTCGCATTAAAAGAGCCATAACTTTCTTATTTTTCCCTCGACATAGCTATATGAGAAATTGTTTTTTTCGGGATGATTTTTATTTTCCAATATCATCATTTTAGTGTATATATAATTTTTTAATTACCTTGTAATTAACTTCTTTTGTTGGGGTATAGATAAAAACAGCAATTCCGCCATTGCTATATGCGTCTTAAATTTACGCCATTCACCGAGCGGCGTAAATAACATGTTACACAGTAAAAACACTTTTGAACTAAAATTATTTGTATTTGCATCGTCACATTCCAAGAGCAGTAACTATTGTATTTTTCCGACAATGTCGCCATATGAAGACTTTTTTTTTGCGGGACAAGATGTAGTGTTTACTGGTATCATTTTGGAGTACATGGGACTTATTAATTGACTTTTTTTCTTTTTTTTGGTGGGGCAATGGAAAATTAGCAATTCCGCCATGGAATGACATTTTCTCTACGGTGTTGCAGTTTAAACAACATGTTACCTTTATTGTTCAGGTTATTACGAACGCTGCAATACCAAATATGTATATATTTTTTTTTGTTTAACACTTTTACAAAATAAAACCACTTTATGGATTTTTTTTTTTTTTTTACTGTTTACCTTTTTTCATTTGGCATCAATTAATATTTTTTTTTAGCCTCACTAGGGGACTTCACTATGCAGTCTTCTGATCGCAGATATAATGCTTTGGTATACTTTATAACCTGTAAGAGTAAAACTGACTGTAAGAGTAAGGGTATGTGCACACGATAGCAGGCATTTACGTCTGAAAAGACAGACTGTTTTCAGGAGAAAACAGCTGCCTCTTTCAGTCATAATTGCTCCTCCTCGCATTTTGCGAGGCTTCTCTGACAGATGTAAATTTTGAGCTGTGCTTCATTGAGTTCAATGAAGAACGGCTCAAATTACGTCTGAAAGAAGCGTCCTGCACTTCTTTTGACGAGGCTGTATTTTTACGCCTCGTCGTTTGACAGCTGTCAAACGACGGCGCGTAAATGACAGGTTGTCTGCACAGTACGTCGGCAAACCCATTCAAATGAATGGGTAGATGTTTGCCGACGTATTGTAGCCCTATTTTCAGACGTAAAACGAGGCATAATACGCCTCGTTTATGTCTGAAAATAGGTCGTGTGAACCCAGCCTAAAACTGACAGCCAATTTATTAGGCCATACCTCTGGAATATAGCCAAGGCAGGCCTCGGGCATTTGTTAGGCCTTCGGCTGCCATGGCAACATATTGGAAGCCCGTGATTGCATTTGCGGGCCCGCTGATGGGTAACAGAGAGAGACCCCTCCATCTGTAAATCATCTGTTTTTATCGTCCGTGGTCGTTGACCACGAACTCCTCCCATCCTGTCGACGGCCTTCTCTCCAGTAGCTGAACTTACGCCACGGAGACACTTCCGTGGGCGAGTACGCCATCCACTTCCGCGCCTTGGCGGGAGAATTGTTGTGGAACAATGAGGCCTTGGTGGCTACATTCTGGCAGGAACTGTCCCCCGAGATTAATGATGACCTTGCCGCCCGAGATCTGCCATCTACCCTGGATGACTACATCCTTCCGGATTGACATAAGGATCCGAGAACGGCTCCAAGACGCTTGCCGGGAGGGAGGACTCTCTAGCCTGATTACTACCCCTGCTGTCCTCATCAGCTGTTCCTAAAAAGGAGTCTTTGAAGATGGACCATCTGAAGCTGTCTACTCTGGAGAGACAACGCAGACGCACTTCGGGACTCTGTCTATATTGCGGCCTCGGAGGCCATCTTGTGCGTCTGTGCCCTAAAAGCCCCAGAGCCTAGGGTTGGTTGGAGAGACAACCTTGGGTGAAGAGGGTCTTTCTTCTAAATTATCCATCCTCGTGACCATAGTGTCCAGCAAAAAGACGCATCTGGTCTCTGCCTATCTGGACTCAGGATTCGCTGCTAACTTCATTTGGAGAGACCTGGTGGATCTTCTCCAGTTGCACACAACCCTTCTGGAGAGGCCTTTGATTGTTGCCTCAGTGAATGGAATACCTCTGCCAGTCCCGATTGTCGATGTGACAAAGCCGCTGAAGCTCCAAGTGGGAGCCCTTCATTCCGAGTTCATCTCATTGTTTGTCCTGTCTAAGGCCATCAACCCTGTGCTGCTGGGCCTGCCACGGCTCCGACTACATGCCACAGTCCTGGACTGGAATTTTAGAGAGGTTCTCCAGTGTGGTTGCGACTTTCTCAACTGCTGCCTGGTACAGATTCATCCGGCTCAGCCTCCTCTGCCTCAGTCCTTGGCAGGGTTGCCTTGTTATTATACTGCGTTCTTGGAAGTCTTCAGCAAGAAAGAGGAGGAAACGTTGCCCCCACATCGGGCGTATGGCTGTCCTATCGAGCTGATTCCTAGGGCATTCCTTCCCTGTGGTAGGGTATATCCTCTCTCCTTGCCAGAGACTCAGTCCATGTCCGCCTATGTTAAGGAGAACTTGGAGAGGGGCTTCATACGAAAGTCTTCTTCCCCGGCAGGAGCCGGGTTCTTCTTCGTCAAGAAAAAGGATGGTTCCCTACGCCCCTGCATCGAGTACCGGGGTCTCAACCAGATCACGATTAAAAATAGATATCCATTGCCATTGATTTCTAAACTGTTTGATCGCATACGAGGAGCCCAAAAAATTTCTAAGCTAGACCTGCGGGGGGCTTATAACCTAATCCGGATTCGCCAGGGTGATGAATGGGAGACGGCATTTAACACCCGTGACGGACGCTATGAATATCTAGTAATGCCCTTCGGCCTGTGTAATGCTCCCGCGGTCTTCCAAGAGTTTGTTAATGACATCTTCTGTTTGTGGTGTGGTCTATCTTGATGACATCTTGATTTTATTTCCAGATCCAATGACTCATCAGAGACATGTCCGTCAAGTTTTGCTGCGATTAAGGGAGAATCGCCTGTACGCCAAGTTGGAGAAGTGCGTGTTTGAGAGAAATGCTCTACCCTTCCTGGGCTACATCATCTCTGATCAAAGCCTGAAGATAGAACCTGAGAAGGTAAAGGCCGTCCTGAAATGGCAACGCCCTCAAGGCTTGAGGTCCATACAGCGTTTCCTGGGATTCGCCAATTTCTTCAGAAAGTTCATTCCAAACTTCTTCTCACTGACATCTCCTATCTCTACCCTCACCAAGAAAGGCATGAACGCCAAGGTGTGGACTCCAGAAGCGGAATCTGCATTTAATAGCCTGAAGAGTGCCTTCACGTCAGCCTCTATCCTCCATCATCCAGATGTGTCTCGACAGTTTTCGTTGGAGGTGGACGCCTCCTCTGTTGATGCTGGTACACTCCTGTTCCAGAGAGGTTCCAAGGGCAAGACAATGCTGGGGTGTTCCTATCCTGTCTCGTTTCGTTTTGTATTTTATTGCATCCAAAGGGTATGTTTTGATTTCTTAGTCATTCATATGTATTGTATATTTTCCATGTCTGTCTCTTTGAGTTTCAGACTATATATTCTCTGACTAGGTACTCTTATCTAGGTTATATGCATCTTACATATAGTGGGGTTATCTCCCCATTTGCTATACCTAGCTATATACCTATCCCTTGAGTTTCTGACTGTATTAACTTTGATTAGTTACTTTTATCTAGGGCATTTCCACCTTATAAATAGTGGGGTTATTTCCCCATTTGCTATACATTCTCTGTCATTTGTTGGTATGCAATAGTGATATGTTCCATTTTTTATATATGCCTTACTTGGGTATGGCTATGTTATAATTGGTGTTATCCATTGCCCTTGTATATTGTGGTTCAGGCACATATTTATTTTATACTGGATTGTATAGGCACCTATTTTCTGTGTCATATTTCTTGCTCTCCCATTTTTTTAACTGTATTGGTGATTTTATGTACTTTTGTCAATTTTTCTATTAAAGTCATATTTGTACTATTAATCAGGCATGCTATCCTTCTGTTTTTGGGAAACTATTGTAGGTTTTCATGTGCGTAGATGAAGGGCCCCTTCATGTTTTGCTGTGAGGAGCTTGTTTAGGTTGAGTATATAGAGATATATGCTTAGGGATTCTGGGGAATTACTATAAAAGGTAAAAGGCTGTAATATTTGCCCTTGCCCATGGGGGTCATATTTGGGCTCTTTGTGCCTATAGCAGCACCATCTGTAAATAAAGGATTATGTATCAACCAGGGTAATTAGTTTAGGTAATTTCATTCTCAAAGTTTGATGTTGAAAGTTTATGAAGGATTTGACTTATTCTGCCAGACAGGCTTTGTTACGGAGTGTTGGTTAAACATGAGAGGTGTTTTGTAGATTGATGAGAGTGCTGTTAGGAAGTACAATGTATGCAGTTCATTACAAGACTGTGTAAAGACAGACGTTAAATCATCGAAAGTTTTGAAGTACCTAAAACTACTTACTTATAAGATACTTTTTAATTTTACATGACACAACATTTGCAGCATTCTTGAATACGTTTTCTAGTTTCCATAGGTACATAAAAAATTAACCTACACATTAATTTGGATAAGATGCAAACCTCCGTACTATTTTACTTTAATCAGTCTACAGCTTTACCATAGTTCCTCACAGTGTACGGTTTTGCCACACTCCGAACATGTCTCTATGACATGTCAGAAACATGAAGCCTTACCAATAACTAGAATGAAGGTGTATTTGGCAATCTCTAGGTATTGTACTGATTTAGCATTTAGCTTTTAGCTAGAAGATCTTTGAGCCAATATTGAAAGTCCAGATTTTTTTACTTGTACTTCCTTTACATGATTATAGTGGCAGCTATCTTACCTGAGTTTCTGTTATCAGCATTTAAAGATTTGCCTTACGGCAGCCGCATGGACCATAGGAACATGTAAACTGGAGATGTTCTAGTAGAGTTTTCTAGGCATGCTCTGTGACCTGTGCAGAGGTCATTTTGCAGGGAGGAAGAAGGGGTGAGCTGTGACCGTCACTTATTGTCAATGGTGGATCCTGTGTTATCTATATATATATATATATATATATAGAGGTGTTACCTTTTATTGTAATCCTGCCTGTGATGATTATGAGCTGACTACTGAAAAGGGATCTTTACAAAATAAGAAGTGTCAGTCTATTATAAAACCAGAGTGAAAACTGCAGGATTTCAGGATTTTTTTTAAATATAGATAGTGACATAAAAAATATAAAAAAAATAACTAAAAATTCGTAAAAAATATGTTTAACATGAAAACTTGATTTAAACCATATATCAGTTTCTGATGACCCATTCTCTTTAAAGAGCTTTTCCAATCTTAGACTTTTATGGCATCTGGAACCCGCACCCCCCAAATGGGGTACCCCAACCTGTCTCGTCTGGCGAGGCGGCAGCTGGACCAGATCTATATTCAGCCAATTACGTATATTAGCTGATATATTAATAGCACTGGCACAGCAGCTACTCTTTCTTCTTGTGTACTTACAGTGCTAAAGAACCTAGTTAGTACTGTAGCTCTGACCAAGTCTGGGTTATCATTCTGTTGTTGGTTCCCACATGGACCACAACAACTGGATCATCACCACTCCTCCCAGAAATGTATTCACCATTCCATGGGAGAATCGCAAATCAAGGAGACACCAATAAGACAGCAAATAATTCAGTTTGTAGCGTCCATGGCTGTGGGCCGTCGGGTTTACTCATCTCCCGACGCCCGCAGCCATGGATCCGTGAGCGCTGGTCCCCATCTCCTTCCTAGGAGACACCATCGCTCACTTCCGCTCCGTTCTGCTGTGTCCCGCGCACATAGGAAATCGTCATCATCATTAACTGTCATGATTTCCTATGTGCGCGTCATCATATCAACTGCCCCAGGCCTTCTGATCCTTGCCTGAGTGTTGTTAGTTTTCCCAGTCTGTCTTGCAAATGGTCCCGTAGTGTTTCCCGTTCCAGTTGTTACCCGTGCCTTGTTCCTGTTTCCCATGTTGTGCCTTTAGTATTGAGTCTGCCACGTCCTGTGTCATCTGCCACGTCCGGAGGAATCCGCCACCTCCTGTGTCATCTGCCACGTCCGGAGGAATCCGCCATGTCTGGCGCAACCTGCGGCACCTATGTCATCCGCCACGTTTGGCGTTACCTGCTGCACCCATCTCCATCAGTCCCAGAGCTGCGGCCACTGTCCGGACTATCCTGGTACCCTTGTGCGGGACATAGTATTGCTAGGGTTTCCTGTTGTTTGGCCAGCTGCCTCCCCGCTACGGTGGTACGGCCTAGTGGGTCCACTAACCTGCTTCGTGACACAGTTTAGGTGGTCTTGGTGACAATTTTTTCTCTCCGTCCTACTTCCCCTACCTGCATTTCCATTTCCCCGACTAAAAGCTGGGCTGGTCTCATGGTTGTTATAGAGAGCAGTATCCGCTATTGGCCCAGCTACTTGCCTGCTCATCCTGACCCATTTCTCCACCATTCACAGCTACACCACTAACTGTGTGCTCAAACAGCAGCATGCTCCTTTCAAGAGTGGCTATTTCCCTCTAACTACAGATGTGAACTGGGCTGCTAGGAATCCCCAGGTCACTACCCCCATAGTAGTCACCCTTTGCAACGGCTGACCTAAACATAGTACCAAAACAGTAGGCTAGTTTCATAGTCATTACTAGCAGAGGTCAGTGCAGGTGGCAGATAGTCGCTCACTGTAAGTTAAGCTAGAGGTCAAGGCAGGCAGAGTTTGATCGTAACGGGAGATAGACAGAAGATCAGGGCAGGTGGCAGACAAGTTCAGGCAGAGTCGGTATTGGTAAATCCAATAAGGTAATCCATCAGAGAAACAAGCTTCTAGCACAAGAACAATGTTCCCAGGACCTCTTTTTATGACAAAACTTATTTGAATCGATAAGACAGAAGAGTTCAGCTCTGTTTTTTTTTTTTACATACAGAATTTTATTAACCTCAAATTCAGCATCAGGGCCAGGAAAGAAGATGGGTGGACAAGGGGTTTTCTTGGGAAAACAATTAAGGACCAGAGGTTTAAGGAGCGATACATGGAAGGAATTGGTAATTCGCAAAGACTGAGGAAGATAAAGCCTGTAAGAAACAGAGTTAATTTGTTTTGAGACAACATAGGGATCCAAAAATTGAAACGCCAACTTGAAATAGGAGGTCTTCAGACTAATCTTTTTGATGGTTGACAAAATGTTGTCTCCTGGACTGAACTGAGGAGGAATTCTAGGACTAGAGATTGGCAAAGAAAATTCCCAGTGGAACCAAAATCCAGAAATGCTTGGCCGCGAAGCAAGCTGCAGGGGAAGACAGGAAGACTGGTACAGAGATTTTTTTGAGAGGGAAAACCTCTGCCTAGGGTAGCCTCTTCTACTTGCCCTAGGCATTGAAGTTCCAGGCCTGACCAGACAATCACTTATAATTTTCACTCTCTGTGCCCCCATTCAGACCCTGAACCATCCCTGCATGTTTCATTTCAGTGAAGAAAACTCATCAGGGGACATTAGTTCAGCATAAACTATCTGTCAGGCTCTAGTCAGTTTGTATTGGTGGACATATCAGTTTCAGAGCCGGGGACTGTCCATGTAGAGCGCCATACGCGGATAATGGCCGTCTTTGAAACTGATATGTCCAGCATCACAAAGAGCAGTAAAGCCTCACCAAAGTTTACGATTAATTAATGTCCCCCTGAAGAGTCTTTTTACGTGAGATGAAATGCATAGTGACGGCTTAGAATCTTAAAAGAGGCACACAGGGTGAGAATTATCAGGATCTGAACATCATTGTAGCAGAAGATAACATTTGATTTTGGTAGCATAGTAGATGTTTGTGGTGTGCAGTATATATTTTTAACCCATTTGTAGATGACCGCAAAATTTTGCATGGTCGCTATTTCACCGTTTTTGAGAGCACCATATCTTTTTGATGTAGATGCTTGCAGTATATATGAACTTTGTATACCTTGGTTTTATTATTTTTGGATTGTTTTTTTTTTTTTGTGTAAAGCTATGCTTGTATGTGAATATTAGGCTCAAATACATGTTTTAATGATTAACTCCTGTTTGTCACAAAGTTACCAGAAGGTGGATATGAATACCAACATCACATCAAAGCAACTGCAATTGTCAGGTTGTCTGCTTTTAGTATATATTTAGGGTTTGGGGTGAACTTACTTTTCAAGGTGTGTAATCCCTTTATATTATAGGTTGTTCCTTTTCTTTCCATTTTCAGTGCAAAACCAGATTTTTGGTTCCCTCCTATTCTGGTGATTTTATGAAGAAATGTGCATGTAGACATAGGCCTAAGTGGTATGTATGAATGCTGCACTGAACTTTGATTTTTAGAATGTGTGGTGCGTATAATTTTCTTGTGTCACACTTTTATACACAAATATACATTTTTATGAATTTTTTTTTTGACCCAACATTGCATGAAAGTCCTGTGTGTATAAAGTTCTGACTGCCAGGTGTCTAGTTTCAGAAAATATATAGATATGAGGGGTTAGTATTCATTTTTATTTTGTATTTTAGGTTTCATTTATACATAGTCAAGTGTGAAATTGTCCTGGCTATCAGAGGTGCAAAATGTCCCAAAACCTTTGGCAGCAAATAAAATACCAAAATCTAAGCTTTTTTTTTTTTGTAGTCACAACAAGTGTTTAAAGTCATGATGTATTACATACATCCATGGCAGTGAAAGTAAATGCTAGCCATAGCCCCATCTTAATAACTGAGAAAAATGTCAAATATGAATATACGAACGAAAAATTGATTATTTATTTTGTGTGTACTTAAATGACATCTACATTTTTGCATGAATTAGAACAATGCTGTGCCATAAATGTCTGATCTGTTGAAGAGGATCTGTCACTAGTTTAATAATGTCCCAGCTAATCTAATAATGCTAGTAAAAATTGTGTCCCAAAACATTTATTATTTTAAAAGCTATGAGCTTTTTTCTAAATATGAGCCTATACTTGGCAAATGGGCATCAACGCCAGCTATTCTCCTGAGGTGGTGCTACCTCACAGCCTCTGACGCTGTCCTATCAACATGAACCTGCTTCACAGAGTGTGAGAGACTGAGGCTGGAGGGAAGGATCACTTCAAAAAGCCATATCTCGGGATGAGATTCTAATTTATCATATGACACCAGGATCGCAGTTCTAGCTGTGAAACAAATGGAGGTATCACCAGTTGAAAACACAGTCAGGAATGGAAGCTGTATACTATATGATCACACTGTGTTGCTGAGCTGGGAAGGGGGAGAAGCTGTATGCTGATTGGACAGTTTCATACAGAAAACATTACACCGCTCAGAGTGAAAAGAAAGAGTCTCCTCCTATTCGGCTATTAGAGCCAAATTAGCATATTTAGAAAAATGCTCATAACTTTGCAAGTAATAAACGTTTTTGAAAAATTCTTACACTGTAGTTATCAGCATCATAGCAACTATTAGATTAGTTAGGGAGTTAATAAACTAGTGACAGATCCTCTTTAACAACTTTTGCACGCTCCATTTCTTTCCTGTTCTCAAGATTGGTGGGTTCCCAGCAATCAAACATTTATAGCATAGTATATTGAGATGCTACAAAAGTCTACAATGACAAAATATTTTTAAAAACAAAATTAGATCCGAATATCATTTCACAAAAACAGAGGCAAAACCAAAACACAACAATGGAATCAGAACTATTATTCTAAAAAACAATGCATTAGGGTGAAATACAATTTGGGTAATCGTTATAGAGATAAGCACATTTCCCAAAATTTATTTCGGGCCGATTCTTTAGAATTGTCTGAACAAATAAGTTTCAGGTCGCGCATCTCAAGTGCCCCGTTTGCCCTGTCTGACACTTTGATGTCTTCTAGCACTGTATCCACCCGTAAAATGAAAAGATACCATACTCACCATCCCTGGTCTCCCGTAGCGATGCGTCATTGCCGGCCTTCTGAGATCACATCGTTTTATCCTATGTGACTGCTACTTTGATGTGTCCCTGGCAGCCTCCTGAGATGATGTAGTTTTCTCCCATGTGAGCACTTCAGTCTATGATGAAGCGACCTAATGCCTGGTAATGTTTTTAAGGGCACTCTGGAACTCTGAAAGGTTTCTCTGGAATGGGGTGGCTCTGGCTGGTACTGTTTATGAAGGCACTCACACTGTTAATGAGGGCACTTTCTAGCTGGCACTATTAGTTTGGGTACTCTTTGCTGACAATGTTTATGAGGGCACTCTGGAACTCTGGAAGGTGGTGCTCTGATAATAGGGGTAATTTGACTAGAAGGGTTCACTCTGGCTGTCATTATGGGGGCATTTTCTCACTGCAAAGTAGGTTATGAAAACTTGATTTCTTACATTATCTGTCTAGTCGATGAGATGTACAACAAGGTGTGATACTGAACTTCAAAAAATCTAAGGAGCCTATGCTGGGATTTACATTTCTATTGTTGACCCTGTGCATTGGTGTTGTGCAATGCTTTGTTCTACCGACAATGTCATGGACAAAATAAAAAAGGCAATTTGTTCCTTTTATTTATTTATTTTTATATTTTTTTTTAATGGGTAACTAAACGTTTGACAAACTTCTGACGTGTCATAGTGACATGTCAGAAGTTTTGATTGGTGGGGGTCCGAGCTCTGAGACCCCCACCAATCGTTAAAATGAAGCAGCAGAAGCGTTCGTGTGAGCGCTCGGCCGCTTCGTGTCTGTTCGGCTTTTCCGGAAATCAATGTATCAGAGTATGGGCTCAATAGAAAATCTATGAGCCCGTACTCCACTACATCAGCTTTCCGGAGAAAGCCGAACAGAAACGAAGCAGCTAAGCGCTCACATGAGTTTGTTTTAGCGTTTGGTGGGGGTCTCAGTGCTCGGATCCCCCACCAATAAAAACTTCTGAAATGTCAGAAGTTTGTCAAACGTTTAATTACCCTTTGAATTACAAACAAAAAATCAAATACCTTACACTTACAGGAGCAGAAAACATATAATTTGAACACCTTCAGCAGATGACTACAGTTTTCTGTCAGTCTGTTCTATGTTCCATCTGATTCCTTTCTCTGAGCTGCTCTGCTTTTAGATCACTTCTGCTGCGTATGTACTTTTTATGGCCATGTATACAGGGTGGGCCATTTATATGGATACACCTAAATAAAATGGGAATGGTTGGTGATATTAACTTCCTGTTTGAGGAACATTAGTATATGGGAGGGGGGAAACTTTTCAAGCTGGGTGTTGACCATGGCGGCCATTTTGTATCCAACTTTAGTTTTTTCAATGGGAAGAGGGTCATGTGAAACATCAAACTTATCGAGAATTTCACAAGAAAAACAATGGTGTGCTTGGTTTTAACGTTACTTTATTCTTTCATGAGTTATTTACAAGTTTCTGACCACTTATAAAATGTGTTCAAAGTGCTGCCCATTGTGTTGGATTGTCAATGCAACCCTCTTCTCCCACTCTTCACACACTGATAGCAACACCACAGAAGAAATGCAAGCACAGGCTTCCAGTATCCGTAGTTTCAGTTGCTGCACATCTCGTATCTTCACAGCATAGACAATTGCCTTCAGATGACCCCAAAGATAAAAGTCTAAGGGGGTCAGATCGGGAGACCTAGGGGGCCATTTAACTGGCCCACGACGACCAATCCACTTTCCAGGAAACTGTTTATCTAGGAATGCTCGGGCAGCACTTTGAACACATTTTATAAGTGGTCAGAAACTTGTAAATAACTCATGAAAGAATAAAGTAACGTTAAAACCAAGCACACCATTGTTTTTCTTGTGAAATTCTCGATAAGTTTGATGTGTCACATGACCCTCTTCCCATTGAAAAAACTAAAGTTGCATACAAAATGGCCGACTTCAAAATGGCCACCATGGTCAACGCCCAGCTTGAAAAGTTTCCCCCCTCCCATATACTAATGTGCTACAAACAGGAAGTTAACATCACCAACCATTCCCATTTTATTTAGGTGTATCCATATAAATGGCCCACCCTGTACTTTGAATAGGATATTGCGATTGGATTTGGGAAAAAAAGGGGGAACCAACGGCGCTGCTTGAATAGAGATCATCCACGACCATTCCAGTGGGTAAAGTATTAAAAGGATTTATTGTCAACAGGCTACGTGTTTCGACGTCGCATCGGCGTCTTCCTCAGGCCAATACAGACTGTGCGGTTCCTGCCTCATTTATACACCAAGGCAAGGAAAAGACCGCCATAAAAATAACAGGTCAAAGGTCATAGAAATAAGAATAAAACAGAAACATGATAAATTTTTTAAAAAAACATTCACACAAGGATTGCATATACATCGGACAGAAATAGTATACAGTTTGAAGAGTGTTTTGGGTATTGGAAACATATACTGCTTACGTCAGAAAAAACTGACAGGTCATTACGAGATTCCCTAAAAGAAACTTTTCAAATTAAAATATTGACTTTTGTTTGTGCAGATGATTGTGAGCAAACAAACAGTCATATTATTAATTATCAGTAGGGTTTTTTTTGTGTTTTTGGTCACTGTTAACATTTATATGTAGTAACCAGAGAAGTGCTGAGTCAAGCGTCCCTGGTTACCAAAGATCAGAATAATTACGGAAGCCGTTGCGAGCCAAAAAGGCTTATACTGGAACGCACAGTTGAACCGCATAGCGCATACGGGTCTCCCAATTGGAAGAATCGGAAAAGGACCGAGGTACCAAGGGTGGTGAGTGATTAAAGGCTCATATTCTAAATATTATAAGAAGATATTTGGAGGGTTACAACTGGATGGGAGCCCTTGTTTTATTTAGCTGCTATATAGATTAATGATTATTGATAATACGTGAAAATTACGTACTGTACTCGGTAAATGGTTTTTTCTTTTTTTAGTTGGGGGACCAAATGTAATTGTAGTTCTGATGTGCCTGGATTTTTAAAAACCATATACGCATCAAAAAATATATGTTTAGATGAAATGTTTAAAAGGAATTTACATATATTTTAATAAAGAAACTATACATGTAGGTAGGATGTATTTGTTCGAATAAGATTTTATAGTGTAAAAGGGACCTTATATTATAAGAGGAGGGAGTGGTTCATATATGTATAGAGAACCATTATTGTTAATACATACGGATAACCTAAGAGATATTTTTTCCAGGATCAACGGGAGGTATACATGCATATGTGTATCAGTTATTTGTAGTTTTTTTTACCTTTTTTATGAAAATATATATATATATATGTGTTTGGTTTTATTTTATTCTAAAGAGGACTCCGTGAGGTCATTCAGACCTTTCGGATGTAGGGTTTCTAATTTGTAGATCCAAAAATTCTCTCTTTGTTTCAGTCTGGTGAATCTATCAGGTAGGTCTACTGATATCTGTTCGATTGGTGTAACCTTGATATCCGAGAAATTACATTTGTGTTTAAGCATACAGTGACGGGACACACTTTGTTTTAGAAAACCCTTGGTGACATTGAACCTGTGTTTATTAATCCGGTTTCTCAGGGTTTGCGTGGTACGACCCACATATTGGAGATTACAGGTGCATTCAAGTAGGTAAATGATATAGGAGCTCCCGCAGTTTAGGAAATTTTTTATCACAAATTTTTCTCCTGTTGTTGTGGAGATGTATTCCCTACATTTATTTGTGATGTTATTGCAGCACAGGCATCTATTTTGGCCGCATCGATATGAGCATGTCAAATCTCTCGTTAGGCTCGGATTTACTGTTTTGATTTTCCGCAGTCTACTAGGGGCTATTATATTTTTGATAGTTTTCGCCCGTCTATATGTAATAATAGGTTTGGCTGGTATCAAAGGCTTTAAAAAGGGGTCATTGGTCAGAATATGCCAATGTTTTTTGAGAATGGTGGTAATGGTATTGCTTCCTTTGGTGAATGCAGTAATTAAGTTGGTTTTAACCATTTCATGACTTGATTTAAAATTGGTGTTTGAAGGTTTCACTTGAATGCATTCATTTTGTGTAAGGCTTTTGATTCTGCCCCTTTAATGAGACTTTTAGGGAAGCCTTTCTCCGAAAACCTTTGGTTTAAAATCCCACATTCCTGGTCAAAGGCTAAATAATCTGAACAATTTTTTCTGATTCTTCGATATTGGCCGAACGGTATGTTTCTAAGCCAAGGGGGGTAATGTGCACTTTTAAAATCGAGGTAACTATTTACATCGACCATTTTGAAATGGGTCCTAGTTGTAAAATGGCCATTATTTTTTCCGATTGTTAGGTCTAAAAAGTCAATGTTTGTGTCTGAAAAGTTATGGGTAAAAGTGAGGCCAAAAGTGTTATTATTTAAAACCTCTATAAAATCACTGGCAGTATTAGAATCGCCCTTCCATATAAAAAACAAGTCATCGATAAAACGTTTATAAAGCAGGATTTTGTCTCTAAAAACATGCTCGCTGAGAATGAGGGCTTCCTCAAATGCCCCCATATATAGGTTTGCGTATGAGGGGGCGAACCGTGTCCCCATTGCACATCCCTTTATTTGTTTGTAGAATTTTCCATCTGAATTAAAAACATTGTGGGTTAAAATAAACTCTACACATTCCATGATGAAATTAAGCTGTATGTTTGAGTAACGCAAATCTGTTGCAAGAAAATCTAAAGTGGCTTGTGTACCCTGTACATGGGGAATGTTGGTGTATAGTGAGGTTACGTCCGCTGTGATAAAGCTAATATTGGATATATCACAGGTGGACTGTAGTTGGAAAAGATCATTTATGAGTTGGGTCGAATCCTTGAGAAAAGAAGGTAGTTTTGAAACTAGGGGTTGAAGGTGAATGTCTACAAAATGTGATAGGTTACTCGTGAGGGAGCCTATTCCGGATATTATTGGTCGACCTGGTGGGTTGAGAAGGGTTTTATGAATTTTGGGAAGATGATACATGAAGGGGATGCTTGGAAATGGAACGGTTAAGAATATTTTTTCTTTTTTGCATAGCAGGTTATTGGTGAAAGCGGTCTCTATCAGGGATTTATATTCTATTGTAAATTCAGAGATTGGATTGTATTTGAGTTCTTCATAGTAAAGGGTGTCGGACAATAATCTATGGGCTTCTTTCAGATAATCGGATGTGTCTTGTAGGACTATACCCCCCCCCCTTTATCTGCGGCCCTGATTACGATGTTTTGGTTTTTCTGTAAATTATTTAGAGCTCTCCGTTGGGCACAGGACAAATTATCCTTGCGGTTACAATAATGTTGGATGGTTTTAAAATCAGTGCTCACCAGGTTAGAGAAAGTTTCTATGGCCGGACCCCTATGGTGTAAGGGATAAAACGAGGATTTGGGCCGGAGATCTGTCATAACAGGTGTATTAATGTCTGTTGTAATCGGGTTGGGTGTAGTTACTACTGGAGAGATGGCAAAATGACGTATTAAGGTCAATTTCCGCATGAATTTGTTTAAGTCCATGAATGAATCAAATCCATCATGGGATGAGGTGGGACAAAAAGAGAGTCCTTTGGATAATAGACTAATTTCGTCTAAATTAGGGGTATATTTAGATAAATTGAAGATTTTGGTTAGATTAGTTTGTACTTCTTCTTTGATGATAGTGGTGGAATTTTTAGTGCGGTGTCTCCCCCCTCTACAGCCTCTGTGTCTAACCCTAGTTTCCTCTTTGATTGTGTTCTTTGTACTAGTGGGAAATAGGAGTTTATGGTTTGGGTTGGGGTTGTGTGTCTCTCCCGAGACTGGCAGAGGGACGTGATGGGGGGCATCGTGGGAACGTGGGGAAGATCTAAAAAAGAGATCTTCCCCCCTCCCATATACTAATGTGCTACAAACAGGAAGTTAACGTCACCAACCATTCCCATTTTATTTAGGTGTATCCATATAAATGGCCCACCCTGTACTTTGAATAGGATAAGCAGAGTAGTTTGCACAATTAAGTGTTTGCAACTGTAATAACCTTTCCTCTCACCCTATGCAAAGAATACAGGTGCATGTATTCTGGTGACAGTCTCCTCAGAAAAGTAATTGGAATGTTTACTTCCTTATTATTGCCGTGCCCTGTTAGGCTTCGTTCACGTATGCGTCAGGGCTCCGTTCTGGCGTTCCTTCTGAACAGAGCCATGACTGAAACAAACGGAAACCATAGATTTCCGTTTGCATAACCATTGCTTTCAATGGTGATGGATCCGATGAAAATGGTTTCCATTTGTCTCCGTTTTGCAAGGGTTCCATCGTTTTGACGGAAGCAATACCGTAGTCGACTACGGTATTCAGTCCGTAAAAACTTCGGAACTCTTGCACAACTGAGACAAATGGAAACCATTTGCACCGGTTCCATTACCATTGAAATCAATGTAGAATGGAAAAGAGAAAAAAAAAGCTCCTATATGGGGCGCTCCCATTGGGGATGTGTGCACAATCACGATAATGGAGAATGGGTTTCTTTTTTCTTATTTATTCTGAATAAACTCAAGACATAACAAACGCTAATAAAAAATAATTGCTACACGTTTCAACCTAGGACCTAGGTCTTCATCAGGCTTATAATGCTGAAAAAGGTCCTGTGAGAGGACTGAAACGTAGCTTGTTTTGGAAACATGGAATAATAAACCACATCTTTGTTTGACAACAACATTTGGAGTGCTGCGGTCATTTCTGCATATACGTATAGGACCGTTTTGGATCAAGGTCAGGATCCCTTTGCACCAACCTATACAATTATGAAGTGCTGCTGATTTCTTCTACCTCTGTATATATATATATATATATATATATATATATATATGTATATATATATATATATATATATATATATATATATATATATATATATATATATATATATATATATGTATATATATGTGTGTATATACAGTGAAGGAAATAAGTATTTGATCCCTTGCTGATTTTGTACGTTTGCCCACTGTCAAAGACATGAACAGTCTAGAATTTTTAGACTAGGTTAATTTTACCAGTTAGAGATAGATTATATAAAAAAAAAAAAAGAAAATCACATTGTCAAAATTATATATATTTATTTGCATTGTGCACAGAGAAATAAGTATTTGATCCCTTTGGCAAACAAGACTTAATACTTGGTGGCAAAGCCCTTGTTGGCAAGCACAGAAGTCAGACGTTTTTTGTAGTTGATGATGAGGTTTGACCACATGTTAGATGGAATTTTGGCCCACTCCTCTTTGCAGATCATCTGTAAATCATTAAGATTTCGGGGCTGTCGCTTGGCAACTCGGATCTTCAGCTCCCTCCATAAATTTTCGATGGGATTAAGGTCTGGAGACTGGCTAGGCCACTCCATGACCTTAATGTGCTTCTTTTTGAGCCACTCCTTTGTTGCCTTGGCTGTATGTTTCGGGTCATTGTCGTGCTGGAAGACCCAGCCACGAGCCATTTTTAATGTCCTGGTGGAGGGAAGGAGGTTGTCACTCAGGATTTGACGGTACATGGCTCCATCCATTCTCCCATTGATGCGGTGAAGTAGTCCTGTGCCCTTAGCAGAGAAACACCCCAAAATCATAATGTTTCCACCTCCATGCTTGACAGTGGGGACGGTGTTCTTTGGGTCATAGGCAGTATTTCTCTTCCTCCAAACACAGCGAGTTGAGTTAATGCCAAAGAGCTCAATTTTAGTCTCATCTGACCACAGCACCTTCTCCCAATCACTCTCAGAATCATCCAGATGTTAATTTGCAAACTTCAGACGGGCCTGTACATGTGCCTTCTTGAGCAGGGGGACCTTGCGGGCACTGCAGGATTTTAATCCATTATGGCGTAATGTGTTACCAATGGTTTTCTTGGTGACTGTGGTCCCAGCTGCCTTGAGATCATTAACAAGTTCCCCCCGTGTAGTTTTCGGCTGAGCTCTCACCTTCCTCAGGATCAAGGATACCCCACGAGGGGAGATTTTGCATGGAGCCCCAGATCGATGTCGATTGACAGTCATTTTGTATGTCTTCCATTTTCTTACTATTGCACCAACAGTTGTCTCCTTCTCACCCAGCGTCTTACTTATGGTTTTGTAGCCCATTCCAGCCTTGTGCAGGTCTATGATCTTGTCCCTGACATCCTTAGAAAGCTCTTTGCCCATGTTGTAGAGGTTAGAGTCAGACTGATTAATTGAGTCTGTGGACAGGAGTCTTTTATACAGGTGACCATTTAAGACAGCTGTCTTTAATGCAGGCACCAAGTTGATTTGGAGCGTGTAACTGGTCTGGAGGAGGCTGAACTCTTAATGATTGGTAGGGGATCAAATACTTATTTCTCTGTGCACAATGCAAATAAATATATATAATTTTGACTATGTGATCTTCTGTTTTTTTTTAAATATAATCTATCTCTCACTGGTAAAATTAACCTAGCCTAAAAATTCTAGACTGTTCATGTCTTTGACAGTGGGCAAACTTACAAAATCAGCAAGGGATCAAATACTTATTTCCTTCACTGTATATATATATATATATATATATATATATATATATATATATATATATATACATACACATATACATATATATATATATATTATGCTTTAGCCAAATGTGGCAAAAAAATAATCTGACACCATTTATCTACTTTTAACAAAAGAAAATATTCAATTTATTTGACAAATAAGAATACTTATTTCAAGCCTAATATGTCCTGAAAAAAACCATGGTAAAAATAGTTGAGGTATGCAAAGCCATTAAAAATATATTGGCATGTAAAGCAATGCATAGTAAAGCTACAAAAGATTTGATGCCACAACGACACAGAAATATAGAAAATTTAAAAAAATCTTTATTGAGTATAACCAGTAAAAACTGAATGCAAGGCAACTAAAATAAAATCCATAAACCTACAGGTAAAAAGGACTGTCCGCTATGCAACTCCCAAAGGAGATGATACTAACATGACAAACCACCATTAATACACAGACAAAATATCATGAAATATATGAAATGCCAAGTTGCATAAATAGCATATAATTTTACAGAACATATAACTCTTTTGTTTGGGTCAATGTAGAAATATGTAGGAGCAAATATTTTACTCAGCAATAAAGATAAATAACAAGGGACATAACATACCCATGGTGGAATACAAGAGTAATCTCACAGCGAACATCCACCCCAACGTGCGTTTCAGCACTTAATTTCGTCTGGGGGCGACGAAGGCATTATTATTTAACAAATAAGGCTACTTATTTCAAAACTTATATGTCCTGAAAAAAACATGGTGAAAATAGTCGAGGTATGCAAAGCCATTAAAAAGATATTGGTGTGTAAAGCAATGCATACCAAACATGCAAAATTTGGCCTGAGTATTGAGGCATCAATAATTCTGGGTCCTGAATGGGATAATATGGGGCAATTAGCACCCCCCTCAAAGGGGTGTTTTACCTTCCTTTGGATCAACACGGTAGGAATATAGGTTGGACTTGATGGATTTTTTTTTCTTTTTTCAACCTTATCAACTAAGTAACTTTATAACTAGGTAGTATGTAATGTCCCAGCAGCACCACCACAGGAAAAATTAGGCATTACACAATGCCAATCCAAATCAATGGGTCATCTGTGTAACGCAGGACAGGTCCCCTAGAACGATAGAGGCTCTAAATTATCTGCTCTCTACTCTGGCCGAGAGATGAGGATCCTGAACAGAAGACCTCCTTCTATTAACTTAGAATTCCCTAATAGCATACGTATATGAAAACAGGTTTTCTAAACTGTACAATACCTTTAATGCACTAATAACATATTTTACTCTTAAAAAGCATTACCTTCTATAGCTTTATCTATATTATTCGATCTGCCAGAAGCATTTTACAAGCTCCATTATAATTTGTAAAATTTTGTGTTAGCACATTGTACTCTTTTTTTCAGCCAGTCTGCAGCTTTCATGGTAGAAATGAAAGAAGATCCAAGATAAACATTATTATGAGGCATAGATGAGAGAATCTAGAGATCAAATTTTTAGAACTAAACTAAGAAATGTATTCTATTTTCATTACGGACCTTTCATCATCTTGAAGTACAGTATCTAGCACCACTGTCATAATAATGTCTTATCTTCTCAGCATAGGAAAAGACTAGCCTTGTATTAGAATGTGCAATTTGCGAAGATAAACAAAAGGTAACAGTCTGTATTCATTTTGCTGCTAAGTGCAATCATAAATCCCTTTTCACACTTTACAAGTAGACTTTGAAGGAGATAACTTCAGTGTGTTTTCAAGGTTATATCTCAAATGTCAAAAATGTCATACTACTTTCGAGAAGCAAATATTGAACAATACGGTGCATAGCTTCACAAATGCTGTAAATAGACCACCGGCTGTGATGCTGTTTGTACATCCACTCTTATATGTCCGGCATTCATTCTATTCAAGAAATGATGTCTTTGTGGGGGGACTGAGATAGACATTGGCAGGAAAGCAACTGCTGTGGATATCATATAGTGCACACATGTCAAATATAAGACCTGCGAGACAAATCCCGCCCGCCACCATGTTTTATGTAGCCAGCGAGATCCACTGCATGTAAAAACCTGAATCAGGTTTATACACGCAGCGCCACAACATCAGGTGTTTTTTTCTGCCGTCCGTAGTGTCTGGCAGAAAAAAATACAGCTCGGGATTTAGTCCTCTCGGAACATTGCACTGTGCATGCGCCAAAAAGGACATGCGCAGTGCAAGGTGAAGAGTAGGCGGTCGCGATCAGGTGACTGACTCAGGTCAAGTGACTGGACTGGTTCTTTCCCGGGATGGCCCCGACCTCACTCAGACTGCCGCTGCGTGACCTGCTAAATGTGTCACGTCAGGCAGAGCGTAGAGCAGTAGCGGTAAGGTACCGCTCTCTGCGGTGGGGCCTTTGTGGCCTGGGGCGTTCTGGACCCTATGTGTGGCACTCTCTACAATGGTATCTGTGTGGCACTATCTACAATGGGGATGGGTGGCACTAAAGGGGGGTTGTGTGTCACTCTCTACTAGGGGGGCTATGTGGCATTCTCTATAAGGGAGGCTTGTGGGCTGCATGGTACTCTCAACAAGGGGGGCTGTGTGGCACTCTCTACAGGGGGGGCTGGGTGGCACTCTCTACAAAGAGAGGTGTGGGAAACTGTACAATGGGGGCTGTGTGTGGCACTCGTTGTACGAGGGGGCTGTGTGTGGCACTATCTACAAGAGGGGGTGTTTGGCGCTATCTACAGGGGGCTGTGCGTGTTGGGCTATTTACAGGGGGCTGTGTGTGTGGTGCTATCTACAGGGGGTTCAACTGGGGCATTATTACTGTGTGGGGGCACGGTTACTGAGGGGGCAATTTTATTGTGTCAAGCACTGAGGGATCATTATTACCATTTGGGGCACTGTGGATTAATACATATGTAACTACACCTTAACAGTTAAGCGAGCTGTTACATTTATACAGTCTTAGGCTATGTTCACACGGCCTATTTTCAGAGATAATTCGGGTGTTTTACGCCTCGAATTACGCCTGAAAAAACGGCTCCATTACGCATACAAACATCTGCCCTTTGCTTTCAATGGGTTTTACGATGTTCTGTTCCCGCGAGGTGTAATTTTACGCGTCGCTGTCAAAAGACGGCACGTTAAAAGACGCCCGCGTCAAAGAAGTGCATGTCACTTCTTGGGCCGTTTTTAGAGCCATTTTTCATTAACTCCATTGAAAAACAGCTCCACTAACATCCGTAGAATACACCGCGAAAAACACGAGTAGTTACAAAAACGTCTGAAAATCAAGAGCTGTTTTCGCCTGAAAACAGCTCCGTATTTTCACACGTATTTTGCTAAGCCGTGTGAACATACCCTTACAATTACAATCGACCCTTTGAAGGCAACCATAAGGCTGATGTGACCCGCGGTGAAAATGAGTTTGACACCTCTGACACCCTCCTGTGCAGTCCGGTCCGGCCTCCCTGGATGACGCTGCAGCCCATGTGACTGTTGCAGCTAGTGATTGGCTCCAGCGGTCACATGGGATGCAACATCATCCCAGGAGGCCGGACTGGACGAAGAAACACAGACTTCTGTGTAAGTATGTTTTTTTTTCATTTTTCTATAGTTGCTATTTTTGCTGGGTAATCGCTACGAATATGCCGCAAAAGTCACAACACAACACAATTCAATGGATAAAACCCGGAAATGAAAAATCAAGTAAAACGCAGCATAAATTGACATGCTGCGGATTTAAATTCCACATCGCATGTCAGTTTATTAACGTTTACGCTGTGGGTTTTTTCCGCAGCGTGAGCATGAGCTTATCTAGATCTCATCCACTTTGCTGCTACTGTAAATGCTGCAGAACTTCCGCACAGAATTCCGTTGCGGATATTCTGCAGCGTTTACTCTACGTGGGAAATCGGCCTAACTGCTTATCCACACGTAACGGAATTGCTGCAGAAAATTTATGCAGCATTTCCATTGAAACTAGAAGACAATACGCTGCGGAAAAAATGCACCATTTCATGCGTTTTTTACAGCAGAAAATAGTGTGGCTTTTGCTGCATTTTTCTCAATCCTGGGAGATGGTGATATTTGACATGCTGCAGTACAAGAAATATGCTCCGCAGGTGAATTTTTGGGAGGAAATTTTACGCAGGCTCTGGATGAGATTTCATAAATCTCACCCACTTTGCTGCTACTGTATTCCGCTGTGTATTTTCCATCCGCAATTTTGGGCGTAAAATATGCAGCAATTTCCGTTACGTGTGGACGAGCCTTTATAGGGACATGAAGACAGATGATGAAGGAGGAGAGTCCAGGGAATAGGCTGATGTAATCACACAGGCTTGCAATCAGCATAGACATCGATCATGATTCACTGCAGGTTTTTTTTATTGTGCCCTTGACTAGCCCTGATCAATGCTATATTCCTTTTAGTCATTGTTTGGTGACTTTATTTTGTCACTCTATGATGGTAATATTTGGTTATTATGAAAGCTCCATTCTACTTTTTTTCTCTTTGCATATGTAATGATGGATGCTTCATCCCTGTGCTTGCTCATAGATTCTATATTTTGTTTCTTTTTATAACATTAATATTCAGTCATCTGTTGTAAGCTGTTGTTGAATGGTGATTAATGATGAGCCAAAAATGCAAGAGCAAATCCTCCTCTGAACAGGTGAGTTTACTTTTTCGCATGAGTGATATAAGTTATGGAGAATAATAAAAATATTAATAATTTGAATGATAAAGCACCAACATAAGAAGGTGAAGATAGAATGAAGTTAAGACATTCTTTCAACAAAAAAAAAAGAAAGATATTGTTCAAATCCTGTATGTTATGGGCATTCTGATCCAGCAGAATTATATCATGCATTGTAAATATTCAATCCAGATATACTGCCAGGAGGCATTTTCTTTCCTTTTTTCATGCCTAGTTCCTTTTCTTTACTTGTCCGCGTTCTTGCTGTTAAAGCGCAATATGTGACAGTACATTTATTCCCATTGTGCTTTTTCAACAGAAGATTGTGATCTTCTGCAAAGCAAGAACAAAAAAAAAATAGAATCGAAATTGAGAGAAAAGGTTGATGTATGTGAAAATATATCTTCACAGGCCTTGAGTGACATAACATACTCATGAGAGGTGTGGTGAATTGAATGGAGTATTCTAGGTTTCCCCATCAAATTAACAACCTATTAAGAAAGAGCCGAGACGGAGCTGAAAGCCTAGGGGAGGTTACGCATGGCAAAGGGAGCAGTGAGTTAAGTGTTAAAGAAAAGTGTAGGAAAGGGTTAATTAGTTGCAGTAGGATGGGGAGGAGGAGATCGGGCCTCGTTCACGCGAATGGAAAGACAAACAGAAACCATAGCTTCCGTTTGCATTACCATTGATTTCAATAGTAATGCTTCCATTGCAAATGGTTTCCATTCGTCTCCGTTCCCTAAGGTTTCCGTTTTTTTAGCGGATACAATAGCGTAGTCAACTATGCTATTGTGTCCGCTAAAAACCGAAAACCTTACGGAATGGAGCCATCCCCTGCGTCTCCTTCGCTGATGTCACTAGGAGAGTAGAATGAACATAAAAACAAAAAGCACGGCGCCACATAGTGCAGGTCAATTGAGTTTGGGTGAAATATCAATCGTAGTCTATTATGCTCACCCAGGTAGTACTTGGATAAGGTCATAGGAAAAACCACAAATGCTGCTGCCGGGATCCAAACAGGTAAACCATGCGGTCACCGCTTGTTAGGCTATGGAGGGGTAGTTGGAAAAGGGTGGATCCTGTAGGGCGCTGCTGCGTGGAAATTGACACAAACAGGTCAGAAACACGTTTCTGACCTGTCTGTGTCCATTTCCACACAGCAGCGCCCTACAGGATCCTCCCTTTTCCAACTACCCCTGCATATAATAGGAGAGAAGGTAACCTCCACACCCTGAAACAGCTCTGGTCATGTTGTCAGATGTAAATGGCTGCTGGTCCCGGACTTCTCCGGTTGGAAGTGCTACACAGCGTGCTGGGGCCCGTCGGGAGTAAGTCTCACCAGTAACTGACTGCAGCAACGGGGAAGAGAGCCTGCCACACCCCTTCTGCAGGCGGAGACCTCTTCTCTACGCCTTCGGCCAGCTTGAGGAGTTAATCGGTGCCGGGATCATTAGGAGTTTCCATATCTACGGCTGCTGGGGATGGGTCCCAGGGACAGTTGGGTAAGTGTATCACCATTTCTTTGGGTTTTTCAGCTGGGGGGGGGGGGTGATTTTACTGTGGATAGTTTACAATGGTTTCTTAGAGGTATTCAAGATTTTTTGGCACAACAGGGGTTGGGGGGAATCTGGGTCTCGGGCTCGGGGGATACAACTGATTATGTCCCTTCCACTTGTGGTAAAGTCGTGGAATAGCGCTAGGGTAGTAGGGCTTCTAGTGGCATTGGGTGTGAGGGAGCAAACCCCTTCCACATCAGGGTCGGCCGCTAAGGAAACCAGCGGATGAGATGTGCTTAGCGGACATGACACGGGGAGAAGTTGTATGCCTGTTTCGAAGGGTCGTTGGGGGCACATTTAAAGCCAGAGGTGCAGGAGAAAATTGGAAATATGAATACGTCGAAAATCTTTCCTTGTTCCTCTTAGAGAAATTTATGAGTATGAGTATAGAAAGGAAGAGGAGGAGCGTTGGCGGTATAGGCTTATTCCGCATTTGTTTTCTAACTGGCTACAAGCATTTTCCATTTTGGCAAGTGTGATATTGGAGAAAGCTCCAGATAACTGTTCTTCGCTTTGCTGTTATTTAGACTCTGTTGAGAAGGCGTACAGGGTTTACGGGGGAACGGCGTGGCTTAGATATGATGAGCATTTTAGACAACGGAAGGCTGTCCGTCCTTCATTGCATGGGGACCACAAAGACATCAGCCTTTTAATGCAACGTATAGCGGTGCCTAGAGGGTCAGCCCTTTCATAGGCCACCCGGCAGCTTGGGTTCAGCAGCAGGTCGGTCAGCTGCATCCGGTAAAAGATGTTGCTGGCAATGTAATGAATGGCACTGTAAATTTGGTGCTGATCGCTGGTACAAGCACGAGTGCTCTAGCTATAGAGGTTCTCATGGATTATCATGCTGATTTAAGAATGACAGAGGAAAAGGGGGCGATTCTGTCGAGAATGAGGGATGACTCTGGTGAGGGTGCAAAAGATGCTCCCTTTCCTAAAACAGTACCCAGATAGAGGTTCAGCTGCACTGTTGTCAAAGGGTTTTATTGTGAGGTTTAGGATTCCTTGTTTGTCACCAGCTCCCGGGGAAACGACGCGCAATTTGTCCTCCACATTGACTAGCCCAGTCGTGGTTTCTGAAAATCTTCAGAAAGAAGTTTCTTTGGGACGGATGGCGGGCCCTTTTTCTGTTGTTCCGGTACCAGATTTACGTATTTCCCCATTGGATCTATTGCCCAAGAAAGAGTCTTATCAATTCTGTATGATTCACCAGTTGTCTCATCCAGAGAGCATGTCGGGGAATGACGGAATTGATCCTGACTAGAGATGAGCGAACCGGGACAACCGAACCCGGTTTCGGTCCGAACTTCCGGAAAAGTTCGGTTCGCAGCGAATCCGAACTTCACCGGGTTCGGCCGAACCCGTTTTGACCGAACCCGGTCAAAAATATTATACAAATCGGCAGCCACTTATCTCTATCAATCACTGATAGAGAAAAGAGGCTGCTGATTAAAAATAAAATAAAAAGCATTTCATACGTACCTGGTCGTTGTCTTGGTGACGAGTCCCTCTTCTTCCTCCAGTCTGACCTTCTTTTCTGACGCGGCAGCCTGTAATTGGCTGCAGAGGCTTCTGCAGCCTGTGATTGGCTACAGAGGCCTCTGCAGCCCGAGATTGGCTGCAGCGCTCACATGGGCTACATCGTCATCAAGGAATGTTGGGCCGGATGTCGCGAGGGACGCGTCACCAAGGCAACGGCCAGGAGACCGGACTGGAGGAAGCAGGGAGTTCCCGGTAAGTATGAACATCTTTTTTTTTTTTACAGGTACTCTATATTGTGATCGGTAGTCACTGTCCAGGGTGCTGAAACAGTTACTGCCGATCAGTTAACTCTTTCAGCACCCTGGAGAGTGACTATTTACTGACGTCGCCTAGCAACGCTGCCGTAATGACGGGTGCACACATGTAGCCACCCGTCATTACGGGGCCTCATGCACACGACCGTAAAAACACCCGTTATTACGGGTCGTAATTACCACCCGAAATAGCGGGCCCATAGACTTCTGTTAGCCACGGGTACCTTCCCGTTTTCTCACGGGAAGGTGCCCGTGCCGTTAAAAAGATAGAACATGTTCTATTTTTTATTTTACGAGCCGTGCTCGTAATTACGACTCGTAATTACGAGCACGGCCGGCCGCGGGCAGCCGGCCGCTTTTGCGAGCCGTGCTGTCATTATAAGGGTATGTTCACACGACAGCGTCCGTTACGGCTGAAATTACGGGGATGTTTCCGCCTGAAAACATCCCCGTAATTTCAGCCGTTACGGCATGTGCAGGCGCTTGAACGCCGCGTCCATTACGGACGTAATTGGCGCTGCTATTCATTGGAGTCAATGAATAACGGCTCCAATTGCGGCCAAAGAAGTGACAGGTCACTTCTTTGATGCGGGCATCTATTTACGCGCCGTCATTTGAAAGCGGCGCGTAAATATACGCCTTGTGTGAACAGACAAACGTCTGCCCATTGCTTTCAATGGGCAGATGTTTGTCAGCGCTATCGAGGCGCTATTTTCGGACGTAATTCGGGGCTAAAAACGCCCGAATTACGTCCGTAATTAGTGCGTGTGAACGGCACGGGCACCTTCCCGTGAGAAAACGGGAAGGTACCCGTGGGTAACAGAAGTCTATTACGACCCGCAATAACGGGTGTTTTTACGGTCGTGTGCATAATGGGAGCACGGCTTGGAAAAACGACCGGCTGCCTGTGGCCGGCCGTGCTCATCTCCTGAAATACTCTGTGCTGCCTTAAACTCTGTGGACAGGTCAGGATCATGTTTCTTTTAAATGCTTCTAGGGAACCCGCTCGATCCACTATATAAGGCTGCGCTACAGTGCAGCATTTAAAAGAAACAGGATCCTGACCTGTCCACAGAGTTTAAAGCAGCACAGAGTATTTCAGGAGATGAGCGTGTAGATTCAGTGCTGCTGTGAACTCTGCTCTTACCATTACATAGCTCTCAGTCTGTTACCTCTCCTCCACTACTGTCCTCAATAACACCTTCATGATTGGCAAGTCACCACGTAACGGTAAGAGCAGAGTTCACAGCAGCACAGAGTATTTCAGGAGATGAGCGTGCGGATCTTGTGCGCGGTGGTGACTTGCCAATCATGTGAAGGTGTTCTTGAGGACAGGAGTGGAGGAGAGGTAACAGACTGAGAGCTACGTAATGGTAAGAGCAGAGTTCACAGCAGCACAGAATATTTCAGGAGAGGAGCGTGCAGATTCTGTGCTGCTGTGACCCCACGTCGTTTTTTTTTTGGGGAATTTAACAAATTTAACAATAGACGGGTCCCCCACATTTTTAATAACCAGCCATATACAAGGCCGCAGCAGTCTGGCATTACATGGGTGGGAAGGGCCACTGGTTTTGTCCATTCCCAGGCTAATAACACTGTGTTGTATGTGGCTGGTTATGATAAATTGGGTGGAACCCCATGTCTTTTTTAAAAAAAAATAAAAAAAAAAAAATAAAAAAAAAAAATGACGTGGGGTCCCCCCCACTTTTATAACCAGCCAGATACAACACAGCAGCAGCAGCCTAGCATTACAAGGGTGGGAAGGTCCACTGTTTTTGGCCCTTCCCAGCCTCATAATACCAGCCTGCGGCCGCCCCAGAGCCCGACCATCACAACAGATGGTCGGGTACTGGATCGTACCTGGCTCTTCCCGGCACCCCTGGTGGTGGTGGGTACCGGGGTAATAATGGTGGTTAGTGTTAGCCTCTGCACCGGCTAACACTAAGCCTCGCCTTAGTAATGGATGTTGTCACTCAGACAGCGGCCATTACTAAAGTGGTAGTAATAAAATTTGAAAAGAAAAAGACAAAGATATAGATAAAATATTTTATTGAAATAAAGCACCCCCAACACAACCCTCATTAACCATTTTATTGTAGAAAAAAAACCCGTCATCGAAGTAGTCCTCGAAACCGACGTAGTCCAAACACCAAACCTGTAAAAAAAAAAATTACAATTAAATAAAACATGTCGTAGGCTTAGATTCAGTTTAATGTGTGATACTGACTGTTATACCATGTATAGAAGCCTGCCGCGAAGTTGACTTAGATACAGGGCGCCAGCAGACAGTATCATACATGGCCATACAGACATATACAAACAAACATACATGCAAACATACATACATACAAACATACATACATATATACAAGCATGCACATATATACATGCAAATATACACACATATATACATACATGCAAACTATCATACATACATGCATACACACACATATGAAAACATACATACATACAAACAAACATGCAAAGATACATACATACATATATACAAGCATGCACAAATATACATGCAAACATAAATACATGCAAACATAATTACATACATGCACATATATATAAACATACATGCAAAAATAAAAACATGCAAACATACATACATACATGACAACATACATACATGCAAACATACATGCAAATATACATACAAACATGCACATATATACATACATGCCAACATACATGCAAACATACATACATGACAACATACATACATACATACATACATACATACATGACAACATACATACATGACAACATACATACATACATACATACATGCAAACATACATTCATGCAAACATACATAAATGAAAACATACATACATGCAAATATATACATGCAAATATACATACAAACATGCACATATATACATACATGCCAACATACATGCAAACATACATGCACATATATACATACATACATACATACATGACAACATACATACATGACAACATACATACATGACAACATACATACATACATACATACATACATACAAACATACATTCATGCAAACATACATAAATGCAAACATACATACATACAAACATACATTCATGCAAACATACATACATACATGCAAATATATACATGCAAATATACATACACACATGCACATATATACATACATGCCAACATTCATGCAAACATACATGCACATATATACATACATACATGACAACATACATACATGACAACATACATACATGCAAACATACACACATGCAAACATACATACATACATACATGCAAATATATACATGCAAATATACATACAAACATGCACATATATACATACATACATGCCAACATACATGCAAACATACATGCACATATATACATACATACATGACAACATACATACATAACATACATACATGCAAACATACATTCATGCAAACATACATACATGACGACATACATACATGCAAACATACATTCATGCAAACATACATACATACATGCAAACATACATACATACATGCAAACATACATTCATGCAAACATACATACATGCAAATATATACATGCAAATATACATACACACATGGACATATATACATACATGCCAACATACATGCAAACATACATGCACATATATACATACATACATACATGACAACATACATACATGGCAAAAAAAAAAAAAAATACGTTCATACTTACTTTCCTCCTGTCCGGCCTCCAGCGATGACGTTTCATCCATGTCGCCGCTGCAGCCCGTGATTGACTGCAGCGGCGAAAGGGATGAAACGTCATCGCTGGAGGCCGGACAGGAGGAAAGTAAGTACGAACATATTATTTTTTTATTTTTTATTACATTAAAATTTTATTTTCCGCGCGCCGAGCATGTACTGTCAAGGTTGCTGAAAGAGTTAGTGCAGCCCATTAACTCTATCAGCACCCTGGACGGTAGCATGCTCGGCGCACGGAAGTGACAGGTTCGGTCCGAACTAGTTCGGTCCGAATCAAACTTTTTTGTGAAATTCGGCGAACTAGCCGAACCGAACTTTTGAAAAGTTCGCTCATCTCTAATCCTGACCTTTGCAAAGTTTCATACATGTAATTTGATGCGGTGTTAGCATAAGTCTGTAAATTTGGGAAGGGTTCCTAGTTAGCAAAAACGGATACTGAAGCGGCGTCTCGCTTGTTGCCGATACACTTCAACAGTTTTCACTTGTTGGGGTGTTGTTGGCAGGGCCAATATATTACGAATTGTTGTCTCCCGATGAACTGCTCTACTTCTTGCGCCTATTTTGAGACGTTCAGTACGTTCCTTGAGTGGGTGGTTCGACAGAAGGCGCTGATTCCTTCTATGCGCCATTATCTCTACGTTTTTCTTTTTATTGGCCGTCAGGTTCAAGAGCTTGTTTGGTCTTGTTGAATGGATCGCTGCTAGTTTTTGGGGTGTCCATGGCTCTGGATAAATCTGAGGGCCCTGCTACTGTTGTTAAGTTCTTATGTATAGTTATAGACACTGAACGCATGGAGTGTCGCTTGCCAGAGGATAAGTTGGAAGAAATGAAGTTGGTGGTGTCGTGCGCGCGCCGAGTTAAGAAGCTTAGGCTCAGGGACCTGCAGTCTTTGCTAGGCAGACTCCATTTTGCTTGAAGGATTATGCCTATAGGGGGAGGGATTTTGTAAGCGTTTGACCATTGTGACCTCTCGAATGCGGTCACCTTTGCATTTTATCCATTTATCGGTTTCTTTGAAGGAGGTGTGGACTTGGCGGTTTGGGAATGTTTTTTGGAATGGTCGGTTATCATGGATGGCCCGGAGTCCAATGTGTATTTGGAATTATACACTGATGCCTCAGAAGCACAGAGTTTTGTGGCGTATATCTAGGGGCAGTGGTGTATGTAATGGTGTCGGCAGGAGTTGGGGTGGTGTTCCAATCTGGCGTTGTTGGAACTGTTTCCCATTGTAGTGGCGGCGGAGATATGGGGGGACAGGTTGAGAGACAAGAGAGTGTGTTTCACGTGCAATAACATTGGGGTGGTTCAGGAGGTGAATAGACAGACCCAAACTCTCCACCTTTATTTAGCTTATTACAACATTTAGTTTTGCTGGGTTTGATGTTGAATTCTCAGTTTGTGGCAGTACATGTCCTGGGTGTTTGTAATTCCATAGCTGACTCTTTTCCTCGGTTTCAGTGAGACAGGTTTCAGGAGTTGGTGCCAGACGCAGACAGAGAGGGGATTCCGTGTCCCAAGCGGCTTTGGTAGTTGGTGTAAGGAGAGCAATGACAGTGGTGCGGAGGTCTGAGTAACTACACAGGGTGGGGTGTGACTCTGGTGATCGAGAAGCGTGTGTGTTGTATTTTGTTGGCAGGTCAAATAATTTGGGGGTGTCTCCATCCATAAACTATCTGCTTTGGCTCTTTGGTTTAAGGTTAGGCATGAGGTGGATGTTACTACTAAGTCCTTTTTTGTTCGTGAGGCCAGGGCTTTAGGATGGGCAGTGTGGCTTGTGTTTCCAGGTGGCCTTTCTCTTTTTGTTACTGACACGTTTGGGGGAAAAACTGTCCGATGTGTGTTTGGACCTTTTTTAGACTAATTTATTTTGTTTGACATTTTCATTAGCATTCTTTGGGGTGTTCAGGATTTCGGAGTTGGTTGCTGCCAGTTGACCACGGGTTGGGGCATTGTTGTTTGCAGATGTGACTCTTTGTAAGCTGGGTCGTGGCAATTCATTTACGGCAGCTGGGAGGGTCGGCTATGTGGCCGGTTTGGTGTTTCCAACAGTATACTCAGGTTCGCTTCTTCCATTATTGGTGCACAAGGATGGGTTGTTTTTATCTAAGTATTAGTTTGTACAAGTTTTTAGGAGGAGCTTGGGTGAATTGGGACTTGATGGGGTCAACTATAGTTCCCATTCCTTTTGTATCGGGGCAGCGACGGAAGCTGCTTGATGGGGTTTGGCCCCTTATGTGGTGAAAAATATTGGGCACTGGGAATCGGCGCTTTACAAGTTATATGTGAGGGATCATTTAGCTTGATGGGAGGGGCTCTTGGCTGAAGGAAGTGTTGCTTAAATAGTAAGCTCTGTGGGTTTGTTTGGTTGTATGGTTTATGTTTTGTGTTCTATTTCAGGTGCCAGACAGTGTTTAGTGTGGACCATGGGGCACTCCTACGTTTTCCTTGATAAATCGGAGCTCCAGGTCAGATAGTTGGGGGTGCAGGGTTTGTTATGGAACCGTATTTTGCCAGAAGTCCATTATTATGCGGAATTGGATAGGGTGCCACGTGTCCTTTTCATTCACATAGGTGGGAATGATTTGGAGGCTCGGGTGTCCAGGGATCTGGTGCAGGACATAAAAAATAGATATGTTGCGGTTGTGGGCTACCTATCCCGGGATCATTTTAATATGGTCGGATATTGTGGCCCAGCGCGTCTGGCATCAGGCTAGATTGGTTTCTGGTTTAAACCGGGCTTGTGTGAAGGTAAACAAGGCAGTTCACAGGTTTGTGGCCTGCAATGGAGGTATTGTGGTTTGTCACCAGGATTTAGAGACTGCTGATGGCTCTCTCCTACAGCCAGAAGGCATGCATCTCAATGCCATAGGCTTGGATATTTGGTATTTGGGACTACAGGAAGGCATTGAACAGGCCCAATGTGTGTGTGTGTGTGTGTGTGTGTGTGTGTGTGTGTGTGTGTGCGTGCACGTGTGTGCGTGCGTGCGTGCGTGCGTGCATGCGTGTGTGTGTGTGTGTGTGTGTGTGTGTGTGAACGATTAGGCATAAGGGAGTCATACGTGATTGTCATGGTGGGAATATGAGGAGTTCTTGAAGGTAGATGTAAAGAAAATTGGAAATAATGATGGTGGTAATTTGGGCTGGGGAGGGTTTATCCAGCCCGTTGGTTAAAGTCCTATGGGAAGGGTCCCCAGGAAGGGTGGCAGGTCTGAAAGATAATGGGTCCTCAGGCTAGGTGCAGCACGGGTGAGGGCAGAGGTCATAGGGCTGTTGTTGATGATTACAGTGAGGTGGGAATGCCTTCAAGGACTCCTCATTATTTGGGTTTCGTTAAGCGTCGCTGATTATTTGACGTATTTTTTTAGGGAAGAAAGAGAATTGTTATAATGTTATTTGGAATGTTATTTCTAATACTATTTATGGTATTTAATATTGGTTTTATACATTGCAATTTTTGTAACTACAAATTGTTTACTTAAAATAGCTGCTGTGGCCTTTCCACCAATCAATGTCTATGTGTTTTATTGGTATAGGAGAATATGGTGGGAGGTTCACGGTAAGAATCTCATATGTTGCACCTTTCTTACTCTACCATTAAATATTTGTGCACGTTGTGTTTCAAGGAATGTTTCTCTTCTGATCGTCTGCTCTGAACCTCAAAGAGGGAGATATCACAGAGCAATGTCAAGGAGAGGGAAGTAACTATTTATCCTACAAGCTGTAATTATTCCAAGATTCGTATTATCATGGGTTATACATTTCTAGGAGCAATGGAAATAAAATCATTCTGTATTTCTACTCCAACAAGTTATCCTTGAAATCTCGTTTGCCGCATTAATAAGAATAATTTCCTCTTTATCAGAAGCTGAGGAAATGGAAAAGCTTCATCTAAGCATATAATAAAAAATTTAACTGTGTTTGGAAAAATATTCAGGAAAAGCATTTATACATTCAGAAACATCTGATGCATCAATATGGAGACAAGAATAATTTCATCAAGGGCAGATTAAGAAGATTCTATTTAATATATTTTATGGGTGTCTAGATTTTAGCAGATGTTGCTATCTATAGCTTATGATGGTATGGCATTCATATATTCATGTATTTATGCAATCTATATATGACCATTTTACTGGCCAATTAAATTGTAGGAAAATAATATTGGGTAAAATTGATACCTTGTGTTATGACTAGCCAAGGCCTGAAGGGGTGGTGCATGACACAATAGCACCAAAGACAGAAGATCAATCATATACCGACCACTCAGGCCTCACTAGGCAAATACAGTACCCCTTTTGCCTGGATTGCTTTATTTAAGGGTTTAAAATACTGTAGAACTCATACAGCTACACAGTGCCCCCTAAAATAGTGCCAGATACATAGTGCCCAATAACAGTGCCGGAAACTCAGTAATTTACTATAAATGTGCCGGTCACACAAGGTCCCCATAACTGTGTCAGTCACACAGGGCCCCACCGTAATAATGCCAGTTACACAGTGACCCACCATTATAGAGCTGTTAGTTTTTGAACAGAGAACACAGAGAAGCATGTCTGGGTCCCATTGGTTGGGGCCTCACAGAACAGTATTGCAGCCCCCTGTCTGCAGGTTGTGCACCCCTGCAAATTATTGTAAGGATGAGCTTATTGATACATTCTTACAAATTCAAGTGTACACATTTCAGAAAGGGTCTGATAGCAAAATGAATGGTGCAGATCCTGACCGGTTATCCGAGGGCATGGGAATACACAATCCTTTCTTAAATTCACTTCTTGTTGTCAAGGGAAAAATGACCCTTGGACTAATTTTCTTCTACCTTGTTAATTAAAATTTTGGAGTAAGAGTGAAACCGTTGCAAATTCACAGCGACCATTGGAAAAGGGAATGAGGCTGATTTAGTCTTGGACCCTCCCTATTATTCGGCCCCTTAGAAGCCACAGTAGCTATATTTCCTTTATATTACATACAGATGTAGACGTCCTTACCTTGACTTCTAATGCATTAAATAAACAATGGCTAGATCTCTTATCTTGACTTTTTCATTGACTTTTCAATGACTTTTGTTGTGTGATATCACACTGCAGCAAGTTATCAGAATCACGTTAAAGATGGCTACATCCTTATGCTCTTAAAGAGGCTCTGTCACCACATTATAAGTGCCTCTCATCATTTTTGAGCAAGTTATGAGCAATTTCAAATTTTTGCTAATTAGTTCTTAATAGACAACTGGGCGTTTTTTACCTTTTTACCTACTGGGCGTTGTAAAGAGAAGTGTATGACACTGACCAATCAGCGTCATACACTTCTCTCCATTCATGTCCATTTGTACTCAGCACAGCGTGATCTCCCGAGATCACGCTGTGCTGTCACATACACCCACATTAACTTTACTGAAGTGTCTTGAGAGTGAATAGACATTGCCTTCAGCCAGGACACGATGTCTATTCACACTCCCGACACTTCGGTAAAGTTTGTGTGGGACTTAATCACAGCACAGCGTGATCTCGATCAGATTATGTAGGAGATAGGGCACTTTTAATGTGGTGACAGAGGCTCTTTAAATAAACCTTTTTTGATACATAAATTGCCAGACATTGTTAGTAACCGACTGAAGTATATTCAAGCAATAAATTATATCAACTCCGGTAAAGGGGATGAAATATATACTTCTTCTTTTTTATTTTTTACTTTGCTGTCCATCTTGAAATACATCCAATAGCCATCTACTATGTATTGAGCAACCAGCAAAAGGCTATTAAATATAACAGTTATATGACTTTAAAAAAAATTCTACCTCTTTCCTTGTTCTTACAAGTCAAGACTAATATACTGAAAGCACTCATCATTACAATTATGAAAGCTTAGCCATGCTAAAAGCATGGCCCAAGATGTCAGCTTACTTGGCTAATGTTAAAATCTAAGTAAAAAAAATTATCATGATGACACAGACATATCTTGAACCCAGCAGTATATATCAATAGGCTAGCATAGTCATAAAATCATCTTGAACTCAATCTAATATTGTAAAGGATTCTTTATATCTCATTATCTATAAGATACTTATAGCCTATTTGTACTATGCTAGGTCCAATAGCATGCAATGAATGGCCCCTCAAACACCCGATCAGGGGGTTAACAGGAAGAGAATGCTGCTAGTAGAAATATATGTCACAGAAATATGAATAGAGTAATAAATCTAAAAGATAAATAATTTCATAAGATACAATGTGAACTCATAGATAATGTTCCTGTTTTTATTAGCATAGATGTCTTGCTTATACTGTAGCTGGAAATAACTATGATGTCGCATAGCTTGATATCTTGTAACTAGAAGCAGATACATTGTAACATTTGGGACACATGATACTGTTTCCGAAAGAAGAGAAACAACCTGTGATCTACATTTTATGGGCAAAAGGTATGGTGCCAAATTTATTGTAAAGGGTGAAATTTTCTGCAAAATCTGCATGTAACACATGCTGGACAATATATGCCACATCTGGCCTAGGCCTCAGACTTCCAGTTTGATAATGAGGTCAAACGGTTCAGTAACAAAATAGTTAGAAATCAAGGCTAAAGAAAAAATTAAATGTCATTGCAATTGTATAGTCAATGAAATAGGATAATAGACTCTGGTTAATGAAGTGTTTATTATATTCTGCTTAGATCCACAGCTTACACTGTGTCAGACTATTCATGACAAAAAGGAGATATGAGGCAAAATCTTCACTCAGAGTTGATAATTGAACTTCAGGAGACACAATTTTAGAAACATTCCATGATCTGATCAAGCGACATGTCAATAAAAAAATGCTTTAAAGGCTATGTACCTTTGAAATCGCATTTGTTTTTTGTTTTTTATTAAAATGTTAGTGTGTTCGGTGTAACTAACTAATGACTTTTTGTTCAAAATTATTTTTACTTTTTCAGATACAGCTGCTTTGTATCCTGTATCCTGTTATGAACATAGATGTGATCGGTAACAGCTCGATCCTGCATGCCAGAGACACACAGGACCAGCTGACAATGAAACGGTCAGTCCCACTGACTTGAGGGATAGAGGTATCAGCACCAGAAACAGATGCTCTGTAGACAGTATACAAAGCAGCTGTATCTGAAAAAGTAAAAATAATTTTTATTAAAACGTAATTAGAAAGTTGCACCAAACAGTATTTTAAAAAAACAACGTCTTCACAGGTGTACATGGCCTTTGAAGGGGTTTTCCACTACTAGACAACTGATGACCTATTCACCACATAGGTCATCTGTATATGATCGGTGCATGTTCGACAACCGGACCCTGCACCGATCAGCTACTCCGGCTGTCTGGCGGCACCGGATGTCATTGCACACTGTGTAGTGTATGGAGCCGGAAGCAGTTGGCTCTGTACATTGCATAGTGGCCGCACTGCAAAACTGCAGTACTGCAGCTCGGCCGCTATTCTGTAACCGGAGCCAACTGCTTCCAGTATGGATGTCCGGTGCCCTGAGGCAGCTGATTGGTGCAGGGTCTGGATGTCGGACCCCCAACGATCATATACTGATGACCTGATGATGTGCAGAGTTAAAGTATTTTAGAAAATTTGAGTTTGCTTTGGTTTCCAATGTGTCTGGAACATCCAAACCCTGACCCAGATTGAGGTTGTCACAAATGTTTGAGAAACTTTGCGCTGAGCAATGCAGGCCGCAGGTCAGATAGTGGGATTTTCGGACAGACTATTCACAGGTTTTGTGGTTAGAAATCTTTGTGGGCTACACGATTTCTGCCTTAGAAAGAAAGAGATGCACCTAAAGAGCTCTATTGAAGGAATACATCACAATATCAATATTTTCAAGGAAGAATCTGTATTTTATATTGTAGCTGTGTAATTCATTTGATCTACATTTAGCGATGCCCTTGGACATTTTTTCCATAAGCCTTAGTATCAAAATCAATACGATTGAATGGACAATTCATATGGGGCAGAAAAGAGGTATTTACAATACACTGTAGTCGAAGGATTTCAACAATAAGCTGTCAGATACTGGAGAAGGGAGGAAAAATTTGATTTATTTTATTATGTGCAATGATTAAAGGCTATGTGCTCCTTTACATCCACCTCCTTCTGTATTGCTCAAACGTATCTAAAATAACAAGTAAAGCAAATAGTCTTGATTCTAAATATCCTACCACTTTGTTTACAGCTTCAATGCAAATCTATACGTCTCAATGGTTAGACATTATAAATAAACCTGATCCTGCAGCCTTCTATCTGACCCTTGCTAACTTACAGAAGCTAGAAGTGGGAGATCATGCAAAAGAGTAACACAGAATCAGACTACAGACATGTCTGTAACCATACAGTAGACAGTGCCATACAGCCCCACACCTCCCCCTTGTAGACATCGCCATACGGCCCCCCACCTCCCCTTGTAGATAGTGCTATACTATATGGCCCAGGAGCCTTGTTCACATTATTTTAACTTATTTTATTTAACTTAGTTTGGACCATATCGACATTCAGCCAATTAACTATATTAATTGGTGTATCAACAGTACTGGCACTGTCTACACAGGCTGCTCTTTTTTCTGTTGTATATAAAGAGCTAAAAAAAAAACTGATTTAGTATTTCTGACTCCTCTTGATCCCCCTTGACCAACTCCCCATTACCACTATTTAGGGATCCTACATGTTCCAACCTTGTTTTTTTTTTTGTTTTGTTTTTTTGCATTTATAAACTTAAATCATTTTTGGGATTTGTTTTTCTTTTTTTAACCACCTGCCTTTCATTTAGTATTTTGTCGGTTTAAGCTGAACCCACACATTTGTATTCTAAAATGACTTTTTTTTTGTCATGTATCTCTGATTTTACAGTAGGTGTAAGCATTGTGAGGTTGAAATTTTTTTTTTATACATGTTTCCTATATAAATAAATGTTGCACTATAATTACCCAAAATGCAATTAAGTACACCCATTTATCATTTGTAACATTATTTGACAATAGTTGTTCTCAGTCTATGTCCTGAAGTGCAGCCCTCAACCCAGTAAATTGGCCTTCTTAAAATTAAGTGCTTTTGCCGTCCCAGCCTTTATTATTTGCACTGTCTTTTCAAAAAAGTATAAAACCCTGTAGATTTACAGCCCAATCATGTGAAGTCTAGCCACGTTTCAGCAACACCAACTATATCGATATTTTCCACTAGTACCATGTCCTCAAGTTCCCTCATTTTGCTTGCTAGACTTCTGGCATTTGTGAACATATAAGTCACCTTCCAATTTTTGACATTCAGTATCAGAAATAGGATTTTTAAAAATGTTGTGGGCATATTTATCTACAATGTTGTTTTGTAACAAATGGATTTCCTTATTCTGTTGCCTACTCCTATCAATATAATCCGACCCCGCTCTAATTTATACAGCCCGGTTTCGGCTCTAATCGACGGGATCAAAGTTATCTCCGACCCCACCCAATTAATCTCCTAAATTCCGCAGTCAATAGCAACTGCAGCATCTAAGTGATTTCAGTGAGATGGGACTCTGAGCTATCACCTCATCAGCATCTCTGCAATGTGATCGCGGGTGCCAATGGTTTCCATGGCAACTGGAGGCCTAATAAAGGCTCCCGAGGTCTGCCTTTAGTGTATGTATGCCTATAAGGCTAGTTTTACACTGGATAAAAACCTAAAAATAGAGTCGAAACCATGCTTATACTGATAAAATAAATAGTTTTATTGGTACAAAATATAAAAAACACACATTAAAATCAAAGATGATTACCACAGTCTGAAGCAATTGAGGCCAGACAGTTGTCAATAGTTGGATAATAAATAAACATACACTACCGTTCAAAAGTTTAGGGTCACTTAAAAATTTCCTTATTTTTTAAAGAAAAGCACAGTTTTTTTCAATGAAGATAACATTAAATTAATCAGAAATACACTCTATACATTGTTAATGTGCTAAATGACTATTCTAGCTGCAAATGTCTGTTTTTTAATGCAATATCTACATAGGTGTATAGAGGCCCATTTCCAGCAACCACCACTCCAGTGTTCTAATGGTACATTGTGTTTGCTAACTGTGTTAGAAGGCTAATGGATGATTAGAAAACACTTGAAAACCCTTGTGCAATTATGTTAGCAGTTTTGCTGTTTAGAGGAGCTATAAAACTGACCTTCCTTTGAGCTAGTTGAGAATCTGGAGCATTACATTTGTGGGTTCGATTAAACTCTCAGAATGGCTAGAAAAAGAGAGCTTTCATGTGAAACTCCACTGTCTATTCTTGTTCTTAGAAATGAAGGCTATTCCATGCGAGAAATTGCCAAGAAACTGAAGATTTCCTACAACGGTGTGTACTACTCTCTTCAGAGGACAGCACACACATGCTCTAACCAGAGTAGAAAGGGAAGTGGGAGGCACCTCACAGGTCCTCAACTATCAGCTTCATTAAATAGTACCCGCAAAACGCCAGTGTCAACGTCTACAGTGAAGAGGTGACTCCTGGATGCTGGCCTTCAGGGCAGAGTGGCAAAGAAAAAGCCATATCTGAGACTGGCTAATAAAAGGAAAAGAGATAATATGGGCAAAAGCACACAGACATTGGACAGAGGAAGATTGGAAAAAAGTGTTATGGACAGACGAATCGAAGTTTGAGGCATTTGGATCGCACAGAAGAACAATTGTGAGACGCAGAACAACTGAAAAGATGCTGGAAGAGTGCCTGACACCATCTGTCAAGCATGGTGGAGGTAATGTGATGGTCTGGGGTTGCTTTGGTGCTGGTAAAGTGTACAAGCTAAAAGGGATTTTGAATAAGGAAGGCTATCACTCCATTTTGCAACGCCATGCCATACCCTGTGGACAGCACTTGATTGGAGCCAATTTCATCCTACAACAGGACAATGACCCAAAGCACACCTCCAAATTATGCAAGAACTATTTAGGGAAGAAGCAGGCAGCTGGTATTCTATCTGTAATGGAGTGGCCATTGCAGTCACCAGATCTCAACCCCATAGAGCTGTTGTGGGAGCAGCTTGACCGTATGGTACGCAAGAAGTGCCCATCAAGCCAATCCAACTTGTGGGAGGGCCTTCTGGAAGCATGGGGTGAAATTTCTCCTGATTACCTCAGCAAATTAACAGCTAGAATGCCAAAGGTCTGCAATGCTGTAATTGCTGCAAATGGAGCATTCTTTGACGAAAGCAAAGTTTGAAGGAGAAAATTATTATTTCAAATAAAAATCATTATTTCTAACCTTGTCTATGTTTTGACTATATTTTCTAGTCATTTTGCAACTCATTTGATAAATATAAGTGTGAGTTTTCATGGAAAACACAAAATTGTCTGGGTGACCCCAAACTTTTGAACGTGTATATGTGTTTTGAAAGTATCATGAGTAAGGCCTGGAGTAACTGTAACCATGAAAGCACATTCAGTGCTCTACATAGGGTATGAGATATATAAATACAGGAGACATGTAATGTGTTCTAGATAATATGCAGAGTCCCAGGTCTGAGAAATCATTTGAAGGCAAAGATGCAGTCAGCACCAGACTAAAACAAATGATTACATAACAAGTATAGGTGGATATATAATATAAGCAACTTAGCCATAGATTTGTGCTGTCTGGCGTCACACCCAACGTACGTTTCGGCTGAGGGCCTTCGTCTGGGGATGGTACCAGAGAGTTTGAGGGAGGTTTTTATGTAACCAGCCACCAATCACAAGTGTGATCAGCTAACCAATTTCATCAGTCACAGCTGATGAAAGGGATGTGACACATCCGGAGCAAAACAGAAGGTAGGAGGCCGACAGAGAAACGCCTCAAGCGTCATGCATATAACACACCACAAAAACTTTCCTGTGGTGTGCGCATGCGTGAACACCACTCCGATACACGTGACCAGCATGGTAACATCCATGCAGGTCACCTGAAAGGAGGGAAGTGCTAATGCTAGGCAGTCACACGACCAGACTGCCGTCACAAGAATTGCCATGGTGACGCTGTAGTGTAAAGATGGTGTATCGTATTGTTGTTTGTATATGTGTATAGTTGATTCGTGGGAGTGTTACAGTATATTATATCACACCAATAGTTGATTCAAAAATATACAAACTGAGACAAGTATCGCTAAACACATCCTATATCAATATATATGCATCAGTACAATAATATCAAATGATAAGAGTAATCTTTCCCTATCCTTTCCCTATTCTTTGCAATATATCGTTACATAAATAACATAGAAAAAAAGAATAACTTTGTTTGAATAAAAAAAATAATAATAAATAATATAAATAAATAATGAAGGTAAGTATATATATATATATATATATATATATATATATATATATATATACACCAATAAAGAAAGAACATAACAAGTATAAAAAAATATGTAAAATATATATATATTCCCTGTGTTAGATAGTGGATGGATATATGTAAAACACAATAATAAATCAAATATGCATGAGAGAACCATAAGGCTCTATAAAAGAAAGAGAGTAGAACATATAATGTCCTTGCCCTTCTTTCATGATTATGTGTGCATATAGGAGCGTGTAACAATAATAATAATGTGAACCAAATGTGACAAAAATAGTGAAAAAGCGTATACAAACAAATGCAAATATAAGTGTGAAAAAATAAAAAATATATAAAGAATGTATCCACACAAATGGTACATAAAATCAATAAAATGATAATGATCTAACGTGACACATAACAATAAAGTGTAAGTGCAATATACCCCATATAATTAATATGCCATACATATATATACCAAATGAAACACAAATGATGGAACATAATATTGTGTAAATAAAATGATAAATAATGAATAAATACTACCAGATAATAAATATGAAAATAAATAAATAATATCAAAAATTATGTGAATTATTAAATATTCAGTGAATAAATATAAATATAAAATGATAAAAAAATTATTACAAAGAAGGGGAAGGGTTGTGGTAGCCGCCAAGTATGACGTTCATCTATCCATCTGAAATAAAGTACTGGAGCAAATATTCATACTGGACACACGAAAACCTCTAGACAGACTCATGGATCATCAGATGGACCTACAAATACTGTGTAACAAGAAGAGAAAGAATCTACATAATTAAAACGATCATGTCAACATAGGACACCTAAAAACACCACATGGGAGATCCGTACACCAGTTATAGAAATGCCGCAAAACCCATATTCTCATTAAGGCCCATTGGATGTATAGTTTTTAGCTTCCAAATCCAGCGGGCCTCTAACCGTAACAATCTTTTCATCAAAGATTCACCCCTTAGGCCCATTTCTACATGATCAATACCCATAATGTGTAGACCCTTTGAATCACACCCATGGGGTAGAAAAAAGTGTCTGGGCAAAGTTTTAAGTAGCTTTACCATTTCAGGTTTGGTTTCTCTAGTGGCCTTGATACTGTTTACGTGTTCTCACCTTGAGTTCCCTTGTGGTCAATCCAATGTAAATCCTAGAGCACAGGCACTGTGCATAATAGATCACCCCTTTGATGTTGCATGTGATCGGCCACGTGATTCTGTATATGATCTTCCTTGTTGAGTCCCAAAATTCTTCGCTTTCAGTAATATTCGGACAAGCTATACAACATCCACATGGACGACAGCCCCAGCGTGGTTTGCCTGCACCAAAAATAGATTTTACTTTGGGTGGGTTGTGATGGCTGTGAACCAAAGTGTCGCGGAGGTTCCTCACTCGTCTCGAGGCAACAGCGGGTCTCAAAGGTAACAGTTCTGATAATACAGGGTTCGTTCTCAGTATAGGCCAATATTTTAATAAACATTGTACCATTTCCCCCCATCTATCGTGGTAGGTCATCATATACCTAGTTTGTACAGGTAGAGACTTCTTGATCTTAGGTTGGAGTAGTTTGGATCGGGTAGTCTTACGAGCCCTTTGGTACGCTTTCCATGTGTTCTTTCCATTATATCCTCTGTCGAAAAGCCGCTGCCTCAGAATAGTTGCTTGTTTTTTTAAATCTTCTTCAGTAGAGCAAAGTCTCTTCATTCGAACAAATTGTTCCGTTGGTATGGCACATATCATGTGTCTAGGGTGAGATGAAGATGCATGTAAATATGAGTTTACAGAGGTCTCCTTTCTGTGTACATCTGCATGTATGTACCCATTGCTGTCACGCTTAATTAGCATATCCAGAAAATCCACCGCCTGATACTCTACCCTCCATATTAATTTGATTTTATACTCATTGCAATTGATTTCCGCCATGAAGGAATTGGATTCCTCCTTGTTACCGTGCCATATCAGAAAGATGTCATCAATGAACCTGGCCCAAAGGACGACCCTGTTCACTGAAGACATCCGATCGGACAAAAATAGATCCCTCTCCCACAACCCCAGGTATAGATTGGCATAGGAGGGTGCGCACGCCGCCCCCATTGCCGTACCCTGGAGCTGTAGGTAGAAGGAGCCTCCAAAGGAAAATAAATTGTGTAATATTAGTGTACAGTGACTCAACGTCACAGGTGGCCAACAACATATCAGGCTCAAGATGGATGCCTTCCAATTTCTGAATGAGCTCAGCAGAATCCCTCAAATAAAAGGGAAGAGTTTCCACCAAAGGTTTTAGAATAGCGTCTATATACTTACTAGTATTGTCACACATGTTTCCTCTCCCTGAGATGATGGGGCGACCAGGTGGTATTTTAGGGTTCTTGTGGATCTTTGGCAGTAAGTAAAGACTCGCTATTGTGGGTTTTTGTATAACCAGACACTCTCTTAGTTCAGCAGAAATGATGCCATCATCCAAGGCTTCCTTTAATATGCCCATTAAGGCTGTGCTAAAGTAGGAAAGAGGGTTAAAGGTCAACTTTCTATTTTAGGTAGGATTTTTCAAATGCCGATACGCCTCCCTCTCATACATGTCTCTTGGCCAAACAACTACATTGCCACCTTTGTCTGCCGGTTTCTATACAATGTCCTGCAATTTCCGCAATTTTTTGAGGCTTTTCCGTTCAGCTGTAGACATATTATCGTGTCGAATAGACACAGGAATCTGTTCCAACTCCTGTGTCACCAATTTTACAAATAAATCAATAGGTGGACATACTGCAAATTGTGGGAATTTGGTAGAGCGTTTGCGTATGGAATCTGGAATCCTCCCTGATACAGGTTGTTTTTGTTCATCCAATAGTTGTTCTAGACATCGTAGTGCCTCCAATTCTTCTGATGTATCAAAGATATTACGGTCCTCTTTTCTATGGAACCATCTCTTGAACTCAGGTGTCCGAGCAAAGAGGTGAAGGTCCTTTATCGCAGTAAAGGCATCAAAGTGTGAGGAGGGCACAAAAGTCATCCCCCTAGACAACACCCCCATGTCAATAGGTGACAAGACATGATCTGACAGTTTTACATTGGCACAGAAGTATTGCAGTGAATTATAAAAGCGATCAAAAAATCACATAGTAAATTCCTAAAAAGGAACTAAAAAAAAAGTAAATAATAGTTTAACAAAGTTACAACGTTACTAATAAATAAATTAAAAATCCCTAGTAAAAAAATGATAAATACTTATACACATAACTTGTATCACCACATCTGTAACAGCCCGAACTATAAAATTATTATGTTATCTAACTTGTAAAAATTAAAAAAAAAACAATGCCAGAATTGCTGTTTTCTGTTCATCCTGCCTTCCAAAAAAAATGTAATAGAAAGCGATCAAAAGGTTGTGTGTACCCCAAAATGGTATCAATAAAATCTAAAAAAAAAAAGACCCTCAGACAGCTCTGAAAATAAAACAGTTATGGCTCTGAAAAAAGTGTTTTTATTGTGCAAAAGTAGGAAAACATAAAAAAAACTAAATAAATTTGGTATCACCGTAGTCAAAATGACCCACAGACTAAAGTTATTATTTTTGTTTTTATAACACACAATAAACAACTAAATCTTAAGATGTAAAATAGAATGGAAAACATATTTTTTCCATTAAACCCCCCAAAAAATTAATAAAAGTTCATCAATAAATTATATGTACAACAATAAATTAAATGGTGCAAAAATACAACTTGTCCCTCAAAAAAACAAGCCCTCCCGCAACTACATCAACAAAAAAATAAAAAAGTTAAAAAACTGAAAAATGTGCTCTGTCATTAGGTCTCAAAATAGGTTGAGGCCCCATCACAGCAGACACCCTTGTATTCTGGCAAAATATCTGCAGGCTTCTCCACCTACAATGTATTCTGTCATTGTTTCCAACATGAACCACGACAGCTGGGTCATCACCAGCCCCTCTGTGTAATTTATCCACCCGTTCGAACACATGCCGAACCCTGGCACCAGGGAGACAGCAAACCATTCAGTTGAGGTGGTCTTGGTAAAAAATCATTTTATCCATCTTACGTATTATAGAATCTCCTATAACCACTAACTGTCTTGCCCTTCCTGCATTAAAAAAATAAATAAAAAAAATTGCAACAGCACTCTGCCAACGCTAAGACTACAGGAGCGTCCTTCCTTTTCTGAGAACCCATTTTCCTCCCCTTAACTACATTAACCCAGCTACTTGCCTGCTCCTCCTGACCCCTTTCTTCACCCTCCAGATCTATCCAACTAACTGCTTATTCAGTGAGCAACATTCTCCGCTCAAGATTGTCAATTGCCCTAAGAGTTGCATTTTGCTCCTCCAGATCTCTAATGTGAGCTTTCAGGTGAACAGTATGCTCACATTTGCCAAGAAGAGGTTCATCCTGGAAATTCAGTTCCAGTTTTGCATACATACAGTGCATGCGGCGATCCGTGACTGCGGCCGTTAAGGTACCGCTCTTATGCCTCCTATTCTTGGGTCCAGAGCAAGAGAGGAGATTTTTAACGAGGGTAGGGGCAATAAAGCTTCTCTTCTGGTTCCCAGGACCTCTCCTCAGAACCAAACCCTCTCCAGTCCACCAAAAGTTTTCTCCCCAAGTTCCAAAAGCCATAACTTTTTTATTTTTCTGTCAAAATAGTCATATGAGAGCTTGATTTTTGCAAGAAGAGCTGTCGTTTTTCATGGTACCATTTATTTGTGATACCGCTCATTTCTTTGAAGTGTCGGCTGTAACATACAGCCGACACCCACATTGTATGGAGTGGGCTCAGTCCTTTAGCCCGCTCCATACTTCCCCTAACCGCCTATGACGTAGGCATACGTCAAATGTCGGGAAGGGGTTAAAGACTTTTTTATTTGAGGAAGGAATTCTTTCATCAATCGTCTAATTTGCACTACTGTTCATTGACCTCAACGTAGAAAAAAATTGGAAATAGTTTTTCTCCAGAGCAACTTTAGAGGAGATTTTACATGGAACAACTTTTCACTATAATTTTGAAATGAGCCATTAATATACCTGTATAGATTTATTATGTCTCCCCTTAGACCTCTTCTCAAGACTAAATACATTGAATTATTAAAATTTTTCCTTATTACTAAGATTGTCAGTTTTGCTCCTCCTGGTACCTTTTCCAACTCCAGTGCATCCTTACTATCATCCAGTACCCAGAACTGAACTGCATTTTCCAGACAAGGCCGCATTGATGCTTTATAAAGTGGTAGTACTATATTAATTTCCCGTGAGTCCATGCCGCTTATAATACACAACTGTATCCTGCTGACCTTAGATGAAGCTTATTGACATTGCATGCTGTTATTAATCTATGATCAAAAAGTAGATCTAGATCCTTTTCTAGAAGTTACTCTTTCAAGCAAGTTTTTGCTAGCATAAATGCTTTCTAAGTGCTCATGTACATGGCTGTATTACGAATTTATGTTGTACAGCTAGTTATATGGCATTCAAAGCAGGTTATGGGCCCATAGTGTACATTTCTGCCAAATCCATAAGGAAAAAATGGAGGCATGTTCCAATGCATGCTGTATTATCTAGGTATTCTCATGCAGGCACCCTATGACTGCATGACTCTGTGCCTCTGTATAAGTTCTGTGAATTCGACTTTTCGTGTTAATAAGGCCCAAGCCTGTTGTACATACTTGTACTCATTCACACACACAGAGTTTTACTAAGCCCATGAACTTTGTTTTTTGCTGCATACAGCTGACCACCATTGTCATTTCACATGACCATTTCTGAAAATGAGCTGTGGGTATTTGAAGAAAGACAACATAAATGTAGCCTTACCCATAATGTCTTCATAGACGCTAATACATGCATACACATTAATTAAAATTTACATTTTTCTTAAACGTGACTCCTGACACGTTTTCTTTAACTTGATAAGATACGTATATTTCTCAAGAGAGCTGTTAAAACTTAGAAATTGCAGCTTAAATAAGTAAAATTGATCACATCTTGGAGGGCACATATTTTAAAGCTGCAACATCTGTTAGAGTTTATTTTTCCTAATTATTTATCAAATAAGAACAGCAAATGTGAGCAGATTGTATAAGAGCAGTATACAGTTTAATATTTCCAAAATATGTGTCCTCTAACTATGTAGCCTGGAAAATATTTACACAGCTACTGGAAATTCTTCCAGGTCAAGGTGATAAAAATAATTGTCTAAGGAAAGTGATGTTCATACAATGTGACCTGCATACTGACAGTACAAACCCCCATATAACCAGATGAAAATTCTTGTATTGCGTCAGTTATATCAACCCAATGAACCACAGAACCAAGTGACAACTGAGTTTTTAATTTTAGGAAATGATGTCATTAAAGTTTTTTACAAACTGCAACTTTTGAGATTAAATGGTGAATCTCACACACCTCCGAAGCAAGAAAAGTACTGGATTGGGTGAATATCTCACTTAGTTTTTGTGATGGGCGATCCAGGAAAGCTGTGTTCTGGGACAGGATTTCTATAACATGTAGGTAGGATTGGAAGTGGGACCTGCCAATCCCATCCCCACTCCAGCACAGTCATTACCCCTAGCCCAGTTAGCTCAGGTGGAGCTTCTGGGCTCGTTACTGAGCCATAAAATCTCTGTAGTAAGTGCAGGGAGGGTCAGAGTCTGGGAATCCACACAAGGATAGTGTGGAAAGCTTTATCAAAGGGACACTGTACTCATGGTTTATTATAGGTGAGGAAACCTGCTGTTTAATTAGTTTAGTACTGTGCAAAAGTTTGAGGCAGTTGTGAAAAAATTATGCAAATTAAGAATGCATTCGAAATTAGTAGTGTTAATAGTTTTTTTTTATCAATTAACAAAATGCAAAGTGAATGAACAGAAGAGAAATCTAAATCATTCAATATTTGGAGTGACCACCATTTGCCTTCAAAACAGAATTAATTCTTCTAGGTACACTTGTACACAGTTTTTGAAGGAACTCGGCAGGGAGGTTGTTCCAAACATCTCGGAGAACTAATCAAAGATCTACTGTGGATGTAGGTTTCCTCAAATGCTTCTGTCTTTTCATGTAATCCCAGACAGACACGATAATGTTGAGTTTAGGGCTCTGTGGGGGCCATACCATCACTTCCAGGTCGCCTTGTTCTTCTTTACATTGAAGATAGTTCTTAATGACATTAGCTGTATGTTTGGGGTTGTTGTCTGCTGCAGAATAAATTTAGAGGAAATCAGACGCCTCCCTGTGGTATTGCATGATAGATAAGTAACTGCCCGTATTTCTCAGCATTGAAGACACCATTAATCCTGACCAAATCCCCAACGCCATTGGCTTAAATGCAGCCCCAACCTTGCAAGGAACCTGTAATGGCAGGAAGGAGGTGAAGGGAAAGTGAGCCCTAATCTACCCACCGCCCTGTCCCTGCCTACTTGCAACGACCCGCCCTAGGCGACGGGGTACAACTGGGCGGCTATCTAAGTGCACGGGAGAACAAACAGGGAACACACAAGGGAAGGGGCAGTAGCCACGGAACGCCGCGAGGAAACGGAGCGGTGAATGAGTAGTCAGGACCAGGATGAAGTGGAGTATACCAAAGTGAGCACGGAGAAGGAAGCAAGCCAGGGGCAAAGCAAAGCAGGTTAAGCGGAACTGCAGCAAGGCAGAAGCACGGCAGAAGCAGGCTGGAACAAGCAGCAGTGAGGCCAGGAATCCAGAAGAATTACTAGCACTGAGGAAGAGAACACGGCAGGTAATAAAGGACAGGGGGCGGAGCTAACTCCGACTGACCAGGCCGCGATAGGCTCTCCCACTCCTGAGCCTGCCACCCTGGTTGGTGGGAGATGGTGTCAGTCGAACAGGTCTGGCCTCAGGTGTGGATTGATTAATCCCAGGAGTATACCTAGACGTAGTACCTGGCAGATCCCTAAGAGTACTCCCCCTTTTAAGAGGGGCCACCGGACCCTTACTAAGAGTACCCGGTTTAGTAGGGAAGAGAAGGTGGAACCTCCTGATCAATACCCCAGCGTGAACATCACGGGCAGGTACCCAAGTCCTCTACTCCGGCCCGTATCCTCTCCAATGGACCAGGTACTGGAGGGAGCCCTGGACCATCCTACTGTCCATAATCTTGGCCACCTCGAATTCCACCCCCTCAGGGGTGAGAACGGGAACAGGAGGTTTCCTCGAGGGGGACCAGGACGGGGAGCAGCGTTTAAGGAGGGAGGCATGGAAGACGTCATGTATGCGAAAGGATGGGGGCAGCTCCAGACGGAAGGATACAGGGTTGAGGACTTTAATGATCTTATAAGGTCCAATAAATCGGGGAGCAAACTTCCTGGACGGGACCTTAAGGCGCAAGTTCCTGGACGACAACCAGACCAAATCCCCGACGACAAACCGGGGGTTAGCAGAACGTCTACTATCCGCCTGAATCTTTTGTGCGCTCTGGGACGCCTCTAGGTTCTTCTGAACCTGGGCCCAGACAGTGCACAGTTCCCGATGAACATCCTCTACCTCAGGATTATTGGAAACGGAGGAGAACCTTGGGTTAAACCCGAAATTACAGAAAAACGGGGAGACCCCTGACGAGTTACTGACCCGGTTATTCAGGGAAAATTCAGCAAGGGGAAGGAATGAGACCCAATCGAATTGACAGTCAGAGATGAAACACCTTAAATATTGTTCCAGGGATTGGTTAGTCCTTTCCGTTTGGCCATTAGTTTCGGGATGGAAGGCGGAGGAGAAGGACAGATCAATCTCCAACTTTTTACAAAAAGCTCTCCAAAATAAGGAAACAAATTGTACCCCTCTGTCAGAAACGATATTGACTGGGGCCCCATGGAGATGCAGGATGTGTTTCACAAACAAAGAAGCTAACGTCTTGGCGTTAGGTAGCTTCTTAAGGGGCACAAAGTGGCACATCTTGCTGAAGCGGTCTACTACCACCCACACCACCGACTTGCCCTGAGATGGAGGCAAATCGGTGATAAAATCCATGGAGATATGGGTCCAAGGTCTCTGGGGAAGGGGCAAGGAACGTAGTAGGCCCGCAGGTCGGGACCTAGGGGTTTTGGACCTAGCGCAAACCTCACAAGCGGCGACGTAAGCCCTAACGTCTTTAGGCAACCCAGGCCACCAATAGTTTCTGGTAATGAGGTGTTTGGTGTTCAAGATGCCAGGATGACCAGATAGAGCGGAGTCATGGTTTTCCCTGAGTACCCTTAGCCGGTATTGCAGGGGAACAAACAGTTTGTCCCCAGGGACGTTCCCGGGAGCTGCACCCTGATCAGCCGCGATATCAGAAGCTAAATCAGAATCCGTGGCAGAAACAATTATACCAGGGGGTAAAATACAAGCAGGATCCTTCTCGGAAGGAGGATTGGCCATGAAACTACGTGACAGAGCATCAGCCTTAATATTCTTGGACCCAGCCCTATAGGTAACCAAGAAATTAAATCTGGTAAAGAATAGTGCCCACCGAGCTTGTCTAGGATTAAGCCTCCGGGCCGATTCTAGGAAAACCAGATTCTTGTGATCCGTAAGGACCGTTACCTGGTGTCTGGCCCCCTCCAGGAAGTGCCGCCACTCTTCAAAAGCCCATTTAATGGCTAGAAGTTTGCGGTTGCCAATATCATAGTTAATCTCCGTGGGCGAAAACTTCCTAGAGAAGTAAGCACAGGGGCGGAGATGGGTGAGGGAGCTGGTACCCTGGGACAAGACGTCCCCCACTCCCACCTCGGATGCGTCAACCTCCACAATAAATGGCTCCTCTTGGTTGGGCTGAATCAGCACGGGGGCCGAGATAAAGCACTTCTTGAGGGTCTCAAAGGCCTGGACGGCCTCAGGGGGCCAATGGAGGACATCAGCACCCTTGCGAGTAAGGTCCGTAAGAGGCTTAGCGACGACCGAGAAGTTGGCAATAAATCTCCTGCAATAGTTGGCGAACCCTAAAAAACACTGTAACGCCTTAAGGGAGGCAGGTTGGACCCATTCCGCCACAGCCTGAACCTTGGCAGGGTCCATGCGTAATTCATGAGGAGTGAGGATTTGCCCTAAAAATTGTATCTCCTGTACCCCAAAGACATATTTTTCAGTCTTAGCAAACAGATTATTCTCCCGAAGGACCTGGAGCACCTTCCTGACATGCTCCACGTGGGAGGACCAGTCCTTGGAAAACACCAGTATGTCATCAAGGTACACAACAAGAAAATTACCCAGGTAATCTCTCAGGATTTCATTAATAAAATTCTGGAAGACAGCAGGGGCATTACACAACCCAAAGGGCATGACCAGGTATTCGAAATGACCCTCGGGTGTGTTGAACGCAGTTTTCCACTCATCCCCCTCTTTGATGCGGATAAGGTTATATGCCCCCCGTAGATCGAACTTAGAAAACCATTGGGCTCCCTGAACCTGATTAAAAAGATCCGGAATCAAAGGAAGTGGGTACTGGTTCCTTACGGTGACCTTATTCAGGTTACGATAATCAATGCACGGCCTAAGACCACCATCCTTCTTCCCCACGAAGAAGAAGCCATCACCTACAGGAGAAGTCGAGGAGCGAATGAAACCCTTGGCCAGGCATTCTTGGATATACACCCTCATAGCTTCACGTTCAGGACATGAAAGATTAAATATCCTACCCTTAGGAAGCTTGGCACCAGGCACCAAATCGATGGCGCAATCGTAATCTCTATGGGGGGGCAACACCTCGGAGGCCTCCTTAGAAAACACATCGGCGAAGTCCTGAACAAACTCAGGAAGCGTGTTTACATCCTCCCGGGGAGAAATAGAGTTAACAGAAAGACATGACATAAGACATTCATTACCCCATTTGGTAAGCTCCCCAGTATTCCAATCAAACGTGGGATTATGCAACTGCAACCAGGGAAGACCTAATACCAGATCAGACGATAATCCCTGCATCACCAGTACAGAGCACTGCTCCAAATGCATGGAGCCAACCAGGAGTTCAAAAACAGGAGTATGCTGAGTAAAATAACCATTAGCAAGGGGAGTTGAGTCGATACCTACTACAGGGATAGGATAAGGTAAATCAATAAAAGGCATCTTTAGAGACATAGCAAATTCCACAGACATGATATTAGCAGATGAGCCAGAATCCACGAAAGCACTGCCCGTGGCAGACCGGCCAGCAAACGAGACCTGAAAGGGAAGCAAAATTTTATTGCGTTTCACATTAACGGGAAATACCTGTGCGCCCAAGTGACCTCCCCGATGATCACTTAGGCGCGGAAGTTTTCCGGCTTCTTATTCTTGCGCCTGGGACAGGTGTTCAGTAGATGCTTGTCGTCCCCACAGTAGAAGCAGAGACCATTCATTCTGCAAAACTCCCTACGTTGTCGAGGGGACATGGAGGCCCCGAGTTGCATAGGTACCTCCGAGTCCTCCGTGGAGGGGCGAGGAGACGGGACCTCGGGGGGGATCGCAGAAAAGTCAGAGGGGAGCACATTGAAGCGTTCAAGCTGACGTTCCCTGAGACGTCGGTCAAGTCGTACTGCTAGGTCCATAACCTGGTCAAGGGAGTCAGAAGAGGGGTAGCTAACCAGCAGATCCTTCAGGGCGTCAGATAATCCTAACCTAAACTGGCACCTTAGGGCCGGATCGTTCCACCGAGAAGCTACGCACCACTTTCTAAAATCAGAACAGTATTCCTCAACCGGTCTCCTACCCTGACGTAAGGTCACCAGGGCTTGTAATTATGTAATGGCAGGAAGGAGGTGAAGGGAAAGTGAGCCCTAATCTACCCACCGCCCTGTCCCTGCCTACTTGCAACGACCCGCCCTAGGCGACGGGGTACAACTGGGCGGCGGTCCCTACGCTGTCTAAGTGCACGGGAGAACAAACAGGGAACACGCAAGGGAAGGGGCAGTAGCCACGGAACGCCGCGAGGAAACGGAGCGGTGAATGAGTAGTCAGGACCAGGATGAAGTGGAGTATACCAAAGTGAGCACGGAGAAGGAAGCAAGCCAGGGGCAAAGCAAAGCAGGTTAAGCGGAACTGCAGCAAGGCAGAAGCACGGCAGAAGCAGGCTGGAGCAAGCAGCAGTGAGGCCAGGAATCCAGAAGAATTACAAGCACTGAGGAAGAGAACACGGCAGGTAATAAAGGACAGGGGGCGGAGCTAACTCCGACTGACCAGGCCGCGATAGGCTCTGCCACTCCTGAGCCTGCCACCCTGGTTGGTGGGAGATGGTGTCAGTCGAACAGGTCTGGCCTCAGGTGTGGATTGATTAATCCCAGGAGTATACCTAGACGTAGTACCTGGCAGATCCCTAACAGAACCTCCACCATACTTCACTGTTGCCTCCAGGCATTCGTTATTGTACCACTCTCCAGCCCTTTGGCGAACAAACTGCCTTCTTTTAAAGCCAAATAGTTGAAATTTTGACTCATATGTCCAGAGCACCTGCTGCTAAATTTCTGCTCCACAGTTCCTATGTTTTCATGCATAGTTTAGTGGCTTGGCCTTGTCTCCATGTCGAAGGTATGGCTTTTGGCCGCAATTCTTCCATGAACACCACTTCTGGCCAGACCTCACCGAACAGTGTACTTGGGTCCCACTGGATTCTGCCAGTTCTGAGGAGATGGCGTTGCCGGACATCTTCCGATTTCTAAGGGAAGTAAGTGTGATGTGTCTTTGATCTGCTGCACTGTTACTTTTGCCAACCACTTCGTCTATGTTTCTCAACGTTGTCCGGTTCTTTGTGCCTCTTCAAAAGAGCTTGAACAGCACATCTTGAAACCCTAGTCTGCTTTAAATATTTGCCTAAAAGAGTGTATTCTGATGCAGGTTTGACTACCTTGTGTCTTGTTGCTGTGCTCAGTCTTGCCATGGTGGACCTGTGACGTGAAACTGTCTTCAACAAAGTCACCTGTGTAGCAGAGTTTGGCTGTTCCTCACCGAGTTTTAAGCCTCCTACACAGCTGTTTCTGTTACAGTTAATGATCGTGTTTCACGCTACATATCAAAATTATGATTATTGTAACATGTTTGATATACTTGGTTAATCTTACATCTGACTATAATCCTACAAAATGTGCAAGTGTATCTAGAAGAATTGATGGCATTTTGAAGGCACAGGGTGGTCACACCAAATACTGATTTTCTTTAGATTTCTCCTCTGATAATTCACTTTGCATTCTTACTTTTTTTTCCACAACTGCCTAAAACTTTTGCACAGTAGTGTATATATGTGTATATATATATATATATATATATATATATATATATATATATATATATATAAATCTATCTATCTATAAATCTATCTATCTATCTATCTATTTATCTATCTAGGAATCCAAAAAATGAGCAGCAACTCCAATATTGAAAGTGAAAAAAAGTGGGTACTTTATTGCCGTGCATTTTTTCCTGTGTATTTGGGACTTGGTCTGTCCCTCTGAGCTTGCACCCACACGCTGCTGGTGCTGCTGGACTTTGCATCTATCTATCTATCTATCTATCTATCTATCTATCTATCTATCTATCTATCATCTATCTATCTATCTATCTATCTATCTATCTATCTATCTATCTATCTATCTATCTATCTATCTATCTATCTATCTATCTATCTATCTATCTATCTATCTATCTATCTATCTATCTATCTTCTATCTATCTATCTACATGCATACATACATACATACATACATACATACATACATACATACATATACATACACATAGATATACAGTTAGGTCCAGAAGTATTTAGGTAGTGACACAATCTTCATGATTTGGGCTCTGCATGCCACCACATTTAATTTGAGATGAAACAACTGTGATGCAAATGAAGTGTACACTTTCAGGATTAATTCAAGGGGTTGAACAAAAATATCCTGTGAAACGTTTAGGAATTGCAACCATTTTTCTACACAGCCTCCTCATTTCAGAGGCTAAAAAGTAATTGGACAAATTAACATTACCATAAATAAAATGTGCTTTTTTTTAAAATAATATATTTTTTTTAAATGTTTTAATCAATGTTGGAGTGTGTAATATATATACACACAATAATATATATGCACTTATTTTTGTCCTCATGTTTGCTACTGGGGATACTTACATTTGAAAATAATTATTTTTTTCCCCAGAAACAATGCCTCTTTTGTCTATAGACTGTGGCTAGTGTGGAAGCTTAGCAACAATCACTTGGATGAGGATGAGCTTTAATACCAGACACAGTCCATGGACAAGAGTTGCATAATCTTATAAAAAACCCTTTAAAAAAAACAAAACCTTTTATTCAAATCCTAATAAATAAAAGTAGAACTAACATGATATTCAGAAATAGTATTGTTACCACTTGGTACTTTGGAAATGTGTCTGTGCAGTAAAAGTCAATGAGGGTCATATAGATGTACACCAGATTGTAAAGGGGTGTACAGTAAGTGCATTGTGTTGCACATCACAGTTACACATATTGGTGGGTACCGCACATCCTACAGTACCTATTAAAGGGGTTATCTGGGCATGGTGCAGGTTTTTTATACTGATTCCCTATCCGCAGGATACATCATCATAAACCTACTGGTACATGCAGGGGAGGTCTAGTTAATATATATATATATATATATATATATATATATGTAGATATATACTGTATGAGTACCTATATCTTGCACTAGACCTTTAGTGAAACCAAGTGAACCTTGGTGTATTGCCCTAAACAATCAATAGAATACCTATAAGCTGTAGGGTCAATTAACACATAGTCGTTTAGAAAAACATATATAAATTTTATTAAATATAACAATGTAACAATATTAAAAGATGAATCATGCTGAGCATGAAATAAAACGTCTGTCAGCTACAGAGGACATACAGGTAACACAGAAATGACAATGAGATAAATAAATACGTGTACTACAAGACAGAGATAAGTCTGACCAGGAGAATGATTGCAGCTTCTATATAAATAACAACGTGCAAAAAAGTGCATAACAAATGTAAGGAAGCAAGAGTGAAAAACTCTGCTAGAGATAACTACAAATGACTGGATTGTAACGTCAGACAACTGCCTGTTGATGGACCTGATAAATGCAGGTGCAATTGGTGATAATACAGGTGGTTTAACCCCTTAAGGACGCAGCCTAGTTTGGGCCTTAAGGCTCAGAGCCCATTTTTCAAATCTGACATATTTCACTTTATGTGGTAATAACGTCGGAATGCTTAAACCTATCCAAGCGATTCTGAGATTGTTTTCTCGTGACACTTTGGGCTTCATGTTCGTGGTAAAATTTGGTCGATATATTCAGTGTTTATTGGTGAAAAATTGCAAAATTTAGAGAAAATTTTGAAAAAATTGCATTTTTCAGAATTTAAATGCATCTGCTTGTAAAACAGACGGTTATACCACCCAAAATAGTTACTAGTTCACATTTCCCATATGTCTACTTTAGATTGGCATCGTTTTTTTAACATTCTTTTATTTTTCTTGGACGTTACAAGGCTTAGAACATAAACAGCAATTTCTCATATTTTTAAGAAAATGTCAAAAGCCTTTTTTTTAAGGTACCTCTTGAGTTCTGAAGTGGCTTTGAGGGGCCTATGTATTAGAAACCCCCATAAAACACCCCATTTTAAAAACTAGACCCCTCAAAGTATTCAAAACAGCATTTAGAAAGTTTTTTAACCCTTCAGGCATTTCACAGGAATTAAAGCAATGTGGAGGTGAAATTTGCAAATTTCATTTTTCTTGCTGAATTTCAATATTATTCCATTTTTTTCTGTAACACAGAAGATTTTACCAGAGAAATACTACTAAATATGTATTGTCCAGATTCTGCAGTTTTTAGAAATGTCCCACATGTGGCTCTAGTGCGCTCGTGGAATAAAACACAAGCCTCAGAAACAAAGGAGCACCTAGTGCATTTTGAGGCCTCTTTTTTATTAGAATATATTTTAGGCAGCATGCCAGGTTTGAAGAGGTGTTGAGGTATGAAAGCAATGGAAACCCACCAGAAGTGACCCCATTTTGGAAACTAGACCCCTCAAGGAATTCATTTATGGTTGTTGTTATCATTTTGACCACACCGTTTTTTCACAGCACCTATTTGAATTGGGCTGTGAATTAAAAAAATGATATTTTTTTCCATTAAGATGTAATTTTTGTTCAAAATTTCTTATTTTCACAAGGAATAAAACACCCCATTTTGTTGCCCAATTTGTCCTGAGTGCGGCAATACCCCATTTGTGGTGATAAACTGATGTTTGGGCCCATGGCAGGACTCAGAAGGAAAGGACCACCATTTGGCCTACTGGAGCTTTTCTTGTGCTAAGTCATGTATGCAGAAGCCCCTGAGGTACCAGTACAGTTAAAACCCCCGAGAAGTGACCCCATTTTAAAAACTACACCCCTTAAGACATTCATCTAGTGGTGTAGTGAGCATTTTGACCCCACAGTTATTGTGTAAAAGGTAATGCGCAGCAGATGGTGCAAAGTGAGATTTGCAATTTCCTATGCATATATGCCATTTCAGTGTCTGATATATTGTGCCCAGCATGTGCCACTGGAGACATACACCCCATAAATTGTAATGTGGGTTCTCCCGGGTACGGCAATACCCTACATGTGGCTGTTATTAGCTGCCTGGGCACACGACAGGGCTCAGAAGGGAAGGACCACCATTTAGCCTACTGGAGCTTTTCTGGTGCTAAGTCATGTAGGCAGAACCCCTGAGGTACCAGTACAGTTGAAACCCCCGAGAAGTGACCCCATTTTAAAAACTACACCCCTTAAGACATTCATCTAGTGGTGTAGTGAGCATTTTGACCCCACAGTTATTGTGTAAAAGGTAATGCGCAGCAGATGGTGCAAAGTGAGATTTGCAATTTCCTATGCATATATGCCATTTCAGTGTCTGATATATTGTGCCCAGCATGTGCCACTGGAGACATACACCCCATAAATTGTAATGTGGGTTCTCCCGGGTACGGCAATACCCTACATGTGGCTGTTATTAGCTGCCTGGGCACACGACAGGGCTCAGAAGGGAAGGACCACCATTTAGCCTACTGGAGCTTTTCTGGTGCTAAGTCATGTAGGCAGAACCCCTGAGGTACCAGTACAGTTGAAACCCCCGAGAAGTGACCCCATTTTAAAAACTACACCCCTTAAGACATTCATCTAGTGGTGTAGTGAGCATTTTGACCCCACAGTTATTGTGTAAAAGGTAATGCGCAGCAGATGGTGCAAAGTGAGATTTGCAATTTCCTATGCATATATGCCATTTCAGTGTCTGATATATTGTGCCCAGCATGTGCCACTGGAGACATACACCCCATAAATTGTAATGTGGGTTCTCCCGGGTACGGCAATACCCTACATGTGGCTGTTATTAGCTGCCTGGGCACACGACAGGGCTCAGAAGGGAAGGACCACCATTTAGCCTACTGGAGCTTTTCTGGTGCTAAGTCATGTAGGCAGAACCCCTGAGGTACCAGTACAGTTGAAACCCCCGAGAAGTGACCCCATTTTAAAAACTACACCCCTTAAGACATTCATCTAGTGGTGTAGTGAGCATTTTGACCCCACAGTTATTGTGTAAAAGGTAATGCGCAGCAGATGGTGCAAAGTGAGATTTGCAATTTCCTATGCATATATGCCATTTCAGTGTCTGATATATTGTGCCCAGCATGTGCCACTGGAGACATACACCCCATAAATTGTAATGTGGGTTCTCCCGGGTACGGCAATACCCTACATGTGGCTGTTATTAGCTGCCTGGGCACACGACAGGGCTCAGAAGGGAAGGACCACCATTTAGCCTACTGGAGCTTTTCTGGTGCTAAGTCATGTAGGCAGAACCCCTGAGGTACCAGTACAGTTGAAACCCCCGAGAAGTGACCCCATTTTAAAAACTACACCCCTTAAGACATTCATCTAGTGGTGTAGTGAGCATTTTGACCCCACAGTTATTGTGTAAAAGGTAATGCGCAGCAGATGGTGCAAAGTGAGATTTGCAATTTCCTATGCATATATGCCATTTCAGTGTCTGATATATTGTGCCCAGCATGTGCCACTGGAGACATACACCCCATAAATTGTAATGTGGGTTCTCCCGGGTACGGCAATACCCTACATGTGGCTGTTATTAGCTGCCTGGGCACACGACAGGGCTCAGAAGGGAAGGACCACCATTTAGCCTACTGGAGCTTTTCTGGTGCTAAGTCATGTAGGCAGAACCCCTGAGGTACCAGTACAGTTGAAACCCCCGAGAAGTGACCCCATTTTAAAAACTACACCCCTTAAGACATTCATCTAGTGGTGTAGTGAGCATTTTGACCCCACAGTTATTGTGTAAAAGGTAATGCGCAGCAGATGGTGCAAAGTGAGATTTGCAATTTCCTATGCATATATGCCATTTCAGTGTCTGATATATTGTGCCCAGCATGTGCCACTGGAGACATACACCCCATAAATTGTAATGTGGGTTCTCCCGGGTACGGCAATACCCTACATGTGGCTGTTATTAGCTGCCTGGGCACACGACAGGGCTCAGAAGGGAAGGACCACCATTTAGCCTACTGGAGCTTTTCTGGTGCTAAGTCATGTAGGCAGAACCCCTGAGGTACCAGTACAGTTGAAACCCCCGAGAAGTGACCCCATTTTAAAAACTACACCCCTTAAGACATTCATCTAGTGGTGTAGTGAGCATTTTGACCCCACAGTTATTGTGTAAAAGGTAATGCGCAGCAGATGGTGCAAAGTGAGATTTGCAATTTCCTATGCATATATGCCATTTCAGTGTCTGATATATTGTGCCCAGCATGTGCCACTGGAGACATACACCCCATAAATTGTAATGTGGGTTCTCCCGGGTACGGCAATACCCTACATGTGGCTGTTATTAGCTGCCTGGGCACACGACAGGGCTCAGAAGGGAAGGACCACCATTTAGCCTACTGGAGCTTTTCTGGTGCTAAGTCATGTAGGCAGAACCCCTGAGGTACCAGTACAGTTGAAACCCCCGAGAAGTGACCCCATTTTAAAAACTACACCCCTTAAGACATTCATCTAGTGGTGTAGTGAGCATTTTGACCCCACAGTTATTGTGTAAAAGGTAATGCGCAGCAGATGGTGCAAAGTGAGATTTGCAATTTCCTATGCATATATGCCATTTCAGTGTCTGATATATTGTGCCCAGCATGTGCCACTGGAGACATACACCCCATAAATTGTAATGTGGGTTCTCCCGGGTACGGCAATACCCTACATGTGGCTGTTATTAGCTGCCTGGGCACACGACAGGGCTCAGAAGGGAAGGACCACCATTTAGCCTACTGGAGCTTTTCTGGTGCTAAGTCATGTAGGCAGAACCCCTGAGGTACCAGTACAGTTGAAACCCCCGAGAAGTGACCCCATTTTAAAAACTACACCCCTTAAGACATTCATCTAGTGGTGTAGTGAGCATTTTGACCCCACAGTTATTGTGTAAAAGGTAATGCGCAGCAGATGGTGCAAAGTGAGATTTGCAATTTCCTATGCATATATGCCATTTCAGTGTCTGATATATTGTGCCCAGCATGTGCCACTGGAGACATACACCCCATAAATTGTAATGTGGGTTCTCCCGGGTACGGCAATACCCTACATGTGGCTGTTATTAGCTGCCTGGGCACACGACAGGGCTCAGAAGGGAAGGACCACCATTTAGCCTACTGGAGCTTTTCTGGTGCTAAGTCATGTAGGCAGAACCCCTGAGGTACCAGTACAGTTGAAACCCCCGAGAAGTGACCCCATTTTAAAAACTACACCCCTTAAGACATTCATCTAGTGGTGTAGTGAGCATTTTGACCCCACAGTTATTGTGTAAAAGGTAATGCGCAGCAGATGGTGCAAAGTGAGATTTGCAATTTCCTATGCATATATGCCATTTCAGTGTCTGATATATTGTGCCCAGCATGTGCCACTGGAGACATACACCCCATAAATTGTAATGTGGGTTCTCCCGGGTACGGCAATACCCTACATGTGGCTGTTATTAGCTGCCTGGGCACACGACAGGGCTCAGAAGGGAAGGACCACCATTTAGCCTACTGGAGCTTTTCTGGTGCTAAGTCATGTAGGCAGAACCCCTGAGGTACCAGTACAGTTGAAACCCCCGAGAAGTGACCCCATTTTAAAAACTACACCCCTTAAGACATTCATCTAGAGTGTAGTGAGCATTTTGACCCAACAGTTATTGTGTAAAAGGTAATGCGCAGTAGATGGTGCAAAGTGAGATTTGCAATTTCCTATACATATATGCCATTTCAGTGTCCGATATATTGTGCCCAGCATGTGCCACCGGAGACATACACCCCATAAATTGTAATGTGGGTTCTCCCGGGTACGGCAATACCCTACATGTGGCTGTTATTTGCTGCTTGGGCACATGGCAGGGCTCAAAAGGGAAAGATGAGGGGGATAAGCTGTGCGGAGTGCATCAGGGTAAATTAAAAATCAATGGATGTATGGTAAATTTTAAAACAATCTTTCATACAGAGCCCTGGTTTTTCGGGACACGTGTCGCATTGGTATGTTGTGTCCTTCCTTATCCCCCTCTTATAGCACACTTTGCACCTCTTTTGACTTTTTCCCTTCTTGCCAGTTTGGGGAACTTCTCCTGGAAAGTGTTGCCCTGGTACGATGCGTGTGGCCTCGCTTCCAGAAGTACTGGGTGCCCCTCCTTCCTGGTCGCCAAAAATTAGGTTCTTTATAACCACCTCTTGAAATTCCAGGAAAGTTCCCCTCTGGCCTGCACATCGACGTAGCACGTACGCATTGTACAATGCCATCTGTATGATGTGCACGGCCAGCTTCTTATACCACACCCTCGATTTCCGCGTAGCGCTGTAGGGCTTCAGGACTTGATCTGACAAGTCCACCCCTCCCATGTACCTATTGTAGTCCAGGATGCAATCTGGTTTGGGGGTCTCTGTACTGGTACCTCGTACAGCTACATGGGTACTGGTGTGGCCATGTATTGTTGTCAATACAAGGACATCTCTCTTGTCCTTGTACTTGACACACAATATGTTGCTACTAGAATGTGCCCTGCTCTCACCCCTTCTGAGTGTTTGCCCAAGCAGTGTTTTAGGGAGGCCTCTAAGATTTTTTCTAGCAGTGCCGCATGCCGCAGTCCTTCTGGAAGCGAGGCACTTGAAGAGCGGGACGCTGGTATAAAAATTATCCAGGTAGAGGTGGTAACCCTGGTCCAGCAGTGGGTGCACCAAATCCCACACAATTTTTGCGTTAATTCCCAGTAAGGGGGGGCATTCTGGGGGCTGAATACTGCTGTCCTTCCCTTCATATATCCTGAATTTATATGTATACCCTGATGCACTCTCGCACAGCTTATACAACTTCACGCCATACCTTGCCCTCTTACTTGGCAGGTATTGGCGGAATTGAAGCCTCCCTTTAAAATGTACCAGGGACTCATCAATGGAAATACACTTCTCGGGGGTGTATGCTTGGGCAAACCGGGCACTGAAATGGTCTAATAGGGGTCTCAGTTTATATAAACGGTCAAAACTGGGGTCATCTCGGGGTGGGCACTGCTCATTATCGGCATAATGTAGGAAGCGAAGTATTGCCTCATAACGCATCCTGGACATGGCCATACGGTACATCGGGGTGTGGTATAGGATGTCCGTGCTCCAGTAGGTCCTAATGGATGGCTTTTTTAGAAGCCCCATGTTCAAGAGCAGTCCCCAGAACTTGCCCAACTCTGCTGCGTTTACAGGAGTCCACCTCTGGGATTGGGCATAAAATGAGTTGGGGTTCTTGGTGATATACTGTTGGGCATATAAATTAGTCTGGGTGACCATTAGCTCTATAAAGTTATCAGTGAAGAAGAACTTGAAAAAGTCCATCTCACTGAACCCTGCCGTGTTAAATTTGATGCCTGGGCTGCCCGTGTACTCAGGGATTTGGGGTTCATAATGGTCTGGTGTGGGTGTCCAAATGGGGTCACTTCGCTCAGGGGTATCACTTGTTGTGGGGTCACTTCTCTCAGGGATTTCTACTATGGTGGTGGTCCTGGGGCGTCTCCTAGGGGGTCCCTCCTCTTCATCGCTGGATGAGGAGGTAGACAAATAAAATACTGTATCGCCATCCGACGAGTCTGTGTCGGAGGCCAGAAATGCATACGCCTCTTCAGCAGTAAATGTCCGTTGGGACATGCTTGTTGTGCGAAGACAAAATTTATATACTGCAAAAAAATAAATCCCTAACTGGGAGCAATAGGATAGCACAACTAGCACAAATGTGTGTTTTGTTTTTAGAGAGCAAGTGGACTTCCCTGACACTAAAGCTAACTAGGGCGAGGGTTCCTAACACTAAACCTAACTAAATTTTATGTGGACTTCCCTAACGCTAAACCTAACTACGGCGACGATTCCCTGACACTAAACCTATCTAGATTATGTCAAGCTTCCCTGACACTAAACCTAACTACGGTGACGGGTGCCTGACACTAAACCTATCTAATTATTCCGAGCTTCCCTGACGCTAAACCTAACTACGGTGATGGATCCCTAACGCTAAGCCTATCTACGGTGACCGATTCCTGACGCTAAATTCCCTGACACTATACCTAACTACGCTTTTTGACGGTTCCCTGACACTAACTAACCCTAATACTAAACTAACCAGTTAAATTTTCAAAATTGGCTAAACTAACTATTTTTTTTTGTTTCTTTTTTTTCTTTTTATATTTTTTTTTTTGTTTTATGTTTTATATAGAAAAAAATGAAAAAAAAATCCCCAGGGACCAAGAAATGTGGTCCTGAAGACTGAAAAGTGGTCAGTGATAGGAGATCACTGACCAAAAAACGTGGGTAGAACTCAAAGAGGAAGGGAACAGGAGTGGGTAGTGGATGGGGTGGTGGGAAGCAAAAAAAACGTTGTTTTAGAAACTTTTTTTCACTTTTTTTCACTTCTTTTCTCTCTGACTCTCTGCTCACAACCGATCTCAACGCCTCGCTAACTCCAACAGGGCGTTCAGGGCGGTTGCAGCAGGATGTGAGGTCAGAGAGAGGAAGTGACGAGAATGATCGCTGCTATTGGCTAGTTACTCACTGACTAGCCAATAGCGGCGATCGGCGAGGCGGGACCATAGTAAATGGTCCCGGCCCATTATGCTGTGATAGCATGCTGTCAGAAACAGCAGCTATCACAGCTCAGGAACGCCGGGCTCGAGCACTGCTGTGCTGAATGAGACCGATCGCTGCTATTGGCTAGTTACTCACTGACTAGCCAATAGCGGCGATCGGCGAGGCGGGACCATAGTAAATGGTCCCGTCCCATTATGCCGTGATAGCCTGCTGTCAGAAACAGCAGCTATCACAGCGCATGAACGCGCCGGGCGCGCGCACCGCTGTTCTAACTGCAAGACGTACTATTACGGCATGGAGCGCGAACGATAGAGCTGCCATGACGTAATAGTACGTCAAGGAGCGGGAAGGGGCTAATACTAAACTAACCAGTTAAATTTTCAAAATTGGCTAAACTAACTATTTTTTTTTGTTTCTTTTTTTTCTTTTTATATTTTTTTTTTTGTTTTATGTTTTATATAGAAAAAAATGAAAAAAAAATCCCCAGGGACCAAGAAATGTGGTCCTGAAGACTGAAAAGTGGTCAGTGATAGGAGATCACTGACCAAAAAACGTGGGTAGAACTCAAAGAGGAAGGGAACAGGAGTGGGTAGTGGATGGGGTGGTGGGAAGCAAAAAAAACGTTGTTTTAGAAACTTTTTTTCACTTTTTTTCACTTCTTTTCTCTCTGACTCTCTGCTCACAACCGATCTCAACGCCTCGCTAACTCCAACAGGGCGTTCAGGGCGGTTGCAGCAGGATGTGAGGTCAGAGAGAGGAAGTGACGAGAATGATCGCTGCTATTGGCTAGTTACTCACTGACTAGCCAATAGCGGCGATCGGCGAGGCGGGACCATAGTAAATGGTCCCGGCCCATTATGCTGTGATAGCATGCTGTCAGAAACAGCAGCTATCACAGCTCAGGAACGCCGGGCTCGAGCACTGCTGTGCTGAATGAGACCGATCGCTGCTATTGGCTAGTTACTCACTGACTAGCCAATAGCGGCGATCGGCGAGGCGGGACCATAGTAAATGGTCCCGTCCCATTATGCCGTGATAGCCTGCTGTCAGAAACAGCAGCTATCACAGCGCATGAACGCGCCGGGCGCGCGCACCGCTGTTCTAACTGCAAGACGTACTATTACGGCATGGAGCGCGAACGATAGAGCTGCCATGACGTAATAGTACGTCAAGGAGCGGGAAGGGGCTAATACTAAACTAACCAGTTAAATTTTCAAAATTGGCTAAACTAACTATTTTTTTTTGTTTCTTTTTTTTCTTTTTATATTTTTTTTTTTGTTTTATGTTTTATATAGAAAAAAATGAAAAAAAAATCCCCAGGGACCAAGAAATGTGGTCCTGAAGACTGAAAAGTGGTCAGTGATAGGAGATCACTGACCAAAAAACGTGGGTAGAACTCAAAGAGGAAGGGAACAGGAGTGGGTAGTGGATGGGGTGGTGGGAAGCAAAAAAAACGTTGTTTTAGAAACTTTTTTTCACTTTTTTTCACTTCTTTTCTCTCTGACTCTCTGCTCACAACCGATCTCAACGCCTCGCTAACTCCAACAGGGCGTTCAGGGCGGTTGCAGCAGGATGTGAGGTCAGAGAGAGGAAGTGACGAGAATGATCGCTGCTATTGGCTAGTTACTCACTGACTAGCCAATAGCGGCGATCGGCGAGGCGGGACCATAGTAAATGGTCCCGGCCCATTATGCTGTGATAGCATGCTGTCAGAAACAGCAGCTATCACAGCTCAGGAACGCCGGGCTCGAGCACTGCTGTGCTGAATGAGACCGATCGCTGCTATTGGCTAGTTACTCACTGACTAGCCAATAGCGGCGATCGGCGAGGCGGGACCATAGTAAATGGTCCCGTCCCATTATGCCGTGATAGCCTGCTGTCAGAAACAGCAGCTATCACAGCGCATGAACGCGCCGGGCGCGCGCACCGCTGTTCTAACTGCAAGACGTACTATTACGGCATGGAGCGCGAACGATAGAGCTGCCATGACGTAATAGTACGTCAAGGAGCGGGAAGGGGTTAAGCAAAGTAGTACACAAGGAGTGGAGCGTATAACATACCCATAATAGCCCTCTGCAAGGAGAGAACGTCAGTCCCGACGCGCGTTTCGGCGAAATGCCTTCGTCTGGGGGTGGCGTCTCTCCAGCAGGAGCCTCCCCTTTAAATGAATAGCCGTCCAATCACAGTTGCAAACATATGTCACATGAAGCATGAAGTCTGTGGTAATTGGCATCATGTGTCCGGACAGGAGAGCCCATGGAAATCCCCTGACCGCGCGTCATCCAGAGGGCGTGGATCCACGGCGTCTGACGCCATGGAGACACGCCCCCCCAGATGCAGACGCACTGATCGAAGGGACACCAGGACACTCCCCCCGACACAAGCGCACATACAGACACTGCAGAGAGGTAAGATATAGCCAAGACGATGTTTGACATATATGACGGGATAGCCACATCCAAATGGAGAGCCATAGATGTTATTTTTTAACGTATTAGTAGATCGTATACATATAAAAAACATGTACTGGGGTTTAATGTCAAATACAAAGTAAGCTAGACATAAACAAATGTGCGGGAATATCAAAACGGACCTTTATAGTCCATAATATACTTCACTATACTGATGATACACAATATAAATATATATACCCAATGTATATTAATAGCATACTCAATAGATATGACTATATATATATAAATATAATGAAAATACTTTAATGCTTAACATTGTTTTGATGCACATTCAATGCAGATATATACAGTTCACTTGCATAAATTTTACTTCTATTCACTATATTCTACAAAATAATGAAATTAAAAATATGTCGATATATAAGTAAATGTGTATAAGAAGAGGTGAATGGATATTATTTGGTATCATATAATACATATTGCTCTAAGATTCAATGTATCATGTCTGTATAAAATAATATACAGGAGAGAGATGTATGTGATAAATAGTGAAAAAATCTATAATAATAAAGTAAAATAATATGGGATAGAAAATACATACAAAGAAGACCCATATGGATTATGCATACAACCAAAAGGTATATATAGAACACAAAAAAGTGTATAAAAGTGTATATAGTGAAAGACCAATATTGTATAGATATCCGTAGATATTTAAGAATTGAATGAAAATAATAAATAAAATAAATAAAATAAATAAAAAATAGAAAATATGTAGGTATCGTAGGTGTGTGTGAAAAAGTAATGAAGAAGAAATTAGGTGAATAATATGAAATATATATAATAAGTAAATATATGTGCAAAAAGAGAGAGAATCCATGTAAAATATATAAGATCAGACATATGCATAGATCCATAGGGGATATATGAAAATATCAAATAAAAATCAATACATATCGATATATGTGATATAAAAACAGTTATGTAGCAGGTGAAAGAAGACAAAATATTGGTAAGGACAAAAAGGCCAATAAGACCACAGTGGTAAACAGTATTCTTCATTGATGTGGGTCGTTATTCATCGCATAGTGTTCATGAATTATACTTCTCTAGGCTATACCAAAGTCGGGAATAGTCTGTAATAAAGGGGAAGAAATTAGACACAAATAACATAAAACATACTTAAAATAATCCGCTGGAGGTCAATAGTCAAAGGAATGGCGCAAAGTTTAGATTCTCATTGAGTCCAATGGGAAACATTGTCCCCGAGTCCAGATCCACTTGGATTCGCATTTAGCCAAGCTTTTGGAAACATCACCCCTTCGAATATGTTTTTAGATACAGTCGATTCCCTTTACTTTAAATTTAGTTGGGTCACAGGAGTGGTACATTTTAAAATGTCTTGCAACAGGTTTCAAAGTTTCAAGGGTCTCTATTTCTTTAGCCAAGACAATATCACGGATGTGTTCCCTAACCCGTATTTTGAGTTCACGAGTGGTAAGACCGACATATATCTTGGGGCAGGGACATGTAGCGTAGTACACGACTGCCTTGGTTGAGCAAGTGATGGAGTGGGTGATTGTAAAAGTGCGTTTTCCCGCTGAATCAACAAATGATGTTGCTCTCTCGATATTCGAGCAAGCAACACAGTGGCCACATGTCTTACAGCCCCATTTTGGGCCCTTAGTACCAAAGGGGAACTTCTGATTTTTATGTTGGTAATGACTCCGGACTAGGTGGTCCTTGAGATTTTTTGAACGTCGTGCCGATACTGTTGGAAATTTAGAAATATACTTCTCAATGGTAGGGTCTGTACATAATATGGGCCAGAATTGCTTCAAAATCACATTCATTTGGGACCACCGTGAATGATATTCCGTGGTAAATCTTACCTGTGTTTCTGATTTATTCTTGGGTTTCGGGAATAGAAGATCGTCTCTAGATGTGTTTTTCGCACGGTGATACGCCTTTTTTTATCGAGCGTTTGCTATATCCACGGGCAATGAATCGATTGGTAAGATCATACGCTTGTTTCTCAAACACCTCTATGGAGCAAATCCTCCTGATCCTTAAGAATTGACCTATCGGCACAGCCCGTATGGTCTGTAAGGGGTGAGAGGAAGAGGCGTGAAGAAGGGAATTAACTGCCGTGGCTTTCCGAAAAACATCTGATTGAAGAAATCCATTAGGATCTCTGGATAATTTGACATCCAGGAATTCCGCCTTGTATTTGTCATAATGATACGTCAATTTAATATTTAAATTGTTTGCATTTAATTCATCAATAAAGGTCTCAAAAGACTCAGGTGTCCCCTTCCAGATGAGCAAAATGTCATCGATGTACCTGGCCCAGAAAATGACCTGGTCCATCGAGACATTCCGCCCACCCTGAAAGAGATCACGTTCCCACAGCCCCAGGAACAAATTGGCATATGACGGGGCACAAGCTGCCCCCATTGCCGTTCCCTGGAGCTGGAGATAGAAGGAATCGTTAAAAATGAAGAAATTGTGCGTGAGTGCAAACTCAAGCAACGTTACAATGAAGTTGGAAAAGGTGGGTTCCATACTCCCTGTAGTCAGGAAGAAGGAAACAGCTTTTAAACGATCAGTGTGACGGATACTAGTATAGAGTGACTCAACGTCACAGGTGACTAAGAGCATATCTTCCTCCATACTGATTCCATCTATTTTTTGTAACAGGTCTGAGGTATCGCGGACATATGAGGGCAGACACTCAACAAACCCCTTAAGATGATAATCGATAAATTTACACGTTTTTTCCGTAAGATTACCCCTACCTGAAATAATCGGTCGTCCTGGAGGGACTTTTGGGTCCTTGTGGACTTTCGGGAGTAGATAGAGTGTTGATATAGTCGGTTCAACAGGGGTGAGTGCCTCGTACAATTCTTTAGTAATAACGTTGTCGATTTGAGCCTTCATTAGAATTTTCTCCAACTCTACTTTGAAAGTACATAATGGATTATATGTCAGTCTCCTATAACAATTTTTGTCATTTAGTTGTCTATAGGCCTCGGTCTCATACAATGTACAAGGCCAAATCACAATGTTCCCGCCTTTATCGACCGCTTTAAAAACAACGTCATCAATTTTAGTAAGTTTTTTAAGGCTTTGGCGCTGTTCTATTGATAAATTATCATTTTTGATCTCATTAGACATTTTTTCAAATTCATGACTGACTGATTTTACAAATGAATCGACTGCTGAGCACATACTCATTGCAGGAAACCTTTTGGACTTAATCCTTATTGGTAAGGGAACTTTACCTGTTGGATCATCTTCCTGTTCTTTTAATAGTTCTTCTAGATCACGCAAGGTCTGTTGTTCGATAACCGTGGGGAAAAATTTGTCAGACTCGGACCTATGGAAATATTTTTTATAGATCAATGAGCGACCAAAGATGTGCAGATCTTTAATTGCAGAGAACGTGTCAAAACGGGCACAGGGGGCAAAGGTCAGCCCCTTCTCTAGAACCTCCATATCTGATACAGAGAAGATGTGGTTAGAAAGGTTAATCACCTTAAGAGCGTTTGAAGCTTTATCTCCTTCAGGTTTTCTTTTGTTGGAAGCTTGTCTATACGTTAATTTTCTTTTTTGTCTCGTGCCATAGGTATGATAGGGCCGCTGCCGTACTCCCCCATCGGATTCACTCTGGGATGAGATTGATGTTGTAGACATAGAGCGATTACTCTGGTTGAATGGAAGACTTTTTCTCCATTTATATACTCTCTGTTGAGCGTAATCGTTAGTATCTCTGGAGAATTTTTTTGATTTAATTTCTTTAATTTCTTTTTCCCATTCACTGAACTGTTGTTCCAATGTGAGATTGAAGCTGACAAGGCCTTCAGGGGTCATTTTATCTTTGAGATTGGATTGTATTACCTCAATCTCCATATCAAGCTGGTCTAGCGTCGTTTGATTCAAATTGACCAGCAGCTCCATAAATTTGAATGAGCTCTGATTACAGACCATCAGTATATTATCGGTGGGGGTCCGACACCCAGACCAGGCACTGGACAGCTATTCTGGCTTATGTTATGCAGTGTTCAGTGCCAGCAGCAGATGGCGCCATACACTGTATAGCAGCCGTGCTGCAGCACTGCAGTTCTGCTCCTATTCACTTGAATAGGAGCAGAGCTGCAGTATTACAGCATGGCTGCTGTACTGTGACCGGAGCCATCTGCTTCCGGTACGGATATACGGTGCACGCAGGCAGCTGGAACAGCTGATCGCTACGGTATCCGGGTGATTTGAAGGATCGACTGCCAATATCTAATGAGGATGGTCAGCTTTACAAAAAGTGGAATCCTATACATAGATGACCTATTGTTCTATAACATGCCATGTTTGCAGTTCATATTCCCTATGTATACCTTTTCTATTGTCAGAAATCCATCCCAGTTTTTGGAAGCCATATAACAAGCCCTAATTCCAAATGTATATATGGTTATTGTAAAAATAATGGGGGAAATGTATTAATATTGAAGTTGGCTCTGATCTCTCCCCCATTGCAACGTGCGGAACACCCAGTTAACACGGCGCTAGCATCTGGCGTTGTCTTAAAATCTTACAATAATACCTGGCGCTGTTTTCCAACACTTTTTTTTAGTTAAAAAAGAAATCCTTTATATGTAAGTCGTGCTTGGCACAACTCTAAAACTGAATCCACTTTTCTGACACATTTACATTAGTAGGAAAAAAATGGTGTAAAGGCTTCATAATTATGACGTTCATCCTTTAATGCCATACTTTTTAATGGATATATGGCATGAATACATTGATAAATCTGCCCAAAACGTCACGTATATTTTCTTTAATCTGAAGCAGAGCCATTGGACACACATGGAAATTCAACATTCTCCTTACTTTCTTGGTTGTTTAAAACCCCCTCTATTATACTGAAAGAAAATTACCTTACCAGGAAAGTATAACTGTAAAAACATTACTCTTCAGAACTATTGGAGGGACACTTAATTTCTGGTATTAAAACCACTAGATGAAAGTCAGTAGATAATGTATTCTACATACTTTTCCTTCATCCACAACTCTGAAAATAAGTTGTTGGCATCTTATCTTTTACTTTGAATTTGGAACTATCTTGCTTTGCTTTGTGATATATTGCACAGTGTTTTCAGTCTGCGGAGAAAACTGCACTTTGTATAATAAGAACAGTCTTCAATTACATAACACATCTTGCAAAAGTCCAAAACCATTTAAAAATATTTCTTGCTCCAAACTGATGAGAGGAGGAATAATTAAAAATGTGATAAACACATACAAGTGACACCAGTATGTCTCAAATTTTCCTATTCCGTTTTTTCTAAACATTGACATTTTATATTGAATTCACAATATCTATAGCCTGCGCTACGGATATCATTTGTGTTTGTTGAAATGCAAATCACCTTGAATCGTTTATATGTTGGACACAATCTTATTCCACAAGTGCAGAGGAAGATGAAAGGGGCTCAGCTTTTCTTTCTTCTAAAGATACAAATGAATGTAACATACAATTGTTATCTTTGAATGTCTGCTTGTTATATCATGACAAATTGCTATTTTTGGCAATCTTGATAGTTCTTGAAATGTTGCTTTTTGCTGCCATTCAAAGGTTAAGAATTATTTTTTTTTTGTGCTGTTACAGTTGATAGTTTGCTGATTTAAAGAGCATTGCCCACTAAAAGAGATACAAACAGAGACAGTTTCAGGTTTTCCCTCTTGTTTAAAGTTTTTTACAAAAAAATGTTTTAATTAATTTCAGTTTGTCTAAAATATGGTGGATTTTCTACAGTTGACATCTACTAATGGCAACCAGCAAAGTATCTTATAAATGTTGTCAACTAATAGCATCTAAAACTGCATTATTATTCCCACTATCCATCACCGGACTATCTGATACCTATGATTTACCAGAATGTGTCACAGTAATCCTTTCAGTTTCGTATTTCCTGCATTATATTCACAAACCCAGAAGCTCAAATTGAGCAATGGCTCATTGTCTTGCTACATAACCCAATCACACTATATGTTCAGTTTAGGGACACATGGCTTCACTGGCGTAGCTATAGGGGTCGTAGCGGTCGCAATTGCGACCGGGCCCCGAAGCCAGGGGGGCCCACGGCCCCCGCACCACATCAATAAAAAGTTACTATAGTAACTCGGGCCGCGGGCCCCTGTTACTATAGTAACATACTTTACTTACCTTCCTGGTTCCGGATCGCAGCGGAGGTCCTGAAGTCAGGCGCTGTGCGCAGCGCATGACGTCACAGCGCTATGCCGCCGCGCACAGCATCGAGGCGACAGAACTCCCGCCGCGGCCGAAGAGGAAGGTAAGGTTTGCCCTGACTGGCGGGGTCCGACTCCCGGGACCCGCCAATCAGCTGTTTTGAAGGGGCCGCAGCACTCGTACGAGAGCTGCTCCCCTTCATTCCGGTCACACTGTGAATCTGTGTCGGCGATTCACAGTGTGAGCGAGTAGTGAAATGAAGGGGAAGAAGCTCTCTGCGGCCCCTTCAAAACAGCTGAATTGCGGGTCCCGGGCGACACATCAGCTATTGATGGCCTATCCTGTGGATAGGCCATCAATGTTTAGGGACTGCACAACCCCGAAGCCTACGATGTAGAAGGCTTAGGGGCCCCATGAGACAGGATCACAGATTGTGTGATCCTGTCTGCTGGGCCCTGTATCTAAGCCTACATGGTAGGCTTAGATACATGGCCCATGTGTGGTCTGGTGGGCCCTGTATCTAAGCCAATCACATGGTAGGCTTAGATACATGGCCCATGCGTGATCCTGTCTGCTGGGTCCTGTATCTAAGCCAATCACATGGTAGGCTTAGATACATGGCCCATGTGTGATCCTGTCTGCTGGGCCCTGTATATAAGCCTACCACACTGTAGGCTTAGATACAGGGCCCCAGCACACAGTAATCTTATACTGTATAAGATTACTGTCTGCTGGACCCTGTATCTAAGCCTACGTTGTGGTAGACTTAGATACAGGGTCCCACAGACAGTATCACACATGGGCCCTGTATCTAAGCCTAACACACGTGTTACTAATCATTTTTTGTGTGTTTTCTTACAGGTTCGGTCGTTGGACTACGGCGGATTCCAGGACTACTTCGATGACAGCTTTTTCTTTATTATCAATAAAATGGTTTATGAGGGCTGTGTGTTTTTTTTTTTTATTTCAATAAAATATTTTTTCTATGTCTGTGTTTTTTTTTTTAAACTATATTACCACCGCCTTAGTAATGGCTGCCGGCTGATTGACAGCATCCATTACTAAGGCGGGGCTTAGTGTTAGCAGATGCAGAGGCTAACACTAACCCCCTTTATTACCCCGGTACCCACCGCCACCAGGGGTGCTGGGAAGAGCCGGGTACCATCCAGTACCTGACCATCTGTAGTGATGGTTGGCAACTGGGGTGGCCGCAGGCTGGTATCAGGAGGGGAAAGGCCAAAAACAGTGGCCCTTCCTACCCTGGTGATGCTAGGCTGCTGCTGCTTTATTGTGTCTGGCTGGTTATGAAAAATGGGGGGACCCCACGTCATTTAAAAAAAATAAAATAATAAATTGGGAAAGAACGATGTGGGGTCCCCCCCCAATTTTCATAACCAGCCAGATACAACACAGCAGCAGCAGGCAGCATTACCAGGGTGGTAGGTGCCACTGTTTTTGGCCTTCCCCAGCCTAATACTACCAGCCTGCGGCCACCCCAGTACCTGCCCGTCACTACAGATGGTCGGGTACTGGTTCGTACCCGGCTCTTCCCAGCACCCCTGGTGGCGGTGGGTACCGGGGTAATAATGGGGGTTAGTGTTGGCCTTGCACCGGCTAACATTAAGCCCCGCCTTAGTAATGGAGGTTGTCAATCAGCCGGCGGCCATTACTAAGGCGGTGATAATAAAGTTTAAAAAGATACAAGCACATAGAAAAATATTTTATTGAAATAAAAAAAACGCCGTCATTGAAGTCCTCGTATCCGAAGTCCAACAACCGAACCTGTAAAAAAACACAAACACACAAAAATAATCAGTAACACATAAAGAAGCAAAATTATTATTCTTACCTGTCCTGGGCCCAGCGCTGGAGCCGCAATGTCAGCGAGCTGGGCCCTGTATCTAATCCAATCATGTGTGATACTGTCTGCTGAGCTGTGTATCTAATCCAATCATGTGTGATACTGTCTGCTGAGCTGTGTATCTAATCCAATCATGTGTGATACTGTCTGCTGGGCCCTGTATCTAATCATATCTTGTGTGATACTGTCTGCTGAGCTGTGTATCTAATCCTATCATGTGTGGTACTGTCTCTGAGCCACTGTATCTAATCCTATCATGTGTGATACTGTCTGCTGAGCTGTGTATCTAATCCTATCATGTGTGATACTGTCTGCTCAGCCACTGTATCTAATCCTATCATGTGTGATACAGTCTGCTGGGCCACTGTATCTAATCCTATCATGTGTGATACTGCCTTCTGAGCCACTGTATCTAATCCTATCATGTGTGATACTGTCTGCTGGGCCCTATATCTAATCCTATCATGTGTGATACTGTCTGCTAAGCCACTGTATCTAATCCTATCCATAGTGTATAGGGTCGTAGTGCTATAGATATGCTATGCTGTCTCATATACACACTTTTTTTTGGGCGGACACATATGTATTGGGGCTATTTCCCTGACATTTTAAGCCCTGAGGGTCTGTTCACACGGCAGCGTCTGTTCAGGAGAAAACAGCACCGTAATTGCAGCCGTAATGGCATGTGCAGGCGTCTTTCGCTGCGTCCATTACGGACGTAATTGGAGCTGTTTTTCTATGGAGTCCATGGAAAACGGCTCCATTTACGTCCCAAGAAGTGACAGGCACTTCTTTGACGCGGGCGTCTTTTTTACGCGCCGCCTTTTGACAGCGGCGCGTAAAACAAAATGACCGTCGGCACAGAACATCGTAAGACCCATTCAAATGAATGGGCAGATGTTTGCCAACGCTTTTGAGCCGCATTTTCGGACGTAATTCAATGCTAAAACGCCCGAATTACGTCTGTAAATAGGGTGTGTGAACCCAGCCTTAGTGACGCCCCCGGCTGCTAGTGCTGCATTGTTGGGTCACTTAGGAGACCCAGTGATGCAGCTGAAAGCTGCGGACCGTCGGCCATGAGAAGTTTGCGGGGGGGGGGGGGCAGTAAGAATTCTTGCATCGGGGCCCATGAACCTTTAGCTACGCCCCTGCATGGCTTGATATTATCCTTAAAGGCTATGTATACCTTTGAGCATGTTCAATAAATAAAAAATACAACAATGTATGAGAGGATTTAAAACAACTTTTTAATTGCTATTTATAAAAATGTATTGTTACTTTTTAAAATACAGCTTCTATGTATTCTGCATACATAGAAGCTGTATCTTGTGCTCAAACCCGAATCTGTCAGGTCAGCGGGAATGACGGTTTCGGTGACAACGGGTCCTGTATGTCTCTGACATGCAGGATCCACCCGTTATTGATCATGAACTTAGATGTGATCGATAACAACTGGATCCTGCGTGTCAGAGCCTTTAATGACTAGTTAGCAATGTCCCAAGACATGAAAGTATCACCAATGCCATCACGTTATTACTAGAGATGAGCGAACCGGGACAACCGAACCCGGTTTCGGTCCGAACCTCCGGAAAAGTTCGGTTCGCAGCGAATCCGAACTTCACCGGGTTCGGCCGAACCCGTTTTGACCGAACCCGGTCAAAAATATTATACAAATCGTCAGCCACTTGCCTCTATCAATCACTGATAGAGAAAAGAGGCTGCTGATTAAAAATAAAATAAAAAGCATTTCATACGTACCTGGTCGTTGTCTTGCGGACGAGTCTCTCTTCTTCCTCCAGTCCGACCTTCTTTTCTGACGCGGCAGCCTGTGATTGGCTGCAGAGGCCTCTGCAGCCCGTGATTGGCTGCAGAGGTCTCTGCAGCCCGTGATTGGCTGCAGAGGTCTCTGCAGCCCGTGATTGGCTGCAGAGGCCTCTGCAGCCCGTGATTGGCTGCAGCGCTCACATGGGCTGCATCGTCATCAAGGAATGTCGGGCCGGATGTCGCGAGGGACGCGTCACCAAGGCAACGGCCAGGAGACCGGACTGGAGGAAGCAGGGAGTTCCCGGTAAGTGTGAACGTCTTTTTTTTTTTACAGGTACTCTATATTGTGATCGGTAGTCACTGTCCAGGGTGCTGAAACAGTTACTGCCGATCAGTTAACTCTTTCAGCACCCTGAAGAGTCACTATTTACTGACGTCGCCTAGCAACGCTGCCGTAATGACGGGTGCACACATGTAGCCACCCGTCATTACGGGGCCTCATGCACACGACCGTAAAAACACCCGTTATTAAGGGTCGTAATTACGACCCGAAATAGCGGGCCCATAGACTTCTGTTAGCCACGGGTACCTTCCCGTTTTCTCACGGGAAGGTGCCCGTGTCGTTAAAAAGATAGAACATGTTCTATTTTTTTATTTTACGGGTCGTGCTCGTAATTACGACTCGTAATTACGAGCACGGCCGGCCGCTTTTACGAGCCGTGCTGTCATTATAAGGGTATGTTCACACGACAGCGTCCGTTACGGCTGAAATTACGGGGATGTTTCCGCCTGAAAACATCCCCGTAATTTCAGCCGTTATGGCATATGCAGGCGCTTGAACGCCGCGTCCATTACGGACGTAATTGGCGCTGCTATTCATTGGAGTCAATGAATAACGGCTCCAATTACGGCCAAAGAAGTGACAGGTCACTTCTTTGACGCGGGCGTCTATTTACGCGCCGTCATTTGACAGCGGCGCGTAAATTACGCCTCGTGTGAACAGACAAACGTCTGCCCATTGCTTTCAATGGGCAGATGTTTGTCCGCGCTATCGAGGCGCTATTTTTGGACGTAATTCGGGGCAAAAACACCCGAATTACGTCCGTAATTAGTGAGTGTGAACATACCCTGTGTTCACACGCACTAATTACGGATGTAATTCGGGATTTTTTGCCCCGAATTACGCCCGAAAATAGCGCCTCGATAGCGCTGACAAACATCTGCCCATTGAAAGCAATGGGCAGACGTTTGTCTGTTCACACGAGGCGTATATTTACGCGCCGCTGTCAAATGACGGCGCGTAAATAGACGCCCGCGTCAAAGAAGTGACCTGTCACTTCTTTGGCCGTAATTGGAGCCGTTATTCATTGACTCCAATGAATAGCAGCGCCAATTACGTCCGTAATGGACGCCGCGTTCAAGCGCCTGCACATGCCGTTACGGCTGAAATTACGGGGATGTTTTCAGACGGAAACATCCCCGTAATTTCAGCCGTTACGGACGCTGTCGTGTGAACATACCCTAAATTTTATAGCAGCACGGCCCGTAAAATAGAAAAATAGAACATGTTCTATTTTTTTAACGGCACGGGCACCTTCCCGTGAGAAAACGGGAAGGTACCCATGGGTAACAGAAGTCTATGAGCCCGTTATTGCGGGTCGTAATTACGACCCACAATAACGGGTGTTTTTACGGTCGTGTGCATAATGGGAGCACGGCTTGGAAAAACGATCGGCTGCCTGTGGCCGGCCGTGCTCCTCTCCTGAAATACTCTGTGCTGCCTTAAACTCTGTGGACAGGTCAGGATCCTGTTTCTTTTAAATGCTGCTAGGGAACCCGCTCGATCCACTATATAAGGCTGCGCTACAGTGCAGCATTTAAAAGAAACAGGATCCTGACCTGTCCACAGAGTTTAAGGCAGCACAGAGTATTTCAGGAGATGAGCGTGCAGATTCAGTGCTGCTGTGAACTCTGCTCTTACCATTACGTAGCTCTCAGTCTGTTACCTCTCCTCCACTCCTGTCCTCAATAACACCTTCACATGATTGGCAAGTCACCACCCCGCACAAGATCCGCACGCTCATCTCCTGAAATACTCTGTGCTGCTGTGAACTCTACTCTTACCATTACGTGGTGACTTGCCAATCATGTGAAGGTGTTCTTGAGGACAGGAGTGGAGGAGAGGTAACAGACTGAGAGCTACGTAATGGTAAGAGCAGCGTTCACAGCAGCACTGAATCTGCACGCTCATCTCCTGAAATACTCTGTGCTGCCTTAAACTCTATGGACAGGTCAGGATCCTGTTTCTTTTAAATGCTGCACTATAGCGCAGCCTTATATAGTGGATCGAGCGGGTTCCCAAGCAGCATTTAAAAGAAACAGTGTGTGTGTTTGGGTATGTGTCTTTGTCTGTTTTTGTTTTTATATGTGTGTTTGTGTTTATGTGTGTTTGTGTATATATGGGTGTGTTTGTGTATATGTGTTTGTGTATATATATGGGTGTATGTGTATATGTTTGTGTGTAGATGTTTGTGTGTGTTTTTGTATATGTGTGTGTTTGTGTATATGGGTGTGTTTATGTGTGTTTGTGTATATATATGGGTGTATTTGTATATATGTTTGTGTGTAGATGTTTGTGTGTGTGTGTGTTTATATATGTGTGTGTTTGTGTATATGGGTGTGTGTATATGTGTGTGTTTGTGTATATGTGTGTGTTTGTGTATGGTTGTTTGTGTGTGCGTGCGTGTATATATGTGTGTAGGTGAGTAGAAGTATTGTTATTGTTCACATTGATAACTGTTTTTTTATGTTGTTGCAGATTTTGATGTACCGATTGGACTACATCTTCGATTCGTTGGACTACTGCGTAGATCTACGTTTTTTTAAAATTTAATAAAATGGTTAACGAGGGTTTTGTTGGGGATTTCTTATTTCAATAAAAAAGAATTGTCTTTGTGTTTTTTTTTAAACTTTATTAGTGCCTAGATAATGGCAGTTGGCTGATTGACAGCGTCCATTATTAAGGCAGTACTTAGTGTTAGCCGGTGCAGAGGCTAGCACTAACCACCCATTATTACCCCGGTACCCACCACCACCAGGGGTGCCGGGAAGAGCTTGGTACGATCCAGTACCCGACCATCTGTTGTGATGGTCGGGTACTGGGGCGGCCGTAGGCTGGTATTATGAGGCTGGGAAGGGCCAAAAACAGTGGACCTTCCCACCCTTGTAATGCTAGGCTGCTGCTGCTGTGTTGTATCGGGCTGGTTATAAAAATGGGGGGGACCCCACGTCGTTTTTTTTTTTGGAATTTAACAAATTTAACACTAGACGTTGGGTCCCCCACATTTTTAATAACCAGCCATATACGCAGCAGTCTGGCATTACATGGGTGGGAAGGGCCACTGGTTTTGTCCATTCCCAGGCTAATAACACTGTGTTGTATGTGGCTGGTTATGATAAATTGGGTGGAACCCCATGTCTTTTTTAAAAAAAATTAAAAATAAATAAATAATAAAAAAATGACGTGGGGTCCCCCCCACTTTTATAACCAGCCAGATACAACACAGCAGCAGCAGCCTAGCATTACAAGGGTGGGAAGGTCCACTGTTTTTGGCCCTTCCCAGCCTCATAATACCAGCCTGCGGCCGCCCCAGAGCCCGACCATCACAACAGATGGTCGGGTACTGGATCGTACCTGGCTCTTCCCGGCACCACTGGTGGTGGTGGGTACCGGGGTAATAATGGTGGTTAGTGTTAGCCTCTGCACCGGCTAACACTAAGCCTCGCCTTAGTAATGGATGTTGTCACTCAGACAGCGGCCATTACTAAAGTGGTAGTAATACAATTTGAAAAGAAAAAGACAAAGATATAGATAAAATATTTTATTGAAATAAAGCACCCCCAACACAACCCTCATTAACCATTTTATTGTAGAAAAAAAAACCGTCATCGAAGTAGTCCTCGAAACCGACGTAGTCCAAACACCAAACCTGTAAAAAAAAAAAAATATGAAATAAAACATGTCGTAGGCTTAGATTCAGTTTAATGTGTGATACTGACTGTTATACCATGTATAGAAGCCTGCCGCGAAGTTGACTTAGATACAGGGCGCCAGCAGACAGTATCATACATGGCCATACAGACATGTATACAAACAAACATACATACATGCAAACTATCATACATACATGCATACACACACACATGAAACCATACATACAAACATGCAAAGATACATACATATATACAAGCATGCACAAATATACATGCAAACATAAATACATGCAAACATAATTACATACATGCACATATATATAAACATACATGCAAAAATAAAAACATGCAAACATACATGACAACATACATACATACATGCAAACATACATACATACATACAAACATGTATACATACATGACAACATACATACATGACAACATACATACATGCAAATATACATTCATGCAAACATACATAAATGCAAACATACATGCAAATATATACATGCAAATATACATACAAACATGCACATATATACATACATGACAACATACATACATGACGACATACATACATACATACATACATATATAAAATGCAAACATACATACATACATTCATGCAAACATACATGCAAATATATACATGCAAATATACACATGCAAATATACACATGCAAATATACACATACATGCCAACATACATACATACATGCAAACATACACACATGCAAACATACATACATACATGCAAATATACATACAAACATACATGCACATATATACATACATACATGACAACATACATGCATACATACATACATGACAACATACATACATGCAAACATACATTCATGCAAACATACATTCATGCAAACATACATACATACATACATGCAAACATACATTCATGCAAACATACATACATGCAAACATACATGCAAATATATACATGCAAATATACATACACACATGCACATATATACATACATGCCAACATACATGCACATATATACATACATGCCAACATACATGCACATATATACATACATACATACATGACAACATACATACATACATACATACATACATGCCAACATACATACATGCCCAAAAAAATAATAATACGTTCATACTTACTTTCCTCCTGTCCGGGCTCCAGCGATGACGTTTCATCCATGTCGCCGCTGCAGCCTGTGATTGGCTGCAGAGGCGGTCACGTGGGATGAAGCGTCATCCTGCCGTGCGTGACCGCCACTACAGCCTGTGATTGGCTGCAGCGGCGAAAGGGATGAAACGTCATCGCTGGAGGCCGGACAGGAGGAAAGTAAGTACGAACGTATAATTTTTATTTTTTTATTACATTTAAATTGTATTTTCCGCGCGCCGAGCATGTACTGTCAAGGTTGCTGAAAGAGTTAGTGCAGCCCATTAACTCTATCAGCACCCGAGACAGTAGCATGCTCGGCGCACGTAAGTGACAGGTTCGGTCCGAACTAGTTCGGTCCGAATCGAACTTTTTTGTGAAATTCGGCGAACTAGCCGAACCGAACTTTTGAAAAGTTCGCTCATCTCTAGTTATTACCACCAAATTTAACTTTTTAGCCTGTGTCACTCATCTGCAGACATGTCCAAATGATTTTGTTTACTGTATATTTCTGATGCATGATATGTTTTGTTGATCTTGCAGTTGATAATGATCATTACTGTACATGTGGCCAGATTCAATTGAACATTTCTGTTTCTGCAGGTTGTTTCTTCTTATGTAATTTTCTCATGATATGACAGGAAGGGTATTGGTGAGCGTAAATGACAAACCTTAATAATAATAATAATAATAATAATAATGATAATAATAATAATAATAATTATATAGCGCCAACATATTACGCAGCACTTGACAATTTAGACGGAACATGAAACAAACAATATCAGACATTACATAGTGACAAAGTTAATTTACAATTCAAACCAGAGGAGCGAGGACCCTGCTCGCAAGAGTTTATAATCTATAAAAAATAAGGGAGACACAAAGTGTAACAGTGTTTGTTCTGTACAATAGTCCAGCCATTTTTATACATATGGGGTGGTACACATAAAGCTGCATGAACCGGTCACCAGCCAGTATCTGTGTATGACGGACATGAAAAGAAGGAGTGTGAGGGAATCTTATTATGATGACTAATCTAAAAGGAGGGCCATGGAAAGGATTCAGATTAGGGAATGATATAGGCCTGTCTAAACAGATGTATTTTCAGGGCACGTTTAAAACTGTGGATATTGGGAATTCATCTGATTGTCTGGGGTAGTGCATTCCAGCGGACTGGTGCAGCACGCGAAAAATCTTGGAGACGGGAGTGGGAGGTTCGGATTAGGGAGTATTTTAATCTTAGGTCGTTGGCAGAATGTAGAGCTCGAGTAGGGTGGTAGACAGAGATGAGGGAGGAGATGTAAGGAGGTGCAGCACTGTGGAGAGCTTTGTGGGTGAGAGTAATAAGTTTGAATTTTATTTGGAAGGGGATGGGCAACCAGTGCAGTGACTGGCACAGATTAGAGGCGTTGGTGGGTAAGGCCACACGGAGTGGCCCTGACACGGTCGCAACGCGGCCAACAACCGCGCTGGCACTATGTAGGCACGGCTGTCAAATACCTTGTTATGGGGTATTCCGGTTACACGCTCATGCACACTGCCACTCCATTCATTCTCTATGGGAGCACCGGAGATAGCCTAGTCCAGTGTTCAGGTTTTTCTGGCGCTGCCATAGAGAATGAATAGGGGTAACTTGTAACCTGGAAAATCATGCTGCCATAAAGGGTGTATTAATTCATGGTCGCACGATTTTGCAGATAAAGGGATGGTTTACCCGCATGATTGTGCGGCCACTAACAGGCCATTTGACAGCCGCACCAAACATGGTTCCGGCGCGGTTGTTAGCTGCGTTGCAACCGTGTCAGAGCCGCTTCGTGTGGCCTTACCCTAAAACAATTTTATTACAAAATCTGCAGCTTATACACTTCTCTTATATTAAATTTATAGAATGACTGGCATGTCTAAAAGCTTTAATCCCACCAAATGTTGGCAAAATATGGATGAATCAAACAATTTAATCAAAATACTGCTTACGCCAAGGCATCTACATGCAAATTCTAAAAGTCATAGACCTCATGCACACATCCTTGTTTTTTTTGTCCGTGTGCTATCAGCAATTTTGTGGCTAGCACATGGACCCATTCATTTATATGGCCACATGCACACGGCCATGATGTTCACAGATCCATGTAAGGGCCTCAAAAACCAAAAACATGTAACTATCCTGTCCGTGTTTGCGGATCATGTGACCTACTCAGGTGGTTGGGACCAACCAATTCCAGTCTTACTTTATTTTTGCGGATCCGTGAATACTGATGACACAGCCAAGTACTAAAAAAGTTTTTTGCAGACAAATGGAGCGCAACAGATCCGTGGTTTTGCGGACCACAAAATCACTACGGTCATGTGCATTAGGCCATAGACAAAACAAGAAAAGGAAGAACAGTGGTGGTCAAAAATAGATGATATAAAGAATTGTCTATATGAACAAACAAAATATAGGAGCTGCACCGTAGCATGCAATATGGATGCTATCCCCAGGGGAAACTTGAGGTGAGACCCCAAATGAGTACAACCACAATCCAAAGGAAGAGGCAGCACTCCAGTGTTATAAAATTCCAAAATTTATTCACCCAACATATAGGCCTATGTGTTGGGTGAATAAATTTTGGATTTTTATAACACTGGAGTACTGCCTCTTCCTTTGGATTAGGATTCTCTCTATGGTGTTCTTTCAGTCATGCACCACCCCCACAGGCCTAGAACTTAGTTACCAATTAAAAGATTTTATATTGTAAGGATACATAAATGATGAAGGAATCCTCTGTTCAAGGGACGTCAAAGGATGTGTTGGTCTTACCAAGTAATGTTTACTCTAAAAATATTCCCAGCACAAATAAGAGACCTAAATCTTCTAAAACGTTTTAAAAAGTAAGTAATTCCTTTTCCTTAGAATATATATTTTTTTGTTTCAGAGAAATTTATTTTGAACAATTCATTCTTATTTCATAACTACGATGAGCAGATTCTACTTCCATCTTAATAATCGTATTCAGAGATCTCCAGACACATTTCCTCAAGAATGTGATGTGAGGAGCTATTCAGCGTCAAAAATCATATTCTAAAACTTAACAATGGGAATCAAATCTGTAAATAACATAAAAATCCTGTCTGCAAAAAAAGTTTAACTTCAGTGAACAGGAATACCGTGGGTGAGTGATAATTTGTCTGTCTCTTAGGTGACTATTGAGCATTAGGCTAAACTTAGCTAAATGCCAAAATGTCTTGTTCTACCACTGCATTCTTATTAATCAAATTGTTCCTAGAGATGAGCTGACCGCCGACATCTCTCTCCTACAGACGGCCGTGGTCCGTTCTTCCTTGCCAGTGTCTCTCGTCCCAGTGGACGCTGGAGTACTCTGCTTGTTGCCTCCCCCCCTGTACTGTGCCGGTAGGGTTGCGTGCACGTATTGCTGATGTTTCTTAAAGGCCCAGCGCGCGCACCACTAAAAGTGTTCCCAGCCCATCCCTGCACACTTATGGCTTTATAAGTAAGCTTGCCCCAGTGCCTGAGAAACGTTGGTCAAACCTTGTGTTATCCTGAGAAGGTTCTGTATCCTGTATTCTGTGTCCGATACCTGTTGTATCCTGTGTTCGTTACCTATTGATATCCTGTATCCTGAGTTTGTTACCTGTTGGTATTCTGTATCCTGAGTCTGTTACATGTCGGTATCCTGTACCCTGTGGGGGCTTCCAGTAAACCGGCACCAGGGTGCTTCCAGTAATCTGGCACCAGTCTGCTTCCAGTAATTAGGCACCAGTATGCTTCCAGTAATCCAGCACCAGCATGCGCTCAGTAATCCCGCACCAGCGTGCTTCTATTAATCCAGTACCGTCTGCTTCCAGTAATCTGGCACCAGCCTGGTATCCTGCTACCACCAAGATACCATCTGCCTGTGTCTGCCTAGCTTTGTCTGGCCAGCAGCTATTCCGCCGGGACCACCTCAAGAGGTAGTGACTTGGCAGTCTCCCCACAGCAAAGACCAAATCCCTTTATAGGGGTTAAAGGGTGAAGACGTGGATGCTATGCTACTTAGACAACGCCCTTAGAGCTGGCCCTACGCCAATCCGGCGGAGTAGCCCAGTGGATCCACAAACCTGCTGGACGTTACAGTTTTCTCAGGCCATGGACCCTACTGTCAAACCCAAGACTGCTGTTCAAGTCATGCAAAATGAAATGCGAGAACTCCAATTATGCCAGGATCAGCTAATGCAAGCTGTTAACACCATAGCCAATCCCCTGGACATCGCTCCTGTTCCGACTCCGGAAGCTTCACAAGCTGTAGCTCCATCTACTCCTCAGCCAGCCGTAGCTCCAGTCAACTCCGGAGCCGGAATTGCCGCTTCCACCCCGTTATGATGGTGATTCCAAAGCCTGTCGAGGCTTTCTCAATCAGTGCAAGATCCACTTCAAATTGCATGCCAAACCGTTACCTTCTGATCAGACGAAGACAGCATTCATTGTCTCCCTGTTTTCTGGCAAGTCCTTGGCATGGGCGAATCCCCTCTGGGAATGTGAAGGATCGGAGTCCACTAATTTGCAACTCTTTTTGGACACCTTCTGCACCGTCTTTGAAGAACTAGGCCGTACGTCCTCAGCCGCTGCTTCCATTCTCTCACTTCGTCAAGTAAGTTCGACTTTTGGAGAATATGCGATCCAATTCCGTACTCTCACAGCAGAGCTTGTCTGGAATAACAAGGCCCTGGTGGCAACCTTCTGGCAAGGATTAGCTAGTAGAATTAAAGATTAACTGGCAGGTCGTGATCTCCTCTCTACTTTGGATGCTCTGACGCTCTCAGGAAGCCCTCCGAGAGAGAAATACTTCTAGACTGGTGCATAACTTTCAAAGACCTCTGCAACATTCTTCTACTATCGCATCTGCAGAGCCTACACAGTTTGACAGAGTCAGCCTGTCGGACTAAGTGCGGCAGCCCAGACGCTCGGCTAATTTATGCCTGTACTGTGGGCGCAAGGGTTATTTTGTGCGTCAGTGTCTTCAGAAGCTGAGAAACTCCAGCACCTAGGGTTGATAGGAGAGACTACCCTAGGTAAACATATGCCTTCTGAAAAATTCTCTCCTAGACTCTCGATTATAGTGTCTATCTTCGCTGGTGAAACATCACATTCAGCCTCAGCTTATCTGGATTATGGAGTGGCCGGAAAATTCATACACCAGGCCTTAGTATACCGTCTCCACTTGCCCACGATTCCTCTGGAGAAACATCTAGTGAAAGCATCCGTGAATGGTTATCTGTTGCCAGATTCTCTCCATCACTAAACAATTGAGGTTAAAAGTGGGTGTTCTACACTCAGAACAGATAGCCTTCTATGTTCTTCCTGAGGCTAATAATACAGTGCTGCTGTGGCTACCCTGCCTTCACAAACATGCCATGATTTTTGACTGGAATTACGTAGAAATTCTTCAATGGGGACCCCGGTGTCAACACAACTGTCTGCCTCTGGCTTGTCCTGTCCGACCTCCAGTAGCTCAATCACTTTCTGGTCTACCTCTGCTATGCAGATGTATTCACCAAGAAAGAGACTGAGACCCTACCTCTGCATCGTCCTTACGACTGTCCTGTCGAGTTGCTTGCTGGGACTTCACCTCCTCGTGGATGGGTATATCCTCTGTCTCTGCCCAAAACTCAAGCCATGTCGGAACATGTTAAAGAGAACTTAGAGAGGGGGTTTATTAGGAAGTTAACTAGTCCAGCAGGAACCGGATTCTTCTTTGTTGAGAAAAAATATGTATCCCTACGGCCTCGCATAGACTATAGTGGTTTAAACAAAATCACTGTCAAAAACCAGCACCCTTTACCGTTGATCTCTGAGCTCGACAGAAACTGTGGAGCCCAGATTTTCACTAAGGTGGATCTTCATAGGGCTTATAACTTTATCCGTCTCCACGAAGGTGACAAGTGGAAAACCGCATTCAACACCAGAGACGGTCACTATGAGTATCTCGTGATGCCCTTTGGTTTATGTAATGCTCCAGCTGTGTTCCAGGAGTTCATGAACAATATATTCTGTTGTATGTCTGTGTGGTACTTTATCTGGATGACATTTTGATCTACTCACTTCATCTGATGACACACAGGAAGCATGTTTGCCAAGTCCTGTCGTGGTTAAGAAGGAACAACCTCTACGCCAAATTGGAAAAATGCATCTTCGGAAAAATAAATCCTTGCCGTTCCTAGGCTATAATATTTCTGATCATGAACTCCAGATGGAACCAGAAAAAGTAAAGTCCATTCTAGATTGGCCTTGACCTCAAGTTCTTCATGCTATACAGAGTTTTTTGGGTTTTGCGAATTTCTACTGACAATTTCTCTCTATTTTTTCTTTGCTTACTGCTCCCATCTCTGCCCTTACCAAAAATGGAGCAAATGCAAAACATTGGACCCCTGAAGCCGAATCTGCATTCACAGAGCTTCAAAGGTCCTCAACTTCTGCCTCCGTATGCCACTATCCAGATGTCCCATGTCAGTTCTCGTTGGAGGTTGATGCCTCTTCCATTGGTGCTGGAGCACTTCTCTTCTAAAAAAACTCAAATGGAAAAGCTGTTTCCTGTGACTTTTTCACTAAATTCTTCTCTGCAGCAGAAAGGAACTATTCCTTTGGAGATTGTGAGCTCACGACCATATAATTGGCCCTGGAAGAGTGGAGACATCTGTTGAAAGGTTCTGCACATCCAGTTGTCATTCACACTGACCACAAGAAACTCACCTACGTACAGTCGGCACAACGTCTGAATCCATGACAAGCCAGGTGGTCGCTTTTATTTGCAAGATTTAATTTTCTACTCCATTTCCGTCCATAGACAAAAATGTTAAGGCAGACACTCTATCCCGTTAGTTTGAAACAACCGACCATGAAGAGGATCCTCAGCATATCATTGACCCCTCGCGTATAATAGCTGTTACTCCACTGCAGATCAAAGACATTACTCCAGGGAAAACCTATGTCCCTTCTGCAGACAGAAAGAAGATTCTCTCTTGGGGTCATAACTCCAAGTTGGCAGGCCATTCGGGCATTCGTAAAACCCGTGACTTCATCACTCACCACTATTGGTGGCCCACTTCTCTTCTAAAAAAAACTCAAAGGGAAAAGCTGTTTCCTGTGACTTTTTCACAAAACTCTTCTCTGCAGCAGAAAGGAACAATTCCATTGGAGATCGTGAGCTCCCGACCATATAATTGGCCCTGGAAGAGTGGAGACATCTATTGAAAGGTTCTGCACATCCAGTTGTCATTCACACTGACCACAAGAAACTCACCTACCTACAGTCGGCACAACGTCGGAATCCACGTCAAGCCAGGTGGTCGCTTTTATTTGCAAGATTTAATTTTCTACTCCATTTCCGTCCAGTTGACAAAAATGTTAAGGCAGACGCTCTATCCCGTTAGTTTGAAACAACCGACCATGAAGAGGATCCTCAGCATATCATTGACTCCTCGCGCATAATAGCTGTTACTCCACTGCAGATCAAAGACATTCCTCCAGGGAAAACCTATGTACCTTCTGCAGACAGGAAGAAGATTCTCTCCTGGGGTCATAACTCCAAGTTGGCAGGCCATTTGGGCATTCGGAAAACCCGTGTTTCATCAATCACCACTATTGGTGGCCCACGCTAACCAACGTTGTTCAAGACTATGTCTCCACATGTATCAAGTGTGCCCAAAAAATTGCTCATTTCAAGCCTGTGGGCCTACTTCATCCACTGCCGGTTCCTGATAGTCCCTGGCAGAATATTGCCATTGTTTTTTTTTACAGATCTCCCTCCCTCTGCTGCACCACTGTCTGAGTCATTGTTGATCGTTTCTCTAAAATGGCACATTACATTCCTCTGTTGACCTACTCTCAGCTCCTCGTCTGGCATGTCTTTTCATTCAGCATGTCTTTCATCTGCACGGATTACCTCTCCACATTGTCTCTGATCATGGCGTCCAGTTCACATCCAAATTCTGGATATGAAACTGGACTTCTCTTCTGCGTACCATCTGCAATGCAACGGCCAATTTGAACGAGTCAAACAAGTGCTCGAAAACTATCTCCGCCATTTTGTATCAGCTCAACATGACAACTGGGTACATCTTCTGCCATGGGCGGAATTCTCACATAATAATCATACTTCTCAGTTTTTCCCCAGATCTGGCAGCTAAGAAAGTCAGCGATCTTAGTAGCGGGGAAGAAGAAATACGCTGACAGGAAGAGAATGCTGCCTCCTCAATTCTCCCCAGTTATTAAAGTATCTTTGTCATCTAAGAATCTTAGATTAAAAATTATTTCCTACAAATTTTCTCCTAGTTTTCTTGGTCCTTTTGAAGTCTTATGACAAATCAATCCTGTGTCCCACAAACTACGTCTGCCTCCTACCCTCAAAATTCCCAACTCCTTTCATGTATCTCTCCTGAAACCAGGGAAGGACTATTGTGTAAGAGCACACAAACACCCAAGTTCCCAGCTATCAAATAAATGTGTAGAGTTAAACTAAAATGTAACTTTTATTTGTATAACTAAAAGGATTGCAATTAGGACATATAACACACATGTTTAAAAGTAACTGATGTTGGCTAGCAGAATGGGGTGAGTAGAAGAGCGTAACCGCAGTAAATGGAGTAGGTGCAAATATGCACTGATATGGCAAACAGCGGCTGGGGTACTCTGTACCAAGGACAGTTCACTTTGCGATTTCCAGTACAATTGCTAGCCTAACAGGGAGATTAAAAGCACAGAAACCCCCACCAACATGTTTCGCTACACATGTAGCATCCTCAGGGGTACAATGGGGCTAAAAACCTAAAACCAGTTGTCCTTAATCGGTACAGCAAATCCTCTAACTCTGCAGCTGCTCCCAGCAGTTCTTCAGATACCTTTGAAGTCAAGGAGATTCTGGATCACAAGAAAGTAGGATTTAGACCTTTTATCTTGTGGACTGGAAGGGTTTTGGTCCTGAGGAGAGATCTTGTGAACCTGAAGAGAACATTGATTTCCCAGCTCTCTTTGATTCCCCAGTTCCTCCTACATTTTGGACCTAAGAGGAGGGGGGTACTGAAGCGCCAGTGGCCGCTAACCGCCAGCATCTCTCTCCTACATGCGGCCGTGGCCGGTGGTCTGTTCTTCCTCGCCGACGTCTCCCATCCCAGGGACACCTGCACACTCTTCTACCTGCCACCTCCCCTGTACTGTGCCCATTGGGTGCACGCTCGCTTTCTTTACGTTTCTTAAAGAGCCAGCTTGCGCACCGGTAAAAGTGTCCCTAGCCTATTCTTGCCTACCCAGGGCTTTATATGTGAGCCTGCCCCTTGCCCCAGTTCCTTTAGAAAAGTTGGACAAACCTTGTGTTATCCTTCGAAGGTTCCGTGCCCTTTATCCTGTGTCTGTTACCTGTTGGTGTCCTGTATCCTCAGTCCGTTACCTATCGGTATCCTGTTTCCTGAGTTTGTTACCTGTTGGCATCCTGAGACCGCTACATGTCGGTATCCTGTATCATCTGGGTCCTACCAGTAATATGGCACCAGCCTGCTTCCGGTAATCCACCGCCAGCCTGCTTCCAGTAATCGGCCACCAGCATGCTTCAAGTAATCTGGCATCAGCCTACTTGCAGTATTCAGCACCAGCTTGTATCCTGCTACCACCAAGGTACCATATGGCTGTGTCTGCCTAGCTTCTGTTTGGCCAGCAGCTACGCTTTCAGTACCATTTCAAGCAGGTAGCAACCTGGCCCCACAGCGAAGACCAGATCTCTGTAGAGGGGTCAAAGGGTAAAGACCTGGGAGGCTGCTTAGAAATCTCCCTTAGCGGTGACGCTAGACCAATACCCCAGAGTAGCCCAGTGGGTCCACAAACTTGCTGGTCGTTACAACCAGACTCTCTACTTGAGTAGACACAGACTAAATTTGAATTCATATTCATATATGTAAGTCAACATAGAGCGACTGCTCAACTTCTTTCCCCTATGCTTAAAAAATGCATGAACTGTTGGTATCTGATATAAGAAAAAATTAAGTAATATGAGTAAATATGATATATATAAACTTACCATCATATGTTCTGATGTGAATGCTTGAAATAATTTCACCTGCAAAATTATGCAAACATTTTAAGGTTTTTATCATAAATTGGATAATATAATAGCAAACATATTATTTTAAAAAATTTCTTAGATTAATGTATGATTCAGTAATACCTTACATATTACCCTGTCGGTTATTTCTGGTATTTAGGCTGGTAATGTGGCCATAATGAGGCTGCATTTTAACATTTCTATTAATTGGTCCCACTTGGGATAAATTAATGGGTGCACCTCCGGGGTCCAGAGGGCAAATGGTTAAATTGTTTAATCCTAGCTTTGTGAATCAACAATGATTTCTAAAGCATTACATGTGTACACCAGGTGCTGGCCCCCCTCCTTCATCATTCTCTATTTTGTAATTGTTTTTAATTATATGTGATGTTTGTCATTAAGATGTATTTTATCCCCTGGCGACTTTTGATGTAGCTGTAAGTCACGGCCGCCAAGGGGAAGTATGGAGGGAGCTCAAGGGCTGAGCCCGCTCCATACTCAGTGGGTGTCGACTGTACAGCTGACACCTTAGGCTGGGTTCACACGACCTATTTTCAGGCGTAAACGAGGCGTATTATGCCTCGTTTTACACCTGAAAATAGGGCTACAATACGTCGGCAAACATCTGCCCATTCATTTGAATGGGTTTGCCGACGTATTGTGCAGACGACCTGTAATTTACGCGTCGTCGTTTGACAGCTGTCAAACGACGACGCGTAAATGGACTGCCTCGGCAAAGAAGTGCAGGGCACTTCTTTGCCACGTAATTTGAGCTGTTCTTCATTGAACTCAATGAAGCACAGCTCAAGATTTACGAGCGTCTCAGACGGCTCGCAAAATGCGAGGAGGAGCATTTACGTGTGAAACAAGGCAGCTGTTAACAGTCTGTCGTTTCACACGTAAATGCCTCTCATCGTGTGAACATACCCTCACTCATATGTCCGGGATCTGAGATAAGTCCCATCCTGGCTGTTTAACGACTAAGATGCCATAGTAAATAGTAACCGCGGTATCTAACCCGATAGAAAGTGGGGCAGTACCCTCTGCGAGCCCATCAGCCTATCATGGGACACCGGTGGTTGCCATTACAGCCTGGAGCCTAAGGGCATGACCACACGTGGCGGATTTCCTCCGCAACTGTCCGCATCAATGCCGCACAGAATCTGCGTTGCAGATTCTGCTGCGGATCTGCACAAAATGTGCAGTACATTGATGCGGACTAGCTGCTGCGGACTGCGGGAAAAGTGCTTCCCTTCTCCCTATCAGTGCAGGATAGAGAGAAGGGACAGCACTTTCCCTAGTGAAAGTAAACGATTTTCATACTTACCGGCCGTTGTCTTGGTGACGCGTCCCTCTTTCGGCATCCAGCCCGACCTCCCTGGATGACGCGCCAGTCCATGTGACCGCTGCAGCCTGTGCTTGGCCTGTGATTGGCTGCAGCCGTCACTTAGACTGAAACGTCATCCTGGGAAGCCGGACTGGAGACAGAAGCAGGGAGTTCTCGGTAAGTATGAACTTATATATTTTTTAACAGATACATGTATATTGAGATCGGTAGTCACTATCCAGGGTGCAGAAACAGTTACTGCCGATCGCTTAACTCTTTCAGCACCCTGGACAGTGACTATTTACAGACGTCTCCTAGCAACGCTCCCGTCATTACGGGAGCCCCATTGACTTCCTCAGTCTGGCTGTAGACCTAGAAATACATAGGTCCAGCCAGAATGAAGAAATGTCATGGTAGTAAAACCAATACGCTCCGCAGCACACATTAGATCTGCGGACTTCATTGCGGAATTTTGACTCTCCATTGAAGTCAATGGAGAAATTCCGCCATGAGTCCGCCACTGCTCCGCAACAGACAGAGCATGCTGCGGACACCAAATTCCGCTCCGCAGCCTATGCTCCGCAGCGGAATTTTACGCCTCGTCTAAACGAACACTGCTAAATTAAAGTGTAAGTCAATGGACAAACGGCACCGCTGCGGATTAACGCTGCGGAGTGTCCGCAGCGGAATTTAAGTGAAATTCCGCCACGTGTGAACCCAGCCTAATAAAGGCCCATAGGTCTGGCACAAACTCTGCCAGAGGCAGGACTTAAAAGGTGCCAGTTAAAAGTACCATACACCGAAATATAAAAGTTTTGCCGTGTATGGTACCAGCAATCTAATGATCGGTTGTTCAAGACCATAGGGGGACTAAAATAAAAGTTAAACAAAGGTTTTTTTAATAGACCAAATAAAATTTAAAGTAAAAAAAAAAAATGCATTTCCCATTTACCTCTAAAGTAATGTAAAAAGAGAAAATGATATTATTGGTATTGCCGCATCCATACAAGTTATAACTATTCTAAGGTAAATGTAAAAACCACAGTAACAAAAACTCACCTTAGCTCCGATAAAAATGGAATAGAGTGATCAAAAATTTGCATGGGTCTCAAAATAATAACTACATCTCGCGCTGCAAAAAGCAAGCCCTCACACCACTCAATCGACCCAAAAATGTAAATGTTATGACTCTCAGAATATTGACACACAATTTTTTTTACTTTTAACAGTTTTTTTTGCATAAAGTACTAAAACATAAAAACTCTATAAATTTGACATTGCCGTAATTGTATTGACCCGCAGAACAAAGTAAAATTTACATATTTACCACACGGTGAACGCCGAAAAAACAAAACCCAAAAAACAATGGAGGAATCACTGTTTTTTCCAATTCAACCCTACAAAGATTTTTTTTTTCATTTTCCAAATACATTATATGATATTTTAAATAGTGTAATTAAAAACTACACTAAACTAGCAAAAAAACAAGCCCTCATACAGCGCAAAAATGTAAAAGTTATGGCTTTGAAATGCGGGAAGAAGAAAAAAGGAAACTAAAAATTGCTGTGGCACCAAGTAGAAAGTAGTTATTGACCACTGTAATTGATTGTGGTGATATTTGGAACAGGGATTTTGTAAGTTTAAAAAAAAAAAAATTACAGTTCTTATAAGACTGCAGCACCTCGTGGATCACCAGAAAGCTCTATGGTGATCTAAGCTATCACATCCTGTTTTGTTAGGCATAATGCAGAGACTAAAATGGATCCATATTACGGCTGTTTCAAACCTGCCTTTGGTTTGTATACAGTATAGGAAGTGAATACCGGGGATCATAAAATAACATATTACTTGAGCTGCTCAGTGCTGTTAGATAATTGGGTACATAGACATCAATAATATCCTGAATATGAAAATATACGGTTGATTATCTTTGTCCCAGTTGGTCTTCTTATTTTAGGTTGATGCTTTACACGTTATTTCAAAATTTCTCAGTGTTTAGACCATCTTCATCTGTTCAGTTAATTACTCTATCAATATGAGACTCCATGCTATGTATAATGTGACATCTTCTCACACAATTCATTAGGTGGCATGTGAAATTACATTAGTGCTGTAGCTTTATGACTTATTTTTTTAATTATGTTTCTTGGCCTTTCTGCATGAGAACATTGAATAGTTTTGGAAGCCTACCAGGGGACTTGTAACCTTTCTCAATCAAACTACTTAAAAACAGAAATTAACAGTAATGTTTGGGTTGTTACTAGTTCCAAAAAAATAATAAAAAATAAACATTTTGTATTAAGTTAATTTGCTTCTTACTTGCTTCTCTATACATTGCTGTTTTTGCATAGCTTTATATTGAGACATAATTTTATCGTTTATATTTGTATTATTCCCAAATATGATTAATTTCTCTTTTGTGTAGGGATTCATTCCCCTTTTTTATGCAAAAAAAAAGACATACGGGGAGCAGATCTAAATGCAGTGTGAAGGTAAGGGTATGTTCACACGGCTTATTTACGGACGTAATTGGGGCATTTTACGCCTCGATTTACGTCCAAAAATGCGCCTCGATAGCGTTGGCAAACATCTGCCCATTCATTAGAATGGGTCTTATGATGTTCTGTGCACACGGTCACTTTTTTTACGCCCGCTGTCAAAAGGCGGGGCGTAAAAAACACGCCCGCGTCAAAGAAGTGCCTGTCACTTCTTCAGACGTAAATGGAGCCGTTTTCCATGGACTCCATGGAAAACCAGCTCCATTTAACGTCCGTAATGGTCGCAGGAAAAGGCACCTCAACATGCCATTACGGCTGAAATTACGGAGCTGTTTTCTCCTGAAAACAGCCACGTAATTTCAGCCGTTACGGACGCTGCCGTGTGAACATACCCTAACAGTGACAATAAGAATTCCCCCTAAACTACCAGTGATAGATTTCCCCCTGAAACCAGTTGGGATCTGAGCTGGGATGGGTATCTAAAAAAAAAAGCATTCCAGGCACTGGCCTATAGGGGGTGCATCACAATGCCCCTTAAATTGTTCATCGTTCTGATGCAGAGTATAGACTACCAGTACCGGACAGCAGCCTTGCACTCTTCAGTTACCACAGAGATCAGTGCAGGAGCAGGGAGTTTCATATGAACACCCAGTAGTAGCTGATATCTACTTTTCTACTTATATCTACATATATCTACTTTTAATTAATTGACTGGGGATCATGTGAGCCGGGAGCAGGTGAGTACACAGTAGCATGGATTCCATGGGGAGACTGTGGCTGGTCATTTTGGTGGGGTAATGTATTTTGGCATTAATGGAAAGTGTGACTTTGTAATGATGGGACATTGTGCTTGATATTAGGTGGAGCAATATGGCTGTCATTTATTGGGTATGGTGGTAAGTACTTATCTGCTGACATTATGACTGGCACCATTAGGGGCACAGTGGCTTGTACCAATGGAGGTACTCTGGCTGCCACTGGAGAATGGGCAATGGTAAAACAGTGGCTAACAATTAATGGCACTCTTTTGGTAATGGGGAAGTATTTTTGGCATGTTTGCTTTAGGCTTCAAAAGAGCTCGTCTAACCACTGTTTGCATTAGGCTTTATTCACATTCTATTTACAGTGTATGTCTGTCGTATATGATGGCAAATACTCCCAGAAAATATGCCAAACATGTCTATAGAATTCTATAGACCCAAATAATGGCAAAAGAGTGTAGTTTTGACATAAGTTTGAGTGGTATAAGTTGACATACCATTTATTTATTTTTTAATGTTAAATTAATTTTTATTTTATATATCAAAAACAACAAAAAAATTGTATTATATAAGCCATTCCATTATACAGTTGTTTATACTCCCGTATCCCCCCACCCCCCACCTGACCGCGAGAGGAAAGGAACAAAAAAAACACCACAATCATATTACAAATGCACCTTCCACGTATTCCATATTGCATCAAATTTGAGAACTTGATTTTTACTCTGATATACTTTTTTTTTCAAACCCTATGCCTTGTATTAGCTTTTTTTCCAGTCAGTTATTATGGGAACCTCAGATGATATCCACTGTTGCAATAATGTGTTTCTAGCAATTAATAACACTCTCAAAATTGCCATTGAGTCACATTTACTTACCTTTAAACTAGTGGGAGCTCCTAAAACAACCAGAGTGGGGTCCATAGGCACCTCCACTCCCATTACCTGCTTGATAACCTTTGTAACCAACTGCAATATCTCCAAAGTTCGGACATTTCCAGTACAAGTGGGAAAGATCTGCATATAAGTATTGACATTTAGGGCACTTTGCAGTGGTTCTATACTCCATATGAACCAATTTATGCGGGGAAAAATTTGGCCGATTTACTACAAACCTCTGCGTTATTTTATGGGAAAAGTTATTAGAACTTATTTTTATGGAACTGTATACTTTATCCCATCTTATTTGATTCTCCCCACCAATATCTCTCTCCCACAATTTGCCTGATGAAGACACTGGTGCAGTGTCGTAACGTGTAGCCATTTTAGTAATAAATACTATTTAATTAATCAAACATCGATTTTGAAACCTTATGTATAGCAACGCCAATTTTGGTCCAATTTTCTCTACGGATAATTCTCTTTACCTTTTGCGGTAACCCAACCTGTTAACGGATCGGACCGTGGCAGAAGCATGCCCTCTGCATTATTTAACCCTCGCTTGCATCAGAGTTGTGTCTGAATTAGAACAACTTTTTTAGGTGAGCACAAAATTGTTGATACCTCTTTGACCATCCTACCTCTTTTCCCTTCACTATGTGACGCCGTGCATCTCCTTTTTTTTTTTCTTTTTTTAGATTTCTCACCACTTTGTCCTGCTTGGCAGCTTTTTACTACCTACATGAATTCTCAAAAATAGCTTATACAATTTAGATAAGTGTACTTTGACACTATTTGACAAGCGTATGTTCAGTATTTTACTATCAGACACTCTTAAAAACTGAATATCCTGATTTTTACTTAAAAAGCTCTCGTGCTGGTAAAAGTAAAGATAATCACCTTGGTTACGGAGGCCTTCAGACGTCATTGTATGTAGTGTTTTTAATTTACCCCCTCGAAAAAACGGAAGCACCTGGACAATACCCTTTCCAATCCAGAAATCTGGGTTATGGAATTTTTCTAAACATGCAGTCAACTGCGCTATTGATTCCGTCAAAAACAACGGAACCCTGTCACAACAGTGACAAATGGAAACCATTAGCAATATTTCCGTCACCATTGAGATCAATGGTACCACAAATGGAAGCTAAGGTTTCCGTTTGCCTTTCTGTTGAGGGGTTCCCCTGACGGAAACCACAGACGGAACCACTCAACGGAAAGACAACGCTGATGTATGTTACCAGTCAGAAGAGATGAGCAGGAGTGTGCAGGTTGGGATAAGGGATCGTGTACACAAGATACTGTGTGATAAATGATTGGAGAGAGACAAGTGATAATATTAAAAAAGACCTGTCATATTTTTTTAAACCATATTCCTCCCCTTATTCCTCATGTCCTTCCGATTCCAGAGCTGTAATAACAATTTTTATTGCCCCCTTTCTCATGCCCCGCTCTCTTTGATGCCTAATACGTTAACTATGAGTAAAAGTACAAACAGGAGACCTCATCTCTCCTCAGTGGGCGTTGCCTCGTGCATTGCTGTAACGCTGTCTATTCAGAGTGGACAGACTCACAGTGATGCAGAAGACCTGCTTATTTTGCAAGATTTATTGCAGGATGATTGGAGAGCATCAAATCAATGCATAAGGCAACACTTTCTGAGGAGAGATGAGGTCTCCTCCTCTCTGAACCTTTATTCACAATTAGCATATTAGGCACCAAATTGAGTGGGGGATGTAGTGGGACACGGGGCAATAGAAACTATTTTACAGCACTGGAAACGTAAGGCACTCGGGAATAAGGGGAAGGATGCTCCTGGTAAAGAATTAGTATGCCTAGTAGAGCGACCACAGTGTTGTCTTAATGGGGAAGTCAGGGAAGGTACAGGAGTTGTTCTCTTATGCCTATGGCCAGTTCTAGGTTTCAACATTCATTACAGAGTCCATCCTGGAATGTTTATTTTGTTTTTAATTTCCTTTTTGTTGAAACATCATTGAAAGTTACAAAGCTTTCTTACAATTCATAAACGTAAATTAGCAAAATGTTGTATAGTGGTACAACAGTGTACAAAATATGCAATTAGAAGGCGTTAAATATGGTCACACTAGTGCCTTGATAGTAAATATGAAAATTTACAATGAAAAAAAAGTAATATATTCCTGGAAAGTTTCTATTACAGCATTAGCACCCATGCAGAATATAGGCACTGGCCATAGACAAAAGATAACAATTATCTTTACTTCTTTACGTAATTCACAACACAGCATGCAGCACCTTCAGATAGGATCGAAATCTATTTATGGAATATATAGTCAGCGAAGAGAAGTTAGGGGAATTTATATTCCTTTGTAAAAGATGCCCGGTATAACACTAACCAAAATGACAACTATGTTGTTTATAAGTTGATATGTTGTCTGTTAATACTGCACTGTGTACTAATTCTTCTCAAGATGAAGCAGGATATGTTGGGGATAGAGATGAGCGAACCGGGACAACCGAACCCGGTTTCGGTCCGAACTTCCGGTAAAGTTCGGTTCGCAGCGAATCTGAACTTCACCGGGTTCGGCCGAACCCGTTTTGACCGAACCCGGTCAAAAACATTATACAAATCGGCAGCCACTTATCTCTATCAATCACTGATAGAGAAAAGAGGCTGCTGATTAAAAATAAAATAAAAAGCATTTCATACGTACCCGGTCGTTGTCTTGTTGACGAGTCCCTCTTCTTCCTCCAGTCCGACCTTTTCTGACGCGGCAGCCTGTGATTGGCTGCAGAGGCCTCTGCAGCCTGTGATTGGCTGCAGAGGCCGCGGCAGCCTGTGATTGGCTGCAGCGCTCACATGGGCTGCATCGTCATCAAGGAATGTCGGGCCGGATGTCGAGAGGGACGCGTCACCAAGGCAACGGCCAGGAGACCGGACTGGAGGAAGCAGAAAGTTCTCGGTAAGTATGAACGTCTTTTTTTTTACAGGTACTGTGATCGGTAGTCACTGTCCAGGGTACTGAAACAGTTACTGCCGATCAGTTAACTCTTTCAACACCCTGGACAGTGACTATTTAGGGTATGTGCACACACACTAATTACGTCCGTAAATGACGGACGTATTTCGGCCGCAAGTACCGGACCGAACACAGTGCAGGGAGCCGGGCTCCTAGCATCATAGTTATGTACGATGCTAGGAGTCCCTGCCTCTCTGCAGGACAACTGTCCCGTACTGTAATCATGTTTTCAGTACGGGACAGTAGTTCCACGGAGAGGCAGGGACTCCTAGCATCGTACATAAGTATGACACTAGGAGCCCGGCTCCCTGCAGGGTGTTCGGTCCGGTACTTGCGGCCGAAATACGTCCGTCAATTACGGACGTAATTAGTGTGTGTGCACATACCCTTACTGACGTCGCCTAGCAACGCTGCCGTAATGACGGGTGCACACATGTAGCCACCCGTCATTACGGGGCCTCATGCACACGACCATAAAAACACCCGTTATCACGGGTCGTAATTACGACCCGAAATAGCGGGCCCATAGACTTCTGTTAGCCACGGGTACCTTCCCGTTTTCTCACGGGAAGGTGCCCGTGCCGTTAAAAAGATAGAACATGTTCTATTTTTTTATTTTACGGGCCGTGCTCGTAATTACGACTCGTAACAACGAGCACGGCCGGCCGGCCACGGGCAGCCGGCCGCTTTTGCGAACCGTGCTGTCATTATAATTATAGCAGCACGGCCCGTAAAATAGAAAAATAGAACATGTTCTATTTTTTTAACGGCACGGGCACCTTCCCGTGAGAATACGGAAAGGTACCCGTGGGTAACAGAAGTCTATGAGCCCGTTATTGCGGGTCGTAATTACGACCCGCAATAACGGGTGTTTTTACGGTCGTGTGCATGATGGGAGCACGGCTCGGAAAAACGAACGGCTGCCCGTGCTCATCTCCTGAAATAATCTGTGCTGCCTTAAACTCTGTGGACAGGTCAGGATCCGGTTTCTTTTAAATGCTGCTAGGGAACCCGCTCGATCCACTATATAAGGCTACGCTACAGTGCAGCATTTAAAAGAAACAGGATCCTGACCTGTCCACAGAGTTTAAGGCAGCACAGAGTATTTCAGGAGATGAGCGTGCAGATTCAGTGCTGTTGTGAACTCTGCTCTTACCATTACGTAGCTCTCAGTCTGTTATCTCTCCTCCACTCCTGTCCTCAAGAACACCTTCACATGATTGGCAAGTCACCACGTAATGGTAAGAGCAGAGTTCACAGCAGCACAGAGTATTTCAGGAGATGAGCGTGCGGATCTTGTGCGTGGTGGTGACTTGCCAATCATGTGAACGTGTTATAGAGGACAGGAGTGGAGGAGATGTAACAGACTGAGCTACGTAATGGTAAGAACAGAGTTCTCAGCAGCACAGAGTATTTCAGGAGAGGAGCGTGCAGATTCAGTGCTGCTGTGAACTCTGCTCTTACCATTACGTAGCTCAGTCTGTTACCTCTCCTCCACTCCTGTCCTCAATAACACCTTCACATGATTGGCAAGTCACCACCCCGCACAAGATCCGCACGCTCATCTCCTGAAATACTCTGTGCTGCTGTGAACTCTGCTCTTACCATTACGTGGTGACTTGCCAATCATGTGAAGGTGTTCTGGAGGACAGGAGTGGAGGAGAGGTAACAGACTGAGAGCTACGTAATGGTAAGAGCAGAGTTCGCAGCAGCACTGAATCTGCACGCTCATCTCCTGAAATACTCTGTGCTGCCTTAAACTCTATGGACAGGTCAGGATCCTGTTTCTTTTAAATGCTGCACTGTAGCGCAGCCTTATATAGTGGATCGAGCGGGTTCCCCAGCAGCATTTAAAAGAAACCGTGTTTGTGTATATATGTGTGTTTGGGTATGTGACTTTGTCTGTTTTTGTTTTTATATGTGTGTGTGTATATATGGGTGTGTTTGTGTATATGTGTTTTGTGTATATGTTTGTGTATATATGGGTGTATTTGTGTATATGTTTGTGTGTAGATGTTTGTGTGTGTTTTTGTATATGTGTATATGTGTGTATATGGGTGTGTGTTTGTGTGTATATATGGGTGTGTTTGTGTATATGTGTTTGTGGATATGTGTGTTTGGGTATGTGTGTTTGGGTATGTGTGTTTTTGTTTGTATATGTGTTTGTGTATATGTGTTCGTGTATGTGTGTATAACTGTGTGTGTGTGTGTTTGGATATGTGTGTTTTTGTTTGTATATGTGTGAGTTCGTGTATATGTGTGTGTTTGTCTGTTTATGTGTGTGTGTGTATATCTTGTTGTGTTTGTGTATATATGTGTGTGTCTGTGTATGGTTGTTTGTTTGTGTGTGCGTGTATATATGTGTGTAGGTGAGTAGAAGTATTGGTATTGTTCACATTGATAACTGTTTTTTTATGTTGTTGCAGATTTTGATGTACCGATTGGACTACATCTTCGATTCGTTGGACTACTGCGTAGATCTGCGTTTTTTCAAATTTTAATAAAATGGTTAACGAGGGTTTTGTTGGGGATTTCTTATTTCAATAAAAAAGAATTGTCTTTGTGTTTTTTTTTCAAACTTTATTAGTGCCTAGATAATGGCAGTTGGCTGATTGACAGCGTCCATTATTAAGGCGGGGCTTAGTGTTAGCCGGTGCAGAGGCTAGCACTAACCACCCATTATTACCCCGGTACCCACCACCACCAGGGGTGCCGGGAAGAGCTTGGTACGATCCAGTACCCGACCATCTGTTGTGATGGTCGGGTACTGGGGCGGCCGTAGGCTGGTATTATGAGGCTGGGAAGGGCCAAAATCAGTGGACCTTCCCACCCTTGTAATGCTAGGCTGCTGCTGCTGTGTTGTATCGGGCTGGTTATAAAAATGGGGGGGACCCCCACGTCGTTTTTTTTTTGGAATTTAACAAATTTAGCAATAGACGGGTCCCCCACATTTTTAATAACCAGCCATATACAAGGCCGCAGCAGTCTGGCATTACATGGGTGGGAAGGGCCACTGGTTTTGTCCATTCCCAGGCTAATAACACTGTGTTGTATGTGGCTGGTTATGATAAATTGGGTGGAACCCCATGTCTTTTTAAAAAAAAAAATGTAAATAAATAAATAATTTAAAAAAATGACGTGGGGTCCCCCCCACTTTTATAACCAGCCAGACACAACACAGCAGCAGCAGCCTAGCATTACAAGGGTGGGAAGGTCCACTGTTTTTGGCCCTTCCCAGCCTCATAATACCAGCCTGCGGCCGCCCCAGAGCCCGACCATCACAACAGATGGTCGGGTACTGGATCGTACCTGGCTCTTCCCGGCACCCCTGGTGGTTTTGGGTACCGGGGTAATAATGGTGGTTAGTGTTAGCCTCTGCACCGGCTAACACTAAGCCTCGCATTAGTAATGGATGTTGTCACTCAGACAGCGGCCATTACTAAAGTGGTAATAATAAAATTTGAAAAGAAAAAGACAAAGATATAGATAAAATATTTTATTGAAATAAAGCACCCCCAAAACAACCCTCATTAACCATTTTATTGTAGAAAAAAAAAAGCGTCATCGAAGTAGTCCTCGAAACCGACGTAGTCCAAACACCAAACCTGTAAAAAAATAAAATAATGAAATAAAACATGTCGTAGGCTTAGATTCAGTTTAATGTGTGATACTGACTGTTATACCATGTATAGAAGCCTGCCGTGAAGTTGACTTAGATACAGGGCGCCAGCAGACAGTATCATACATGGCCATACATACATATATACAAACATACATACAAGCATGCACATATATACATGCAAATATACATACATGCAAACATACACACATATACATGCAAACTATCATACATACATGCATACACACACACATGAAAACATACATACATACAAACAAACATGCAAAGATACATACATACATATATACAAGCATGCACAAATATACATGCAAACATAAATACATGCAAACATAATTACATACATGCACATATATATAAACATACATGCAAACATACATGCAAAAATAAAAACATGCAAACATACATACATGCACATATATACATACATACATGACAACATACATACAAACATACATGACAACATACATACATGCAAACATACATACATGCAAACATACATACACACATGCAAACATATATACATGCAAATATACATACAAACATGCACATGTATATATACATGCCAACATACATGCAAACATACATGCACATATATACATACATACATGACAACATACATACATGCAAATATACATACATACACACACACATGCACATATATACATACATGCCAACATACATGCACATATATACATACATGACAACATACATACATACATGACAACATACATACATACATATATATATATATATATATATATACACACATGCAAATATACATACAAACATGCATACATACATGCAAACATACATTCATGCAAACACACATACATGCAAACATACATACATACATACAAATATACATACACACATGCACATATATACATACATGACAACATACATACATACATGACAACATACATGCAAAAATACATACATGCAAACATACATGCAAATATATACATGCAAATATACATACAAACATGCACATATATACATACATGCCAACATACATGCACAGATATACATACATACATGACAACATACATACATGCCAACATACATACATACATACATGCCAACATACATACATGACAACATACATACATACATGACAACATACATACATGACAACATACATACATACATACATACATGCCAACATACATACATGCCAACATACATGACAACATACAAACATGACAACATACATACATACATGCCAACATACATACATGCCAACATACATACATGCCAACATACATACATGCCAACATACATACATACATACATGCCAACATACATACATGCCAACATACATACATGCCAACATACATACATACATACATACATACATACATACATACATACATGCCAACATACATACATACATACATACATACATACATACATACATACATACATGCCAACATACATACATGCCAAAAAATAATAATAATACGTTCATACTTACTTTCCTCCTGTCCGGCCTCCAGCGATGACGTTTCATTCATGTCGCCGCTGCAGCCTGTGATTGGCTGCAGAGGCGGTCACGTGGGATGAAGTGTCATCCTGACGTGCGTGACCGCCACTACAGCCTGTGATTGGCTGCAGCGGCGAAAGGGATGAAACGTCATCGCTGGAGGCCGGACAGGAGGAAAGTAAGTACGAACGTATAATTTTTATTTTTTTATTACATTTAAATGGTATTTTCCGCGCGCCGAGCATGTACTGTGAAGGTTGCTGAAAGAGTTAGTGCAGCCCATTAACTCTATCAGCACCCTGGACAGTAGCATGCTCGGCGCACGTAAGTGACAGGTTCGGTCAGAACTAGTTCGGTCCGAACCGAACTTTTTTGTGAAATTCGGCGAACTAGCCGAACCGAACTTTTGATAAGTTCGCTCATCTCTAGTTGGGGACATTGTGAATGTATTCTTTATTGATGTTAGGAATTACTATATTATTACTTTGCATTTCAGGCAGGCGCTTTGAAAGCGGTTGGTAACATAATGGCGGGAAATCTTTCATCCTCGTGCACCTTTTTACTTTGGTAGAGTTAAAAGGGGCTACTCCAGGGAATTCTGTGGATCTGGGGTAGGTGGCAGAGTATATAAAAGTGGCAGGTTTCCCGCTTGTTTTATTGAGAAAAAGAGGTGAAGACAAAATCTGTATGGGTCAAAATTCGAGCTTGGCATTAACTGCAGGAAGGGCGCTGCGTGATGCCCAATGCAAAAGGGACTGATGTCAGTGTCTGAGACTGCAGGAGAGGCAGTGACTAGAGATGAGCGAACTTATGAAAAGTTCGGTTCGGCAAGTTCGCCGAATTTCGTGCAAAAGTTCGATTCGGACCGAACTAGTTCTGACCGAACCTGTAATACAAGAAAGCCCCTAAAAATCGTGTATAACACTGTTTTAAAGCCCTAGAAGCCCTGTATAACACTCTTAGGTCACCCATGAGTGTATCCAAGTACTTTTGAGCTGTCTTTAATGCAAAGTTGGTGTCAAAGTTACGCCAACATGTATGGCTCTAGGAAAACGGATGGGACACGGAGATAACTAACAGAAACCACTGCACTTGTGCATGTTGTATGCTTAATGCATTGTTAAAAAGGTACAAAAATTAACCATTTTAGGCGGCTGATGCCTGCCAGGGTTCATACATATAAGGTGGTAAAAGAAGAAGCAATGGCTTTTGACAAGCCCTCCAAAAATTGACCCTTTTTATTGGCAGATGCCTGCCGGGGTTCTTCCATACATGGATGTAAAAGCATTAAAGCATCAAGCAATGGCTTTTGACAAGCCCTCCAAAAATTGACCCTTTTTATTGGCAGATGCATGCCGGGGTTCTTCCATACATGGATGTAAAAGCAACAAGCAATGGCTTTTCACAAGCTCTCCAAAAATTGACCCTTTTTATTGGCAGATGCCTGCCGGGGTTCTTCCATACATGGATGTAAAAGCATTAAAGCAACAAGCAATGGCTTTTCACAAGCCCTCCAAAAATTGACCCTTTTTATTGGCAGATGCCTGCCGGGGTTCTTCCATACATGGATGTAAAAGCAACAAGCAATGGCTTTTCACAAGCTCTCCAAAAATTGACCCTTTTTATTGGCAGATGCCTGCCGGGGTTCTTCCATACATGGATGTAAAAGCATTAAAGCAACAAGCAATGGCTTTTCACAAGCCCTCCAAAAATTGACCCTTTTTATTGGCAGATGCCTGCCGGGGTTCTTCCATACATGGATGTAAAAGCAACAAGCAATGGCTTTTGACAAGCCCTCCAAAAATTGACCCTTTTTATTGGCAGATGCCTGCCGGGGTTCTTCCATACATGGATGTAAAAGCAACAAGCAATGGCTTTTCACAAGCTCTCCAAAAATTGACCCTTTTTATTGGCAGATGCCTGCCGGGGTTCTTCCATACATGGATGTAAAAGCATTAAAGCAACAAGCAATGGCTTTTCACAAGCCCTCCAAAAATTGACCCTTTTTATTGGCAAGGGTGAGTAGTAGCAGCACATTAAAAGACACTGGACGACAGTCACAGGACAAAGCCCTGTGGTGGGGCAGGCCTGCTTGTAGCAGACGGGCGGCAGTGGAGGTGTATTGGTGGTAGTAGAGGTACTAGCCAACACAGACAGCAAGGGTGCAAGCAGTAGTAGCAGTAGTAGCAGCACATTAAAAAAAAGAGACTGGACAGTCACAGGAGGACAAAGCCCTGTGGTGGGGCAGGCCTCAGGCCTGCTTGTAGCAGACGGGCGGCAGTGGAGGTGTATTGGTGGTAGTAGTCGAGGTAGCCAACACAGACAGCAAGGGTGCAAGCAGACAGTAGTAGCAGTAGTAGCAGCACATTAAAAAAAGAGACTGGAGAGTCACAGGAGGACATAGCCCTGTGGTGGGGCAGGCCTCAGGCCTGCTTGTAGCAGACGGCAGTGGAGGTGTATTGGTGGTAGTAGAGGTAGACTAGCCAACACAGACAGCAAGGGTGGTAGACTGGTAGTAGCAGCAGCACATTAAAAAAAGAGACTGGACGACAGTCACAGGACATAGCCCTGTGGTGGGGTAGGCCTGCTTGTAGCAGACGGGCGGCAGTGTAGGTGTTTTGGTGGTAGTAGAGGTAGACTAGCCAACACAGACAGCAAGGGTGCAAGCAGTAGTAGCAGTAGTAGCAGCACATTAAAAAAAAGAGACTGGACAGTCACAGGAGGACATAGCCCTGTGGTGGGGCAGGCCTCAGGCCTGCTTGTAGCAGACGGCAGTGGAGGTGTATTGGTGGTAGTAGAGGTAGACTAGCCAACACAGACAGCAAGGGTGGTAGACTGGTAGTAGCAGCAGCACATTAAAAAAAGAGACTGGACGACAGTCACAGGACATAGCCCTGTGGTGGGGTAGGCCTGCTTGTAGCAGACGGGCGGCAGTGTAGGTGTTTTGGTGGTAGTAGAGGTAGACTAGCCAACACAGACAGCAAGGGTGCAAGCAGTAGTAGCAGTAGTAGCAGCACATTAAAAAAAAGAGACTGGACAGTCACAGGAGGACATAGCCCTGTGGTGGGGCAGGCCTCAGGCCTGCTTGTAGCAGACGGCAGTGGAGGTGTATTGGTGGTAGTAGAGGTAGACTAGCCAACACAGACAGCAAGGGTGGTAGACTGGTAGTAGCAGCAGCACATTAAAAAAAGAGACTGGACGACAGTCACAGGACATAGCCCTGTGGTGGGGTAGGCCTGCTTGTAGCAGACGGGCGGCAGTGTAGGTGTTTTGGTGGTAGTAGAGGTAGACTAGCCAACACAGACAGCAAGGGTGCAAGCAGTAGTAGCAGTAGTAGCAGCACATTAAAAAAAAGAGACTGGACAGTCACAGGAGGACATAGCCCTGTGGTGGGGCAGGCCTCAGGCCTGCTTGTAGCAGACGGCAGTGGAGGTGTATTGGTGGTAGTAGAGGTAGACTAGCCAACACAGACAGCAAGGGTGGTAGACTGGTAGTAGCAGCAGCACATTAAAAAAAGAGACTGGACGACAGTCACAGGACATAGCCCTGTGGTGGGGTAGGCCTGCTTGTAGCAGACGGGCGGCAGTGTAGGTGTTTTGGTGGTAGTAGAGGTAGACTAGCCAACACAGACAGCAAGGGTGCAAGCAGTAGTAGCAGCACATTAAAAAAAAGAGACTGGACAGTCACAGGAGGACATAGCCCTGTGGTGGGGCAGGCCTCAGGCCTGCTTGTAGCAGACGGCAGTGGAGGTGTATTGGTGGTAGTAGAGGTAGACTAGCCAACACAGACAGCAAGGGTGGTAGACTGGTAGTAGCAGCAGCACATTAAAAAAAGAGACTGGACGACAGTCACAGGACATAGCCCTGTGGTGGGGTAGGCCTGCTTGTAGCAGACGGGCGGCAGTGTAGGTGTTTTGGTGGTAGTAGAGGTAGACTAGCCAACACAGACAGCAAGGGTGCAAGCAGTAGTAGCAGTAGTAGCAGCACATTAAAAAAAAGAGACTGGACAGTCACAGGAGGACAAAGCCCTGTGGTGGGGCAGGCCTCAGGCCTGCTTGTAGCAGACGGGCGGCAGTGGAGGTGTATTGGTGGTAGTAGTCGAGGTAGCCAACACAGACAGCAAGGGTGCAAGCAGACAGTAGTAGCAGTAGTAGCAGCACATTAAAAAAAGAGACTGGAGAGTCACAGGACAAAGCCCTCTGGTGGGGCAGGCCTGCTTGTAGCAGACGGCACTGGGGTGGATTGGTGGTAGAAGTAGTAGCAGCTGCAGCACCAACAGCGGTACATTAAAAAAAGAGTGGACAGGACAGAATCCCATAGTAGCAGGCAGCAGTAGCAGGCGGCAGCGGCAGCAGCAGCAGCAATGTCAGATCTAATCAGTGGCATCAAGCACAGGGGTTTTAAAATCCTCACCGATCCACGCTTGATTCATTTTCAGAAACGTGAGATTTTCCAAGCTGTTGGCGGACAATCTTGTTCGCTTAGGGGTGACGAAGCCCCCTGCTGCGCTGAATACCCTCTCTGACGCTACACTGGAGGGTGGACAAGACAGTACACCCATGGCAAACTGGGCCAGTTCTTGCCAATGATCCAATCTGCTGACCCAGAAGTCCATGGGGTCTGGGATCAGCATTTCTGACGGAGAAAGGGCACAGTCCAAGTACGAGTGAACCTGGTTGTTTAGGTGCTGCACCTGGAGATGGTGAACATCCCTTTGGTGACTAGTGCTACGATGTGTGTCAGGTCGGGGTATTGGATGTAAAAATGTTGTCATCATATTTTCCAAACTGAATTGGCTGCTGCTGCTGCTGCTGCCGCTGCTGCCACGGCTGCCGCCTATTGCAGAGGTAGCTCTGCCAGAGGCGGTGGAACGATGAGACAGTGGGGAGCGGAGAGTGGCCCCCCGGTCAGACATGCTTGCAGCGGGTGTCTGCCGTTTGAAAGCCATGACAAGCTGGCTGCATAGCTTCTCTCTATAATAAGCCAATTTTGCCTCCCTCTCGGAAGGCGCAAAAAACTCCCCCATTCTGGCTTTATACCGAGGGTCTAAAAGTGTGGCTATCCAGTAGTCATCTCTTTGCTTCATGCTAACAATACGACAGTCAGCGCGCAAGTAACGAAGCATACAGTTTGCCATCCTGGCCAGCGTTTCAGAGGGCCCGGTTGGTTCCATCTCCGCCCCATACTGCCATGGTTGTCCATCATCAAGGTCGTCGTCAGACTCGTCATCACCACCATCACTGTCATGTTGTGCGGCTGCCTCGTCCCCTATCCCTTCCTGTGATTCCATCTCCAAATCCAGCTCCTCTTCAGGTCCTGTTTCCTCATCCTCCTCCTCCTCCTCCTCCTCCTCAACATCCATAGCCAGATGTGATCCTTCCTCCATCCTTTGCTGAATCATCGCTGTGAGCATTTGCTCCATAATGAATATCAGCGGCATAACATCGTTCATTCCGGTAGCGTCACGGCTCACAAATCGTGTGGCCTCTTCAAAGGGCCTCAAAACGCGACATGCGTCTCTAACCAGCTGCCAGTGCCTGAGCTCGAAATTACACTGGCTCCAAACGCTGCCCGTCTGCTGCATCAGGAAATCATTCACGGCTTTCCGCTGTTCGTACAGACGGTCCAACATGTGCAGGGTGGAATTCCATCGTGTTGGAACGTCGCAAATCAGGCTGTGTTCTGGGAGATTGTTTTGACGCTGCAAGTCCAGGAGGGCGTGCTTAAATGCATACGAACGTCTAAAGCGAACGCAAACCCTCCTGGACATGGCCAGCACACCCTTCAAACCAACATATGACTTTAAGAAGCGTGTTATGACCAGATTGATCACATGTGCCATGCAAGGAGCGTGTGTCAGGTGACCTAGACGCAGTGCAGCCACAACGTTCTTGCCGTTATCAGAGACAACATTGCCCAGTGTGAGTTTCAGAGGAGACAGCCAGCGTGCGATTTCCTCCTTGATGCACAGCAGCAGCTCCTGCCCTGTGTGGCTTTTCTCGCCCAGGCTCAGCAGGTGTAAGACAGCGTTGTGGCGCTTCACCTTGCACCTATGAAAAGAGGAGGGAGGAGGAGTGGAAGATACGCTGTGTCCTGTCGGGGACGGGAAGACCTCCAAGGAGGAAGGCAAGGAGGAGGAGTAGGAGGAGAAGGATGGTAGGCGCCTGGTGTCCGGAGTTGAACTAGAAACATACAAGCGTGGAGGTGGTAATGCCTGGCATTGCTGCGGTGGTGCATCGGACTGCAAAATATTGACCCAGTGGGCCGTGAAAGACATGTACTGTCCCTGCCCATAGTTGCTGCTCCACGTGTCGACGGTGGCATGTACCCTGCTGCACACGGATAATTGCAAGGACTTGGACACCTTTTCCTCCACATGCTTGTGCAAGGCAGGGACAGCTGTTTTGGAGAAGTAATGTCGGCTAGGTATTCGCCACCTAGGCTGAGCGCACGCCATCAACTGCTTGAAGCCGGCGGAGTCGACCAGGTGGTACGGCAGCGACTGCACCACCAACAACTTAGCCAGGTGTGAATTAAGCCGCACGACAAGTGGATGACTGGGTATATATTGTTGCTTATTGGACAACGATTCCGTAATGGATAACTGACGGGACATAGGAGGAGCACTAGATGACAGTGATGATGATGATGACAACGACATGGTGGATAAGGCCTGGCTACTACTTAGATGACAGGGACTCGGAGCAGCAGCAGCAGCGGAAGAGGGGTCTTCATTAGATGTACATGATGGTGGGGCATGTTGATTGTCCCACATGGCCTTGTGATGCCGTTCCATGTGTTTACGTAGAGCAGTAGTTCCTACATTGCTGCCCTGCCCACGCCTTACTTTCTGCTTGCAGATACGGCACTGTGCCATGTTTTCCTCCTCCGGGAAGGTACAGAAAAATTGCCACACGGCAGAGTACCGTAAAGAGGTAGTACCACGTCCACCACCACCACCACCACCACCACAACCACCCGAGCTTGCCCCTTGTCTGGCAGGCTTTTTTCGGGAGCCTACACCAGCATCTGTGTCGCCGTCACCGGCTCCTGAGCTGACCCTACCGCTGCAACGTTTTGCAGATTGACTTCTGCCCCTACCTCGGCTTGGCTGTTTATCACGTCCAGTGCCGCCACTACTACCCTCCTCCTCTGACGCCGTCATCACCTCGTCACCTGGTTCCCACGTCCTGTCTAAAACAACATCATCATCATAGCCTTCCTCATCATCCCCGCCACTTCTGTCACTGTGTTGTGAATGTGATGTGACATCATGGCGGGCTCCATGCCCCCCCTCATTACTGCGTCTGCCACCACGGCTACCACCACCAACACCCCCACTACCGCAGCTATGCGTCTCGGTCACCGCTTCCACCTCCACCACCGCCGCAACACACTCCGTTGGCTGACTCGCGGAAAACAAATCATCATCATCACTATGTTGTTCAGTATCTTCCTTCGCACCCGAGGAGATGTCTCTTAGGACTCTCAGGAAAGATGGTTCCCGCTAGGAAGGGGGAGCGAAGACATAGATGATGGAATGGAAACGCTAGAAATACCTATATTACTACTGTCACCGTGCCAAGGAACTGTAGAGGATCTGGAATCCAACGAAACCTGGCTTGAAGCCAGATCGTCAGAGTCTTCCTGCTGAGATGACCGCGAGCTAGCCAACCAGTCCACAATGGCCGTATTGTCTAAAGTAACCCGCCCACCGGAGGAGATGGACAAGTCTGGCTTGCTGATACTACTACGAGCAGGCACATGGCAGCTGCTACTAGTGGAACTGGGCACATGTCTTGTGCCACAAATGCTGCTACTGGGTCTGGCACCAACAGATCCAACATTTGGACTGGAAGAGGAGACGGCATGGGTGTTTCTTCCTCTACCCCGTCCTTTCACAACCTTTTTTTTCACAGACATTTCAGAGCCCCTTTTAAAAGCGTATTCACACACGGACACTGGCTTGGCAAATGGCAATGAATGAGAATTTCAATCAGCCTCGCTGCAGTGCACTCAGGGAATGCTGGGCCTTGTAGTACTACTACTACCACTACTACAAAGGCTGCCTGTATTGCAAGTTGGATGCAATGGGGATGAGCCCCTTATAAAAGCGTATTCACACACTGGCTGAGTAGTGAGTAGTGGATGAGCCCCTTCGATTTCTGAATTCCTGCCTTTTAGATTCCTAAAGCTTTCCCTTACTGCACAGAGATGCTATCCCTACAGCTCCTGTCTGTAAAATGGCCGCTGAGCTCCGTGCATAGACTTTTATTGCAGGCTTGAGCCCGCCCCTATGCTGCCTCCCGATTGGCTGGGAGAGCCGTTTGCAAGGCATTATGGGGTAGCCTGATGTCAGGTGATCTTCTGTAATCCTCCATTTTAGATGTAACATGTGGCAGGCGCCAAAATGTAGCCGGGTTCGGTCAAAACGGGTTCGGCCGAACTCGGTAAAGTTCGGATTCGCTGCGAACCGAACTTTTCCTGAAGTTCGGACCGAAACCGGGTTCGGTTGTCCCGGTTCGCTCATCTCTAGCAGTGACCCAAGGCAGAGAGTGTGATAACCAAATAATAGCAGAAACGGTAAAGAGAGAGGAGAAGTCTGGCCAGATATGACATACCGCAACTGCCAGGCTATATCAACTGTGTGACTAACTACTGTACAGTGTCTCTGTGAGTTCTGCTATGCCTTTTTAACTCTATTTACTGTAACCATCAAGATTTGTTCAAAGGGAAGAAGGTAACGTTTGAGTTTGGCAAAAAGCCTGTGTCTGTCGTTACTATGCCATTCCTCTTGCGAGGTAAGGTCTTCCGTGCCCCATGTCCACGTCTTACACCTTGACACACGTCTTGCAGCCCATCATCAGACCACTTTTATTATTCATCAGAATGTTAGCAAAAATATGGAAGTGGGTCGAAATGGCCCTACAAGTTTTATCTATGGGGCCCAGAGAATTAGGATGGTAGCCCTGGGGTGACAAATGCAACTGTGCTACCTAACTTATTTTGTTCTGAATTGCATGCCCTATACAGCCTAGAACTCTCATCTCAATTTCTGCTGGTTGGTTTTGGAACTAGTTGACAGTTTGTTGACAGATATACCCCTAATATCTTTATAGGGCAGCTAGTTTACCTTATGTCTCATTACAGTATGGTACGTAGTACCATACATGGTACGCCTTCTATATTGCCTGTGCAAAGACTGAGCTAGCATTACAGAATTACGTAAAGGATGAATGTGGACTATAAGTCATGTTGTAATTTAAACCCTGTACAATTAAATGGGTTTATTCCACCAAATACATTAATTACTTATCCGCATCATAGGTGATACATGTTTGATCGCTGGTTCCCACACATTATTGAATCACTAGAATAGAGCTTTTAAGTCCCCTGTTTCTTCTCACCTACACAACCTAAGTAAGGAAGCGTTTGTATGAAGCAGCGATCCAGCATGCACACTGCTGGTCCATACAATCTGAATGGGAGTTAAGCTGCTTGCAGTGATCATGCGGGTACCAGTTGTGCGGCCCCTACCGATCAAACATTTATCACGTATCATGTGGACACATGTTGAATTAACCCCTTCCTTTAGTTAAGGAATATAATGGCAAAGTAACACACTATAAATGTAATGTCTATTTACAAACATAACCTGAAATAACTGCACGGTTAATGATTTAATGCTTAACCTCAAATTACATCACCAATTTTGTAGACAATATGATTGTAGAATTATAAAAGGTATGTGTCACGATCCTGGGGTATGTGGACCCACTTATCCGCTTTGCCGTAGTGGAGGGGCAGCTGGCCAAACAGCATTCTATGCAAAAGTCTTAGCAAAGGGTACCTGTAAGAGTCCAGACAGACACAAAGTGTAGCAGACGCTTTGGCACAGATGATTCGTGGCACAGATGATGCTTGGCGTGGCAGATGACACTGGACGTGGCAGATGACACAACACGACTCCAACACTAGACTTCAGCTCAGGAACAAACACAGTTACAGGATACAAGATATGGGAAGCAGGATCTGGGGACACTGGGAACAGGATACAACTAGGGTACCATTTGTTATACAAACATGGGTAGACAAGAACAACGCTCAGGCAAGGAGGTAGAGCCCTTTTTATACAGCAGGGAGAGTAGGGATTGGATAGGGAGCTCTTTGTAGGTGCGTGCGCTGGCCCTCTAAACCCGGGAGCGAGCGCGCGCACCCTAGAATCAGCTGAGGAAAGTACAGTGTGCCAGCGTCTCAGAGGAGGGAGACATCGGCATGAGCTCTGCGGTCGCGGCCATCGGCGTGTGAGTAATGCCGGCGATCCGTGACCGCGGCCATAATAGTATCCCCCCTTGCACCCCGTTTTCTTAGGTCCAGAGCGTGGGAGAAATTTCCTGATGAGGGCCAGAGCATCCACATTATATTCAGCCTTCCATGACCTCTCCTCAGGACCAAACTTTTTCCAGTCCACCACGTAGAATGTCCTCCCTCATACCCTCTTGTAATCCAGGTTCTCTCTTACTTGAAAGATGTTAGAAGCATCGCAGGGAGTAACTGTAAAACTAGGGGATTTTCTAAATTGGTTCAGGACCACAGGCGTTAGGAGGGACACATGGAATGAGTTGGGAATTTTGAGGGTAGTTGGTAGTCGAAGCTTATAGTACACAGGGTTTATCTGTTGCAATATTTCGAAGGGACCAAGGAATCTGAGAGAAAATTTGTGTGAAGGGATCTTCAGATGTATGTTTTTGGAAGACAACCAGACCTTGACTCTGGGAGAATACCGAGGAGGAATTTTCCTTTTCCTATCTGCAAATCTCTTCATGCGATCAACTGCCTGAAGGATCGTGAACTTAGTTTGCTGCACAAGTCCAGGAAGTGGCGGATCACAGCAGGTGCAGCAGGTTGCACCAGACGTGGTGGATGACAGCAGGTACAGTAGGTTGCACCAGACGTGGCGGACGACAGCAGGTTGCGCCAGACGTGGCGGACGACAGCAGAAGCAGCAGGACACGACTCCAATCACTAAACAGGCTCAGGAACAATAAAAGCATGGGATACAGGATACAGGTAGCTGGGCACAGGAACACTGGGAACAGTGTAACACTAAGGGACCGTTTGCAAGACTAACATGGGAATTAGAAACAACGCTCTGGCAAGGATCGAAAGGGCAGGACCCTTTTTTATAGTTCAAGGTGATCTGAACATAAATAATTAATTAACTACATATTTGCGCGCTGGCCTTTATGGCTGGGAACCAGCGCTCGCCCTCTAGTGAACACTACGGGACAGAGCGGACGCATGTGCTGGCATCTCTGGGAGGGAGACGTCGGCAGGAAGATGAAGACCTTGGAGGCAGGTAAGGGGAGGTTGCGGTCCGTGACCGCGGCTGTAACAGTACACAATGAAGAATGGAGAAGCAGTAGACTCACTAGTATGATTGCTGTCAGAGAATTCGGCCCATGGCAGAAGCTGTACCTAATTGTCTTGTTGTGCTAAAATTCAATGACGAAGGAAATTTTCAAGTACCTGGTTGATCCTTTCAACTTGGCCGTTAGACTACAGGGTGATAAGCGGAAGAAAAGTCCAATTTCAAATCCAAAAGTCCACACAGGTCTCTCCAGAATTAAGATGTGAATGTACACCCCGATGTGGCACAATATGGAGGGGGAGGTCATGCAGATGAAAGATGTGTTGGATAAACAAACTTGCTAGCCGAGGAGCAGAGGGAAGACCAGTTAAAGAGACGAAATGTGCCATCTTTCAGAAGCGGTCCACCACGACCCAGACAGTAGTACATCCAGCAGAAGGAGGAAGGTCAGTGACAAAGTTTATAGGTATGTGCTGCCAGGGGTATCAGGAACTGGCAGAGGTAGGAGCAGGCCTGCAGGTTTAGATTGGGAAGCCTTGTTTTAGGATCAGTTCTTACACGAAGAAGCGTAGTCCACAACATCTTTGGGTAACTTGGGCCACCAGTAGTGATGAGTAATAAAGTCCCGAGTCTTACGGACACCCAGCCATTTTGGAATTATGCCCCCAGCGGAGAATTATTTTCTTGTCAGCAGAACGGACAAAACATTTTCCAGAAGGAATGTCCTTGATCTGTAGAGGGTTTACGGAGTAATCCTTGAGGGATCAATGATGTGTTGAGGACTTTCTTCAGAGTCATCAGTCTAGAATGACCGGGACAGGGCATCGGCCTTAATGTTTTTGTCCGCAGAGCGGAAGTGAAGAAAAAATCTAAATCTAGTAAAGAACAGTGACAATCTGGCTTGACAAGGATTTAGTCGCTGTGCGGACTGCAAATATGTAAGATTCTTATGATCTGTGTAGATGATGGGATTATTAGTCCCCTCCAGCAGGTGTCTCCACTCTTCCAAGGCCATCTTGACAGCGAGCAAATCTCGGTGCTTAATGGAGTAGTTGCGCTCAGCAGGACAGTGGAATTTGGAGAAAAATCTGCACAATACTGCCTGACTCTTGGTATTCTTTTCAAACAGGAGTGCTCCAGCACCAATGAAAGAGGCATCAACCTCAAAGGAAAACTGTGGAGTCACATTAGGATGATGAAGAACAGAGGCAGAAGTGAGGGCACTCTTGAGGTTGAAGAATGCAGACTCTGCCTCAGAGGTCCAGTTCTTGGCGTTTACTCCCTTCTAGGTAAGGGCAGAGATGTAGGCAGTAAGAGTTGAGAAATTTGGGATGAACTGACGATAGAAATTAGCAAATCCGAGAAATCTTTGGACCTTGAGGACGTGGCCAGTCTAAGACGATTTCACCTTTTCTGGATCCATTTGAAGGCCACGATCAATAATAATATACCTCAGGAAGGGCAAGGATTTTTTTTTCAAATACGCACTTCTCGAGCTTTGCGTACAGGCTATTCCCCCTTAACCGCAACAAGACTTGGCGTACATGCTTCCGATACCTTCGTTAGATCAGGTGAGTATATCAAGATGTAGACCAAATACAGCAACACACAGACATACAGAAGATCACAGAAGATACTGTTTACAAATTCTTGGAACACAGCTGGTGCGTTAAACAGTCCAAAGGGCATTACGAAATACTGGTAGTGACTGTCTTGGGTGTTAAAGGGGTTATCTGGGGACCAAAAATTGCTTTGCATTCATATTTTTATGTAAAAATAAGTCACTTACTAATATTCTTTAATTAAAAATTCGGTACTAAATGGTGCCGTTCAAACCCGGTGAACTATTCCCGGAAGTCCTGGAGCTTTTCTAATATTGATGACGCACTTACAAAGCGCCCCACGTGACTGAGGGCTTGCTTCCTGTTCTGTTCGTGTCGGCATGTTATCAATGACATGACCTCAAGGGGCCGTCAAACTGCCTATTGCTGGAGCCCCCGAGCTGAGCATCAGCTTTGCTATGGACTCCAGCATTGCTTCCGACATTTGATCAGTGACTTCAGGGGTTTCCTATAGCTGGAGTTCCAGAGCAGAGCATCAACTCCAGTACTGCTGCCGACGTCACTGTCCATATACGGACAGTGACTTCAGGGGTTTCCTATCGCTGGAGTCCCCGAGCAGAGCATCAGCTGATACTCTGCCTGTGGACTCCCGTACTGCTGCCGACGTCACTGTCCATTTATGGACACTTATGTCGGCAGCAGTGCTGGAGTCAGCTCGGGAACTCCAGTTATAGGACACCCCTGAAGTCACTAACCAAATGTTGGGAGCAGTGCTGGAGTCCCGAGCAAAGCGCTAGCTGATGCTCTCCTCGGGGACTCCAGCAATATCCAGTGTGACAGCCCCTTGCGGTCATGCCATTAATAACATACCAACTCGAACAGCACATGAAGCAAGCCCCCAGTCTCGTGGGGCTGTGTCGGCGTGTCATAAATATTAGAAAACCTCCAGGACTTCGGGGAACAGTTCTCCGGGTTTGAACAGCACCATTTAGTACCTAATTTTTAATTAAAGTATATTAGTAAGTGACTTATTTTTACATAAAAATATGAATGCAATAAATTTTTTACATGGATAACCCCTCATAGATCCAGCTTAGTAAACACCATGAATCCTGTCAAAGAGCACAGAGATAAGTGGCAAGGGGTACTTGTTCTTGATCGTGATTTGGTTTAACCCACGGTATTCAATACATGGTTGAAGTGATCCATCCTTTTTTTCCAGAAAGAAGAATCCAGCTCCAGCTGGCGAAATAGACTTCCTGATGAACCCCCTCTCTAGGTTCTCCCTGACATATTCTGACATGGCCTGGGTTTCCGGCAAGGAGAGAGGATAAACCCGTCCGTGAGGGTGAGGGGCTTCAGGAAGCAGCTTGATAGGACAGTCATAAGGACGATGAGGAGGAAGGATTTCTGCCTCCTTTTTGCTAAAAACATCTGCGTAGCCAGCATACTGTGGAGGTAGTCCTGAGAGAGATTGAGGCAGAGGAGAGATGACAGGTCAAACCTGAGGCAGGCAGTGATGCAGACATCAGGGTCTCCACTTGAGGACCTCTCCGGAGTATCAATCAAGGACTGGAGCATGTTGTCGATGCCATGACAATCCCAGCAGGATTGGGTTGATAGCTTTGGATAAGACATAGAAAGCTATCAGCTCTGAATGAAGGACTCCTATCTGTAGTCTCAGTGGTTTAGTGATAGAGAGGATAGGGTCAGGCAGAGGTTGTCCATCTACAGAGACAACCGCCAGAGGTTTCTCTAGAGGAACTATAGTCAAGTGGAGATCATCAACTAAGTCCTGCTGGATAAAAATTACAGCCGCTTTGGAATCTAAGTAAGCAGTCACACAGTGTGATCTGTCACTGGTGACGCTTGATATAGGAATACACAGCCTGGGAGAGAATTTAGTAGCAGGGGTATTCACCTAGAGTTGTTTCTCCAATCAACCCTAGATGCTGGAAACTTCCCAGTTTCTGAGGGCATTGGCGCACAAAATGTCCCTTGCGACCACAATATATACACAATACAGAAGAACGTTTGTGTTGCCGCTCTTGGTCGGTCAGTCTGAGTCTGTCTATTTGCATTGGCTCCTCCAAAGGTACAACAGGAGAAGGAAGAAGAGGTTTTTGAAACGTAGGTGCCTATTGATGAGATCTCTTCTCCTGGCGAACTTCAAAAATGCACTCTTGGATCCTCATATCGATCCGGGTTGCTAGCAGTATAAAGGCATCCAAGGTAGAGGGAAGCTCACAAGCTGCTAGTTCATCTTTTATATGTGGAGATAGTCCCTGCCAGAAAGTTGCCACTAGAGCCTCATAATTCCAAACCACCAGTGTACGGAAGGAGATGGCGTACTCCCCTACATTTTATTCCCCTTGATTGAGGGGCAGCAGCGAGGCAGCTGCAGAGGATGTTTCTCTAAAAACAGTGGTAAATCAGAGAATTCCAGACCCTCTCGTTCCAAGATGGGGTTCGCCCAATCCTGTGCTTTGCCAGAGAGGAGAGAGATAATAAAAGCGACATTGTCCTCATCAGAGGCAAAGAGACGGGCACGTAACTTGAAGTGAATCGTACACTGGTTAATGAAAGCCTACAGGTTTTAGGATCCCCATCGTAGCGGGGAGATAGAGGCAACGAAACTGCAGACCCAGGACTGGCATAAGGGATAGCAGGTGGTGGAGCAGCGGTAGCAGCCAGAGGAGGGACAGAAGGACAATCCAAGCAATTAATTATGGAGTTTACCACCTGTAGTAGTTGATCCTGGTGTGCCCAGAGGTCACGCATGTCTGCTTGCATCATTTGGATTGCACTTTTAGGTTGACCAGTGGGATCCATGGCCTGAGTGTACTGTCACAGCTGTGGGGTATGTGGACTCACTAGGCCGCTCCGACGTAGCGGAGTAGCAGCTGGCCAAACAAAAGTCAATAACAGTCTTTAGAACTGGAGTACCTGTAAAGAAGTTCTGACAGACACATGGCGTAGCAGACTCTATGGTGTAGCAGACTTCTCTCCACAGGAGGGGAAGGGCAGAGCCCTTTTAAAGTCCAGGGTGTAAAGGGATTGGATGGGGAACTATACACCCTACAGGAGGCAGAGGGGAGTTGCAGCCATGTGTGGAGGCATCTCTGGGGAGGGAGATGCCGGCATGAAGAAAGTGTCCTGCAGTTGCGGCTGACAGTAAGTTGGACATGCCGGCGGTCAGCGACCACAGGCACAACAGAGTATTCACGCTATAACGAGAAATTCTTCAGCTTTGGAAGATGCAGCCCCTGGGGATTGTGCCCAGTCTCCATGCTGTTATGGAGATCTGATGTTGTCACTCCCACGTTGTTGAAGAGCTGATGTAGTGTATCCATGTGAGTAGGAACTGGCTGCCAGGGAGTGGAAGATGGCAGCCAGAACCACGTACAACTAATGCTGCATAGGAATGGAAGATAGGGATTCTAACATGTACAGTTTTAAGAGCATATGTCTATGAAAGAGTCTATGAAAAATGGCACCAAAAACGTCCCAAGAAGTGAATGTCAACATGTAGAAGAATAGACAGCACGGCACTCACTACTTGCAAAAAAGTTTTTTTTTTATTCTATATTGAGGCAGGCATAACACGGGATTTGAAGACAATGGAACCTATGACCGTTTCACGTCCTCCAGATGCTTTATCAAGGCATACTAGGCTTCAGTGCTCACACACTTAAATACCCACGCTTTGCCTCATCACCAACTTCTGCTTCTCACGGCAATGTATCAAAATACAAATATTTGTAAAAAATCATGCATATTATGAACAACAGGTTTATATACTGAGTATAAGAGAGAAAAACATACCTATTTAGAGGTTTTTATTTTAAAAAAGCGGATAGGTCGTTCCTATCATTCAAACCCAGAGGTCCTAAAGCCTCCGTTTTTATTATCCAATTGGCTTCATATCGTAATAATTTAACATGTTGATCACCACCATCCCGTGGTGTGAACACACGCTGTATGCCCGCAAAAGACAAACATTTTGGATTACCTCCATGTACTTCCCGTATATGGGTTATCAATTTTGGGGAACTCTTTCCTGTACCAATAGAATAAATGTGTTCTCGGTCACGTTTAAATAATTGGCGTATTGTTTTTCCTATGTAAAAGAATTGACAAGGACAAAACAAGGCATACACCAGATAGTTGGATTTACACGTAATGAAGTTGCTGACATAATGTTTTATTGCGCCCATTCGGACTATTTTGCCTGTGTTCATCTGTCCACAAAATGAACAGTTGCCATATCTATGGTTACCTATTGGGGCTATATCTTTAAGCCAGTTGCTATTTTTATTTTGAATTGCCGAAAAACGGCCTACAACTAATTCATCTCTCAGATTTTTGCATCGTCTGAACGAGACTACAGGGGGATGACATGCTTTCTCCGCTAAATCTACATCTGCCTCTATAATGTGCCAATGTTTCCTAATAGCACTATTTATGTGATCTGCAATTGGACTATATTCAAAGCAAAACAAAAATCCTATGCTTCTGTCTTTTTGTCTCTTTTTGAGGAGCAGTGTATTGCGATCACACTCTAGAAAATGATTCTGATAATATTGCATTGTTGTACCCTCTAGCTCTCAATGTTTCCATTAGTTCCATATATTGTTCTAAGAAAACATTGTAATCACTATTTATTCTTTTTAACCTAAGAAATTGGCCATGGGGTAATGATCTTTTTATATGAGGTGGATGGAAACTTTTATGGTGTAAGAGGGCATTAGTGGCTGTGGGTTTGCAGAAAACCCTTGTATGTAAACCTCTCTCATCTACTGTGATTTTAACATCAAGGAACTCTATACTAGCACCACCAAAATTATCTGTGAATTCCATATTCAAATCGTTGACATTAAAGTAATTAACAAAATTTACAAACTGTGTTTGAGTACCTGATCACACTACTATAACGTCATCAATAAATTTAGACCAGTGTCTTATATATTGAATATAAGGATTATTAACATTATATATATATTTTTCTTTCCATATGGCCAAAAATAAGTTTGCATATGTAGGAGCAACGGGGGTCCCCATTGCTGTACCGGTTTGCTATGCGAACCACTAATCTCCAAAGCAAAAGGCATTGTGGGTAAGCACAAAATCAAGTGCCTTACAAATGAAGTTTACATTTTCCTCGCTTTTCCCTGTTCTCTCCAAAAAAGATCTGATAGCACCTAGGCCATCAGTGTGGCGAATTCTGGTGTATAGACTTGTCACATAAATAGTGGCAAGACTATCACCTTCGCCCCACTGAAAATCAATAAGGTTTTGAAATAGGGATTTAGTGTCTAACAGGTATGATCTAAAATAGAATAAAAGAGACACGGTGCCACATAGTGCAAATAAAAGCGAGGTAGAGCACGAGAGCAAACTTGATGATAAAAGGATGCTCACCTTGAGTTGTAGACACTGGTAGGTGTCACAAAGGTAATGAAGCTGCTGCCAGGTCCATGCACAAAACAAACAGAGTTTGTTGTCGAAATATAACTTGATAAAGTGAAAAAAGGGGACCACCGGCGCTGCTATAATGAACAATGTGGAGGCTTAGACGGGCATCAAGGAAAAATATTTAATTGTAAAGATCAGAGGCTACGCGTTTCAACACTGGACCGGCGTCTTCATCAGGCCAATACAGACTGTGCGGTTCACACACATTTATACACACCAAGGCAATGAGTATCAATTAACAAACAAAAAAACCGCCAAAGAGGCAGGTCAAAGGTCACCAAAGGAAAACAATATACATATATGCATATACAATACTTAGACCCACATAGATCATTTCAATTGGACTAATGGATTAAATTTAGTATCAAAAATGTTAGATGAAACGAAAAATTGTAAAAATGTAATGACGATATAAACATGACATACAGCTAAAGTACGAACTTACTTTATATAAAATACAAAACAAAACAAAATTTTCATAATAGGCAGCTAGACTAAATCCTAACGTGTTCATGTAGGCAGGAAAAGAAAGTAAAAGACAAGAAAAAATCTTAGGGTAGGATAAGTAAAATACGGCGACGCTGATCAAGCGTCGCTGGTTGCTAGGTCACATAGAAAATACGGTGGCCGAAGGAGGACAAAAAGAGCGTTGAAACGCATATTGGAACGCAGATGAGACAGAGCACAGAGACCAGTGCCAACAGAAGCACAGCAATGAGGAGCAGAAGTACGACAGACAGTAAGTACCTATAAGTACTTATAAGTAATTAGAATGAAAACATGTTATCTACTATGCCAAGGGTTGAAAAGTTTATAAACAATGTGCAGAATATCAACGTAATAATAAAGAATTGAGAGCTAGAGTAGAACAATAAAAAGCAGCACTAAAATTAATTATAAACACAATAAGAACATATATAAAATGTAGAATTATAAAATTGTAATCATAATAAACCCCTAAGGTAGTACACATATTGAGGCAGTGAGAATAAAGATACTCATTATTCTAAAGACGATTCCGTGAGGTTGTTCAAACCATTGGGATGTAAAGTACCCAGTTTGTATATCCAAAAATTCTCTCTCTGCTTGAGTCTAATGAACCTGTCAGGTATATCAGATGGGATTTGTACTTATAGGTACTTACTGTCTGTCGTACTTCTGCTCCTCATTGCTGTGCTTCTGTTGGCACTGGTCTCCGTGCTCTGTCTCATCTGCGTTCCAATATGCGTTTCAACGCTCTTTTTGTCCTCCTTCGGCCACCGTATTTTCTATGTGACCTAGCAACCAGGGACGCTTGATCAGCGTCGCCGTATTTTACTTATCCTACCCTAAGATTTTTTCTTTTCTTTGTTTACTTTCTTTTCCTGCCTACATGAACACGTTAGGATTTAGTCTAGCTGCCTATTATGAAAATTTTGTTTTGTTTTGTATTTTATATAAAGTAAGTTCGTACTTTAGCTGTTTGTCATGTTTATATCGTCATTACATTTTTACCATTTTTCGATTTCATCTAACATTTTTGATACTAAATTTAATCCATTAGTCCTATTGAAATGATCTATGTGGGTCTAAGTATTGTATATGCATATATGTATATTGTTTTCCTTTGGTGACCTTTGACCTGCCTCTTTGGCGGTTTTTTTGTTTGTTAATTGATACTCATTGCCTTGGTGTGTATAAATGTGTGTGAACCGCACAGTCTGTATTGGCCTGATGAAGACGCCGGTCCGGCGTTGAAACGCGTAGCCTCTGATCTTTACAATTAAATATTTTTCCTTGATGCCCGTCTAAGCCTCCACATTGTTCATTATAGCAGCGCTGGTGGTCCCCTTTTTTCACTTTATCAAGTAACAGGTATGATGGAACACTTTGCAATAGGGGGCAAAAATACCAATCTAAATAACTCAATATTGGTTCAGTTACCGAACCTCTGCTTGCCACAATGGGCCTACCTGGGGGATTGACATACACTACCGTTCAAAAGTTTAGGGTCACTTAGAAATTTCCTTATTTTTGAAAGAAAAGCACAGTTTTTTTCAATGAAGATAAGATTAAATTAATCAGAAATACACTCTATACATTGTTAATGTGCTAAATGACTATTCTAGCTGCAAACGTCTGGTTTTTAATGCAATATCTACATAGGTATATAGAGGCCCATTAACAGCAACCATCACTCTAGTGTTCTAATGGTACATTGTGTTTGCTAACTGTGTTAGAAGGCTAATGGATGATTAGAAAACACTTGAAAACCCTTGTGCAATTATGTTAGCACCGCTGTAAACAGTTTTGTTGTTTAGAGGAGTTATAAAACTGACCTTCCTTTGAGCTAGTTGAGAATCTGGAGCATTACATTTGTGGGTTCGATTAAACTCTCCAAATGGCTAGAAAAAGAGAGCTTTCATGTGAAACTCGACAGTCTATACTTGTTCTTAGAAATGAAGGCTATTCCATGCAAGAAATTGCCAAGAAACTGAAGATTTCCTACAACGGTGTGTACTACTCCCTTCAGAGGACAGCACAAACAGGCTCTAACCAGAGTAGAAAGAGAAGTGGGAGGCCCCGCTGCACAACTGAGCAACAAGACAAGTACATTAGAGTCTCTAGTTTGAGAAATAGACGCCTCACAGGTCCTCAACTGGCAGCTTCATTAAATAGTACCCGCAAAATCCCAGTGTCAACGTCTACAGTGAAGAAGCGACTCCGGGATGCTGGTCTTCAGGACAGAGTGGCAAAGAAAAAGCCATATCTGAGACTGGCTAATAAAAGGAAAAGATTAATATGGGCAAAAGCACACAGACATTGGACAGAGGAAGATTGGAAAAAAGTGTTATGGACAGACGAATCAAAGTTTGAGGTGTTTGGATCACACAGAAGAACATTTGTGAGACGCAGAACAACTGAAAAGATGCTGGAAGAGTGCCTGACGCCATCTGTCAAGCATGGTGGAGGTAATGTGATGGTCTGGGGTTGCTTTGGTGCTGGTAAAGTGGGAGATTTGTACAAGGTAAAAGGAATTTTGAATAAGGAAGGCTATCACTCCATTTTGCAATGCCATGCCATACCCTGTGGACAGCGCTTGATTGGAGCCAATTTCATCCTACAACAGGACAATGACCCAAAGCACACCTCCAAATTATGCAAGAACTATTTAGGGAAGAAGCAGGCAGCTGGTATTCTATCTGTAATGGAGTGGCCAGCGCAGTCACCAGATCTCAACCCCATAGAGCTGTTGTGGGAGCAGCTTGACCGTATGTTACGCAAGAAGTGCCCATCAAGCCAATCCAACGTGTGGGAGGGGCTTCTGGAAGCATGCGGTGAAATTTCTCCTGATTACCTCAGCAAATTAACAGCTAGAATGCCAAAGGTCTGCAATGCTGTAATTGCTGCAAATGGCGCATTCTTTGACAAAAGCAAAGTTTGATTGAGAAAATTATTATTTCAAATAAAAATCATTATATCTAACCTTGTCAATGTCTTGACTATATTTTCTAGTCATTTTGCAACACATTTGATAAATATAAGTGTGAGTTTTCATGGAAAACACAAAATTGTCCGGGTGACCCCAAACTTTTGAACGGTAGTGTAGGTCTTATGAATTTTGGGTAGAAAGTACCAGTATGGTTTAACTGGTTTATATGGTAATAATCTCTCTGCCTGGCATTTAGAAAAAAACATTAAGTGTCATACCTTTTCTCAAAAGAGAACAAAGTTTTTGAATATATCCATTAATGGGGTCTTCACTCAATTTCGTATATATGTGTCAGAATTACTCAATTGTCACATGGATTCCACTACATAATATTCCCGTGACCAGCACTCTTTTTCACGGCCGTTTTTTTACGCAGCCGTTTTTCAAGACGGCTGCGTAACAAAACGGCCCATCGGAACAGAATTTTCCCATTGAAATGAATGGGCAGATGTTAGAAGGCGTTCTGCTTCTGATTTTTCGGCCAATTTTTGGCCGTTTACTGCCCGAAAAACGGCCGAAAATAGGCCGTGTGAACATACCCTAAGGCCTCATTCACACGACCACATTGGTTTTGCTGTCCTCGAAACCACGGGTCCATTGCAGTCCATCTGACCAAAAAAATCCTTTGTTGTGCATCCCTGTGTCATGAGGAACCACGGATCCACAACAATCCACCAGTATTTGTGAACTTGCAATTCCGGACCATAAAATTACTTGTCCTGAGTTTCTGAAGTTCGGATTTGCGGCCCCAGCACGAATCCGTTAAAACCACCGTCATGTACATGGCGCCATAGAAATGAATGGGTCCACAATTTATCCGCAAAAATGCGGATGACTTGCAGCCGCAAAAGCATGGTCGTGTGCATGAGGCCTGAGAAAGCAAGAGGACAACCTGTATGAGGCCATTACAGCTTCCTGGGACCTTTTTACCCAGCTGTTCTTTCGGACCTCTAAAAATCTGTGAATACGTACACTAGGCAGATCCGTTGTTCAGGTGTAAAGAAAAGCTGGGTGATAGCTCCTGTGGGAGCAATATAAGTCGCAATATTGATTGTTTTATAGGTATAAATAAAAAACGGCTAAATTAAATATTTCATAACTTGGCAGAACAGGACAATTCAAGGAGCTATATCTACTCATGCATTTGCAAGTATTTACAAGAAAACGGAAAAATATTCTTCATCTCTATTTATATCATACGGAAATATAAATATGAAATTTAAAATCCGTTCAATGGACTGAGAATCCCAATGTACAGTATATACGCAATACACCACGGCACTGACATTTCCAGACTTATAAAGATGTCACTTGAAGCGTGATATCTGTATCAAGTATTTAAAACCTCAGATGATGTTTAAGGTTCAAAGCATGGCATTTAAAAGGACTACTGCAACTCTTCTGCTGTATCCGTACAGGATTATGGATGCGAGCAATCTTTCATGCAATTCTCCAAAATCTGTTAGGCAGTGAAAGTATTAGCAAGGAAGAAAGTGGATAATTTCAAGGTTCTCTGCCATGAGCATATGCATAGTCATTGGTGAACTGCACAGCCTCATGTGGAGTATAATCTTTTTAGTTACACTATCATAAGAAGGCTGTAGGCTTACAAAGCAGAACATTTAGCTCAGTGATCAAATGTCATTAATCGCTGTTTTTTCTACTCTTTACTATAGAACTCATACAAATGTACATATATACAAAACAAATGAAAAAAAGTCAAATCAATCTTAACGCTCACAACAACCATATCGCTAGTCATTGATATAGTGTTGCAATGTATAGCAATCATATATTTTGATCTAAACTTTCTTATAATAGATTAAAGAAATGGTGTCAAAGTATGTATTTTTCCTGTCAAATTACTGTATTGAGGGACTGAAAAACTTATATAGATAACTGATAATAATTTCCCTTAGGAGCTATTGGCATTGTGATCACTATTGATTCCTATGAAAATTAGGCCCTAAATTCCTCTCCTCGTGTATGATCCATACTCGCTTATGTACCAGATGCATCCAATAGAAGACTTTATTTGATGGGAATAAGGAATATACACTACCGTTCAAAAGTTTAGGGTCACTTAGAAATTTCCTTATTTTTTCAAGAAAAGCACAGTTTTTTTTCAATGAAGATAACATTAAATTAATCAGAAATACACTCTATACATTGTTAATGTGCTAAATGACTATTCTAGCTGCAAACGTCTGGTTTTTAATGCAATCTCTAAATAGGTGTATAGAGGCCCATTTCCAGCAACCATCACTCCAGTGTTCTAATGGTACATTGTGTTTGCTAACTGTGTTAGAAGGCTAATGGATGATTAGAAAACACTTGAAAACACTTGTACAATTATGTTAGCACCGCTGTAAACAATTTTGCTGTTTAGAGCAGCTATAAAACTGACCTTCCTTTGAGCTAGTTGAGAATCTGGAGCATTACATTTGTGGGTTCGATAAAACTCTCAAAATGGCTAGAAAAAGAGAGCTTTCATGTGAAACTCGACAGTCTATTCTTGTTCTTAGAAATTAAGGCTATTTCATGCGAGAAATTGCCAAGAAACTGAAGATTTCCTACAGCGGTGTGTACTACTCCCTTCAGAGGACAGCACAAACAGGCTCTAACCAGAGTAGAAAGAGAAGTGGGAGGCCCCGCTGCACAACTGAGCAACAACACAAGTACAGTACATTAGAGTCTCTAGTTTGAGAAATAGATGCCTCACAGGTTCTCAACTGGCAGCTTCATTAAATAGTACCCGCAAAATGCCAGTGTCAACGTCTACAGTGAAGAGGCGACTCCGGGATGCTGGCCTTCAGGGCAGAGTGGCAAAGAAAAAGCCATATCTGAGACTGGCTAACAATAGGAAAAGATTAATATGGGCAAAAGCACACAGACATTGGACAGAGGAATATTGGAAAGTGTTATGGACAGACGAATCGAAGTTTGAGGTGTTTGGATCACACAGAAGAACATTTGTGAGACGCAGAACAACTGAAAAGATGCTGGAAGAGTGCCTGACGCCATCTGTCAAGCATGGTGGAGGTAATGTGATGGTCTGTGGTTGCTTTGGTGCTGGTAAAGTGGGAGATTTGTACAGGGTAAAAGGGATTTTGAATAAGGAAGGCTATCACTCCATTTTGCAACGCCGTACCATGCCCTGTGGTCAGCGCTTGATTGGAGCCAATTTCATCCTACAACAGGACAATGACCCAAAGCACACCTCCAAATTATGCAAGAACTATTTAGGGAAGGAACAGGCAGCTGGTATTCTATCTGTAATGGAGTGGCCAGCGCAGTCACCAGATCTCAACCCCATAGAGCTGTTGTGGGAGCAGCTTGACCGTATGGTACGCAAGAAGTGCCCATCAAGCCAATCCAACTTGTGGGAGGGGCTTCTGGAAGCATGGGGTGAAATTTCTCCCGATTATCTCAGCAAATTAACAGCTAGAATGCCAAAGGTCTGCAATGCTGTAATTGCTGCAAATGGAGCATTCTTTGACGAAAGCAAAGTATGAAGGAGAAAATTATTATTTGAAATAAAAATCATTATTTCTAACCTTGTCAATGTCTTGACTATATTTTCTAGTCATTTTGCAACTCATTTGATAAATATAAGTGTGAGTTTTCATGGAAAACACAAAATTGTCTGGGTGACCCCAAACTTTTGAACGGTAGTGTATGTCATGTGAAAATAACTTTATTTAATAATGAACCATGTTCTCCCATTATTTTAGAACTCCAAAATCACCATTGTACATTTTGAACCCTATATACAAATTAGTGTATGTGTAAGGCTAGGTTCACGCCATGTTTGGTCAAAAAGCCTGGCAGCATATGTTTGAAGTTAATAAATGAATACTGTCAAAAAAATTCTTCAAACGGTTGTTTTCTTGGCATCTATTTAACGTTGAACATTTGGCTTTCTTTTTCAGTGGGATCTGAACGTATCTGTACCAAACATATGTACAGTAAACATTTGCCCATTTGTGTCTTTACATGTTTTATTGACTTCAATTATTAAAAAAAGCATATACATTTTATTAACTGTTTGTTTTTTTGCGGGGGGGGGGCATCAATTCTTTGGTTGTTTTTTTTTCATTTGTTTTTACAGAATTCAGCATACAGTATAAATAATATGGTAAAGATATTCGGTGAGTCCTTACAATGATAATACTACCAAATTTATATGTTATATTTTTATGTTTTACTTTTATGTGTTTTTTTTAATTACTTTTTTGGGGGTCTTTGCATTTCAATAGTCATAACTTTTTGATTTGTCCATTGACGCATCTTTCAGAGGCTTTTTTTTGTAGGACGAGTTGTGGTTTTCATTGGAACAATTTTGGGTACATAGGACTTATTGTTTATTTTTTTTCTTTGGGAGAGGGACATGACCAAAAAAACTGCAAATTTTGTATCTTTTTTTTTTTTTAATGGCGTTCACCATGCGGGATAATAGTTTTGTATTGCAGTGTATTACACCGACAGGCAGCCTATTAGGCCGGTACGGCAGGGCCTAATAGGCTTACATACTTGGCAGACCTGGGGGCCTTTGTTAGGTGGGCCACCAATGGGTTTACACATGGTTTAAAGATTATCTACAGCTAACACCCACTGCTGATGGCACAGGAACAGCTCTTGAGCCTGCGCCATTCCTGAGTCGTATATTTACAAAGGTTATACTTTTGGTATATATCTGGCCCATAGAAGTCTATAGATACTGTGTAGTTTATGTCTAGATACCTTTTTAGCTCTTGGTGTACACTGCCAATGGTATGGAAAAATGTTGTGTGAATTTGGCAACCAGCGTTGTCAACCCGTGCACTGAACACCACTTAACAGGCACTTTTATACTGTAGAAAAAGAAATAAATGCGATCCGGCACTGAAGGGTCAATAAAAGGAAACAATGTTCTTAATTTTATTTATAAACAAAATAATAAAATATTGAGATGAAATTGCGAAGTGGTTTGTGATAGTCAGTTGCCTACGACTATCACAAACCACCTTGCAATTGCGTCTCGATATTTTATTCTTTGTTTATCAATAAAATTAGGAATATTGTTTCCTTTTAACGACCCTTCATCGCTGGGTCGCATTTCTTTCTTTTTCTATGATACCTGCCGTTAGCCGCCGCGGAAATCCGAGCTCTGTTTGAACAGGAGACACAGGACTGGTGAGCTGGAGGTTTCCTCCCTATTTTTCTTTCACTTTTATACTATCTAAGAACAGAGGGGGAATCATTATTTTCCACTTACACAGGATAAGAAAGGGTGGATTGAACAAGCTGCAAGGCTGTTCTAAGGTAAAACAAACGTGAGATGCTAAAAATATTAAAACTGATAGCAGGAAGCAAAAATAAAAAAGCAAACCATGACTAATTCTCATAAATACTCATAACCTGTATTAATAGAACACTTTCTTTACAAAATGATCCGCTTAATTCTCTGATTCATCTCTGCCTGCATATTGGCTTGGTAATACTTGCATTTTAAGCTGCTACATATTGTTCTTGTACAGTATGTCTATTTAAAGATCTTAAAGTGTCTTACAGCCTATGATGCGTTATTTTATTCTCTGAATCTTAACTGAAAACCTTATGCAAGTAGATGTCAAAAGTGACAAGAAAATTGGGAGTTGTTATTGATGATTCACAATGACATTTTACATGAAGAAAAATTCAACTCATTTTCTCCCATTTACATCAGCATACAAAGTGACAATACAGATTAGAACTACAGAGGGACATAACAGTATATCAAGGTAACTCATTAGGAACCAGATAAATTAAAACATTTCAGTCCAAAAATGACACTTAAACAGATTAATGCAGTTAAATTAATAGAGTCTAACAAAGAACACAAGGCATAATAAAAGCTTATATTCCACTGGGAGAAAATATGATCTTTAAAGTTTTCTCCATTAAGAACAAAACCAATAAAAACATTTTGTTTGCAAAATATTTGCAATCATGGGAGTCTAGCATTTAGTTGAAAAAGAAGGGTCCTGTTAGTCCTCAGTTAGTGAATTACAAAAATATAATTAGGAATAAATAAGGATGAGAGTACTGTGCATGCTCGGCCACTGCTGCATTTGCTTTCTATGTGGCTGCCCGAGATAGCGTCCGGCAGCGCCATAGCGATTTGAAATGGATTTCCTAAACCAGCTAACCCCTTCAAGGCTGGACAGTTAATACAAAATGCTTTGTCTGCAGGGAGCATCCACAAGGACAGAGACGAGGGTTTACAGACATATAGGGAATGTGGAAAGCGGGAATGACAGGAGTAGAAGAAAAATTTTTTTTATATAAACATTTATTCTCCTAGTTTAAAAAATATTAAATCACCAAATACGAATTCCATGGACCTCATAGAATACTGTACTTATCAAGTGACTATTAATCATGACAATTTAGATTTAACCAGTTCCAATGGTAGTGTGGGCATACGCCATGATCCAGCAATTGCAAGTTTGGCCACCATAAAAATATTTTAGATAAGTTTTAATATGTTTAGGCAAAGAAAGTAAGGGACTATTGAATAATGCGTCAACTATATGCTTATTTAACGGGACATAGGTAAGTGCTGGTAAGAAACTGTAAATCTCCATCCAGAATTTATCAACTTTGGGACATTCCCACCAAGTATGTACCAGTGGCCCTTTCCTACCACATTGACAGAAGCATTGTGGATCTGCGGATAGATCAATTTTGGATATTCGTAATGGTATCTTATACCTTCTGAGGAGAACTTTATATCCAGCTACAATCAAGGAGATAATAATAGATAGTTTTAGATGTTAAATATGTCATGTTTCTCCATTAAGTTCTTTGGAAATCCCCCATCTAGTCATATAAAATAGATTATCCAAAAGAGTGGTAAGCTCATTGTATATGTGGAAAGTCTTGTTCCTAGTAATAGATGACCAGCAAAGTCTCTTGAATGTGATTAGAGTCAGATTATCTAGATTTCCATGTAAATAGGAAATGTCCAATATGGCTAAATTTAAATGTTTCAAAGAGTGGCAAGAAATGATAAAAAAAATCGAAAGTTTTAAGATCTCTCTACAAAGAAATCCTGTGATAAAAACCTTTGTTAATCCACCACTGAACGGCCATCCACTATAATCCAGGAAGAAACACGGGGTTGCAACAAATCTTAGCTAATGCAATGGGAGGTGACTTAAAGAGAACCTTTCACCTGGCCATATATGTGCAACTGAGTGCAGCATGTAATGGGCAGGGCTGCACAAACCCTGGAACACTTTACATTTTTTTCTACCCTCCTCCTTTATTTAGATATCGGTGCCGTTATACTTGGCGCCCGATATTTAAATAACCCCCTGAACTGTCAATGAGGCGTGTAATGGCAAGGGGGCTTGCAACATGGCTGTGACACTGTCCCATAAGCTACGGACAGTATCACAGCAAGAGCAGGAGAGAGGAGAGCGTGTGTCTCCTCTTCAGCTCTTGCACTGTCCGTATCAGAGAAAAGCCCCCTTTCCAGTTTGGCAGACAAGTACAAGCCTGTGTGATCTCTCGCGAGAGATCAGTCTTGTCCTTGTCTGCCGAGAGCTGAAGAGTGAGATCGTGCGCGCGCACACGCTTTCCTCTTTCCAGCTCTTGCTGTGATACTGTCCGTAGCTGATTGGACAGTGTCACAGCCATGTTACATGCCCCCTTGCCATTACACACCCCATTGACAGTTCAGGGGGTTATTTAAATATCGGGCGCCAAATATAACGGCACCGATATCTAAGTAACGGAGGAGGGTAGAAAAAACATTTAAAGTGCCCCAGGGTTTGTGCCACCCTCCCCATTACATGCTGCACTCAGCTGCACATGTATGGGCAAGTGAAAGGTTCTCTTTAAGTTTTTGTCTTCTGACAAGCGCATTCCACTAGTCCATTATTTAGGAAAGAACCGGGGCAAGATTGGAGGCTGGTGATTTGGAGAAAGTAGAAGCAAAGTAACAAAGGAACTGGATGGAATGTAAGACTTAAGTAAATATCTGTCATCTGAGCTAGTCCAGCTGCATTGTAATAATGAAACAAATGGGGAGCCCTCAATCCCTTCTCTACTCTAGAAGTGTGGATTGTACATTCTATTTGAACTGGACAAGTCTAATCTGAAATGCTTTAATATCTGCCATGAATATTCTAATGGGGATAGCACAAAATAAATTCAACAATTTTGAGTCATTTTAACAGATGATATTTCCCCTGCCTAAATAACGGTGAGAAATTAGCCTTGTATAAGATATCTATAGAGAATGGGAATTTGATGCCCAAATAAGTGCATTTCTGTGTTACTCACTGGAAAACAAAGTTTAGCTTCAGGAGTTTAATTAGCATTTCCAGTAAAGTGAGGTTAAGCGACAAAGATTTATGAGTATTCACCCTTAGGCCAAATAAGTGTCTATAATTATCAAGAACCTGGTATAAATTTGGCAGTATAGTAAGAGGAAATGAGATAAATCACAAAATATTGTCTGTGAACAAGGCGCATTTGTAAAGGATCTGCCAGGCACTACGTCTGTGGAGACTCCCAGGGTTAATCAGTCGACACCTGAGGCCAGACCTCTTAGACTGACACCGGCTCCCACCAATCAGGGTGGCAGGCTCAGGAGTGGGAGAGCCTATCGCGGCCTGGTCAGTCAGAGTTAGCTCCGCCCCCTGTCCATTTATACCTGCAGTTTTCTCTTCCTCATTGCTTGTTACTCTTTTGGATTCCTGGCCCCACTGCTGCTTGCTCCAGCCTGCTTCTGCCGTGCTTCTGCCTTGCTGCAGTTCTCCTTGACTTGACTTGCTTTGCTTTGCTTTGCCCCTGGCTTGCTTCTGTCTCCGTGCCCGCTCGGGTTACTCACTTCGTCCTGGTCCTGACTGTTCGTTCGCCGCTCCGTTTCCTCGTGGCGTTCCGTGGCTACTGCCCCTTCCCTTGCGTGTTCCCTGTTTGTTTTCCTGTGCACTTAGACAGCGTAGGGACCGCCGCCCAGTTGTACCTCGTCGCCTAGGGCGGGTCGTTGCAAGTAGGCAGGGACAGGGCGGTGGGTAGATTAGGGCTCACTTTCCCTTCACCTCCTTCCTGCCATCACAGAATAACAAGCCCTTACCTAGTCTACCATTTCTCCTACGCTGTCGCTATCATGGACCCCCTTGAGACCCTGACCCAGCAGATGCAGGGCCTCTCCCTACAGGTCCAGGCCCTGGCCCAAAGGGTTGGGCGCACCACCTCACCTCTAGAACCCGACCTCAAGTTACCTGACCGGTTTTCAGGGGACCGTAAGACGTTTCTCTCCTTCCGGGAGAGTTGCAGACTATATTTCCGCCTTAAGCCCCACTCCTCAGGTTCCGAGAACCAGCGGGTGGGTATCATCATATCCCGACTCCAGGAAGGGCCCCAAGAGTGGGCCTTCTCCTTGGCTCCTGACGCCCCTGAACTTTCCTCTGTTGATCGTTTTTTCTCTGACAGGACTGCTTTAGCCGAGAGTCAGTTGGTGACCTTACGTCAGGGTAGGAGACCGGTTGAGGAATACTGTTCTGATTTTAGGAAGTGGTGCGTAGCTTCTCAGTGGAACGATCCGGCCCTAAGGTGCCAGTTTAGGTTAGGATTATCTGACGCCCTGAAGGATCTGCTGGTTAGCTACCCCTCGTCTGACTCTCTTGACCAGGTTATGGCCCTAGCAGTACGACTTGACCGACGTCTCAGGGAACGTCAGCTAGAACGCTTCAGTGTGCTCCCCTCTGACTTTTCTGCGATCCCCCCCGAGGTCCCGCCTCCTCGCCCCTCCACGGAGGACTCGGAGGTACCTATGCAACTCGGGGCCTCCATGTCCCCTCGACAACGTAGGGAGTTTCGCAGAATGAACGGTCTCTGCTTCTACTGTGGGGACGACAAGCATCTACTGAACACCTGTCCCAGGCGCAAGAATAAGAAGCCGGAAAACTTCCGCGCCTAAGTGATCATCGGGGAGGTCACTTGGGCGCACAGGTATTTCCCGTTAATGTGAAACGCAATAAAATTTTGCTTCCCTTTCAGGTCTCGTTTGCTGGCCGGTCTGCCACGGGCAGTGCTTTCGTGGATTCTGGCTCATCTGCTAATATCATGTCTGTGGAATTTGCTATGTCTCTAAAGATGCCTTGTATTGATTTACCTTATCCTATCCCTGTAGTAGGAATCGACTCTACTCCCCTTGCTAATGGTTATTTTACTCAGCATACTCCTGTTTTTGAACTCCTGGTTGGCTCCATGCATTTGGAGCAGTGCTCTGTACTGGTAATGCAGGGATTATCGTCTGATCTGGTTTTAGGCCTTCCCTGGTTGCAGTTGCATAATCCCACGTTTGATTGGAATACTGGGGATCTCACCAAATGGGGTAATGAATGTCTTATGTCATGTCTTTCTGTTAACTCTATTTCTCCCCGGGAGGAGGTAAACACGCTTCCTGAGTTCGTTCAGGACTTCGCCGATGTGTTTTCTAAGGAGGCCTCCGAGGTGTTGCCCCCCCATAGAGATTACGATTGCGCTATCGATTTGGTGCCTGGTGCCAAGCTTCCTAAAGGTAGGATATTTAATCTTTCATGTCCTGAACGTGAAGCCATGAGGGTGTATATCCAGGAATGCCTGGCCAAGGGTTTCATTCGCCCCTCGACTTCTCCTGTAGGTGCTGGCTTCTTCTTCGTGGGGAAGAAGGATGGTGGTCTTAGGCCGCGCATTGATTATCGTAACCTGAATAAGGTCACTGTAAGGAACCAGTACCCACTTCCTTTGATTCCGGATCTTTTTAATCAGGTTCAGGGAGCCCAATGGTTTTCTAAGTTCGATCTACGGGGGGCATATAACCTTATCCGCATCAAAGAGGGGGATGAGTGGAAAACTGCGTTCAACACACCCGAGGGTCATTTCGAATACCTGGTCATGCCCTTTGGGTTGTGTAACGCCCCTGCTGTCTTCCAGAATTTTATTAATGAAATCCTGAGAGAGTACCTGGGTAATTTTCTTGTTGTGTACCTTGATGACATACTGGTGTTTTCCAAGGACTGGTCCTCTCACGTGGAGCATGTCAGGAAGGTGCTCCAGGTCCTTCGGGAGAATAATCTGTTTGCTAAGACTGAAAAATGTGTCTTTGGGGTACAGGAGATACCATTTTTAGGGCAAATCCTCACTCCTCATGAATTCCGCATGGACCCTGCCAAGGTTCAAGCTGTGGCGGAATGGGTCCAACCTGCCTCCCTTAAGGCGTTACAGTGTTTTTTAGGGTTCGCCAACTATTACAGGAGATTTATTGCCAACTTCTCGGTCGTCGCTAAGCCTCTTACGGACCTTACCCGCAAGGGTGCTGATGTCCTCCATTGGCCCCCTGAGGCCGTCCAGGCCTTTGAGACTCTCAAGAAGTGCTTTATCTCGGCCCCCGTGCTGATTCAGCCCAACCAAGAGGAGCCATTTATTGTGGAGGTTGACGCTTCCGAGGTGGGAGTGGGGGCCGTCTTGTCCCAGGGTACCAGCTCCCTCACCCATCTCCGCCCCTGTGCTTACTTCTCTAGGAAGTTTTCGCCCACGGAGAGTAACTATGATATTGGCAACCGCGAACTTCTAGCCATTAAATGGGCTTTTGAGGAGTGGCGGCACTTCCTGGAGGGGGCCAGACACCAGGTAACGGTCCTTACGGATCACAAGAATCTGGTTTTCCTAGAATCGGCCCGGAGGCTTAATCCTAGACAAGCTCGGTGGGCACTATTCTTTACCAGATTTAATTTCTTGGTTACCTATAGGGCTGGGTCCAAGAATATTAAGGCTGATGCTCTGTCACGTAGTTTCATGGCCAATCCTCCTTCCGAGAAGGATCCCGCTTGTATTTTACCCCCTGGTATAATCGTCTCTGCCACGGATTCTGATTTAGCTTCTGATATCGCGGCTGATCAGGGTGCAGCTCCCGGGAACGTCCCTGGGGACAAACTGTTTGTTCCCCTGCAATACCGGCTGAGGGTACTCAGGGAAAACCATGACTCCGCTCTATCTGGTCATCCTGGCATCTTGGGCACCAAACACCTCATTACCAGAAACTATTGGTGGCCTGGGTTGCCTAAAGATGTTAGGGCTTACGTCGCCGCTTGTGAGGTTTGCGCTAGGTCCAAAACCCCTAGGTCCCGACCTGCGGGCCTACTACGTCCCTTGCCCATTCCCCAGAGACCTTGGACCCATATCTCCATGGATTTTATCACCGATTTGCCTCCATCTCAGGGCAAGTCGGTGGTGTGGGTGGTAGTCGACCGCTTCAGCAAGATGTGCCACTTTGTGCCCCTTAAGAAGCTACCTAACGCCAAGACGTTAGCTTCTTTGTTTGTGAAACACATCCTGCGTCTCCATGGGGCCCCAGTCAATATCGTTTCGGACAGAGGGGTACAATTTGTTTCCTTATTTTGGAGAGCCTTTTGTAAAAAGTTGGAGATTGATCTGTCCTTCTCCTCCGCCTTCCATCCCGAAACTAACGGCCAAACGGAAAGGACCAACCAATCCCTGGAACAATATTTAAGGTGTTTCATCTCTGACTGTCAATTCGATTGGGTCTCATTCCTTCCCCTTGCTGAATTTTCCCTGAATAACCGGGTCAGTAACTCGTCAGGGGTCTCCCCGTTTTTCTGTAATTTCGGGTTTAACCCAAGGTTCTCCTCCGTCTCCCCTGGTTGTTCCAATAATCCTGAGGTAGAGGATGTTCATCGGGAACTGTGCACTGTCTGGGCCCAGGTTCAGAAGAACCTAGAGGCGTCCCAGAGCGCACAAAAGATTCAGGCGGATAGTAGACGTTCTGCTAACCCCCGGTTTGTCGTCGGGGATTTGGTCTGGTTGTCGTCCAGGAACTTGCGCCTTAAGGTCCCGTCCAGGAAGTTTGCTCCCCGATTTATTGGGCCTTATAAGGTCATTGAAGTCCTCAACCCTGTATCCTTCCGTCTGGAGCTGCCCCCATCCTTCCGCATACACGACGTCTTTCATGCTTCCCTCCTTAAACGCTGCTCCCCGTCCTGGTCCCCCTCTAGGAAACCTCCTGTTCCCGTTCTCACCCCTGAGGGGGTGGAATTCGAGGTGGCCAAGATTGTGGACAGTAGGATGATCCAGGGCTCCCTCCAGTACCTGGTCCATTGGAGAGGATACGGGCCGGAGGAGAGGACTTGGGTACCTGCTCGAGATGTTCACGCTGGGGTATTGGTCAGGAGGTTCCACCTTCTCTTCCCCACTAAACCGGGTCCTCTTAGTAAGGGTCCGGTGGCCCCTCATAAAAGGGGGAGTACTGTAAAGGATCTGCCAGGCACTACGTCTGTGGAGACTCCCAGGGTTAATCAGTCGACACCTGAGGCCAGACCTCTTAGACTGACACCGGCTCCCACCAATCAGGGTGGCAGGCTCAGGAGTGGGAGAGCCTATCGCGGCCTGGTCAGTCAGAGTTAGCTCCGCCCCCTGTCCATTTATACCTGCAGTTTTCTCTTCCTCATTGCTTGTTACTCTTTTGGATTCCTGGCCCCACTGCTGCTTGCTCCAGCCTGCTTCTGCCGTGCTTCTGCCTTGCTGCAGTTCTCCTTGACTTGACTTGCTTTGCTTTGCTTTGCCCCTGGCTTGCTTCTGTCTCCGTGCCCGCTCGGGTTACTCACTTCGTCCTGGTCCTGACTGTTCGTTCGCCGCTCCGTTTCCTCGTGGCGTTCCGTGGCTACTGCCCCTTCCCTTGCGTGTTCCCTGTTTGTTTTCCTGTGCACTTAGACAGCGTAGGGACCGCCGCCCAGTTGTACCTCGTCGCCTAGGGCGAGTCGTTGCAAGTAGGCAGGGACAGGGCGGTGGGTAGATTAGGGCTCACTTTCCCTTCACCTCCTTCCTGCCATCACAGCATTTGTGTTCAACTGAGCCTATCCCAACCCCCTTAATATTTAGATTAATTTGCATCAAATAAGCTAAGTGCTTTATAGACTAAGTGAACAGAGTCGGTATAGAGCAGGAACCCTGTCAAACACAACGAATCGAAGGCCTTCTAGGGGCACAGACTTAAAAGCATACTGTGACGCATTCTCCCCCAATCCCATGCAGAATGAACTAGTGTTATTATATCTATAGTTCTCCATGTTTGGTCCCTCGCTTGTCTATAGGGAATGAATTGCTGTTATACTTTTTTTTTTAACATTTTACCTTTAAATTCAAAAAGGCTGCAGTCATATAAGTAAGGTATGTAGAATTATTTGTCAATTTTATACTTCTGAGCAGCTGAATATTTTATACAGTGTGATATCCTGTGTGATTTGCCAGTGTGACTCTGATTATGACCTCGTCTTTATGATGTGTCATATTTAACGTCAGTAAAGAATGTACAGACAGTATGCTATAAAACAAACCAGACACCAAACATATCAAAGAGACGTATAAAGCCCCAAGCAACATAATCATCCACTTTATTTCAGGGTCTGCGAGGTGTGTGGCAGATTTAGGTTGCTGTGTGAAGGCAATGTAAATTATCAGGTTATAATTAATCATAGATATTCACTGAGGAAAAAATATTGTTGTTTAACTATAAATATGTTCCTTATTAGAACTCATTAAAACCTACTGGGTCTACTATTAGGGTTTTTAGTCTAGTCACTTTTAGGCTTTTTAGAAAGTATATTTAAAAAGCAGAGGGATAAGGATATATATAGGTAAGGGCCTGTTCACATTAGCTTTCGGGTGCATTTGGAGTTTCCATTCATCTATTTTGTCAGAGGAACAGATGAACGGAGGGCCGAACGGAAACTATAGCTTCTGTTTGCATTATCATTGATTTCAATGGTAATGCTTCCATTTCAGTTGTTTTCCGTTTTTTTTTTCATTCTGTAAAGTTTCAGTTTTCTAACGGAAACAATAGCGTAGTCGACTATTATTTCCGTTAAAAAAAATCAAACTTTACAGAACGGAAACCAACGGAAACAGAAGCATTGCCATTGAAATCAATGGTAATGCAAATGAAAACTATTGTTTCCGTTTGGCTCTACGTTCATCTGTTCCTTTGACGGAATAGATGAACATAAACCCCAAACGGAACCCGACGCTGATGTGAACAGGCCCTAACTGTTGAATAACCATGTTAAAAGCAGTCAAGGATTTCATAATATAATAGATAAGGCAAAGAAAAAAAAACAACCTCCTCAACACCATGTGTCTGTTAAAGTAAGAAAACGAAGGTTACATAGAAATTCAATAACTTTGCCATATTGCATACAGTATGATATTTAACATTTTATATATTATAAAACTGTTAATGCATAAATTCACTTTAATTTAAATTATACTTGTATATTAGGGAACTGCGTATTTCCTGATATAATTGTTCCCTTTATTAGAAGGATAGATCCTATAAATTGAGCTATTTCCTCCATGATAAGGCAACTAGGTTAAAGATGACATTGGAGTTCATATTTGATTGGTTTTGATTGGGGGTGGCTGGAACAGACCAACCAATCCTGCTCCAATAGCCCTTTTTATATAGGATTCAGCAATAACATGCTTTACTGACATGTGCCAACAACAGTGAATCACTAGCCAGAGGGGTCATGTCAATATGAACGACATGACAATTGTGGCAATGAAAACAGACGGGCGGATGAATGTGGAAATGCCGATGCCGGAGCAGCGGGGAATTTAGGAAGTGAGTAGGTGCATATTTGGGAACTGCAATCGCCTGACTGCATAATTGTTCCCCTCTTAGAAAATAAGAACTCTAGAGTATATTTTCTAAGAGCTCTGCCTTGATTCATTACTGTTATTCTTTCTATGTATGAATAAATTGACAACTGGATGTTACCATTCCCCTTGTCAAAAGGGCGTGTTCCCATATACTCTGACACTGTCAGCAGGGATTGGACAGTGTCAGAATGTATGGAGACATGCCACATCCAGTTCACAATTTATTCATACATTTCCAGGAGGAATAACAGAGGAACGGCACAACAGAGAGTTCTAAGAAAAGATGCATCAGAATTGTTGTTTTATGAGGAATGCAAGTATTTACTAAAACTAACATAACAGAAAAGATGACAGGTCCTCTTTAAAGGACTTATCTGTTGTAGACAACCTGTTGTGAAACGCCCTACAAGTTATGTTGATGTAATAGAAGGGGTCCAGAGCCAAGAACCATGTCAATCTGAGCTCTCTGCCTTAAAGGACCACTGCCGTCAAATCCTTTGATCAACAGATACCATATATTGCTTCATTTTCCTAGCAGCACTGCATTGATATTTCAATTTCCCTAGCAATATCAGCTAATTTTATTGGACACCTAAAGCGGATGTCAAATCAGGCAATTCTTTTAATAATTTATTGCATTAGAGACCATCATGTTTCAACATTTGCTTAGAAGGTACTTTGTACTATATACTGTATAAGTAATGTAAAAACAAAAAAAATAATGCAGCAGCACCCTATGGGTGCTAAGATATACTGTATGCAAGCACCGAATGTTTGGATTATTTGAAATGGCATTAAAGTTTTATTTACTTTAATTTAAATGTGAGGTTCCTAGAGTAGATTTTGATGAAACTCTGTGAGCCAACTGCCATGACAAGGTGACCTCATTCTTGGGGCGTGGCTATAGGTGTTGAACAGGTTACAGTCGCACCTGGGCTCTCGTACCTAAGGGACTCTAAGGCCCCTCTATCACATAAGAAAACACCTTTATTATAACTGACAAATGGTAGGTTGGGGCCCTGTTACAGGCTTTGCATTGGGGCCCAGGAGCTACTGTATAAGGCATCTGTCTCAGAGAGTCTCCTGTTTCCAGGTATAAAGCTAGTGTTTAGACCCAGTCCCTCTAAGGCTGTAGATGACCCCAGGGGTAGGGGTAAAATGATCTTTGGTTCATGTTATAACCACCCCACCCCCCCTCATCAATGAGAGCATACTTGCTCTCTGATTGTCACATATGGGGGAATGTATTTATTTATTTTTTTAAGAAAAGGAGTGAAAAGATGAACAGTAGCTCATCTAAATAGGCCAAGTCATAGCCGTAACCAACCCCTCACAGTCCCATGTTAAAAATAGACACGGAAAACAGAGTTTTAAAACTTCAAAAGCACTAATCCAAAAATAACTTGGTCTCTAAGCGTTATGCGGACCAGTGGACTCCAGGCGAGCAAGTGCACCTTCAATCCAACCACTTTCCATTTTCATAAATGACCACCGCTGTGACTTGAAAGATGCGTACAACCTTCATATGCAGCACTAAAGAATAGACAAACAAAGGAATCAAAATCACATTACATCATTTTAATATAATGAATCTCAAAAAATAAATTACAAATCTCTTCACAATTTCAAAAACAGAAGGGAAGGAGGGCGGGAGATGTGATGCCTCCATGTCCCAGCACAGTGGATAGAGAAAGACCGAAAACAGTAAAGGTTTGTGCACACGCTAGACTAAAAATGTCTGAAAATACGGAGCTGTTTTCAAGGGAAAACAGCTCCTGATTTTCAGACGTTTTTTTAGCATCTCGCGTTTTTCGCTGGGTTTTTTACGGCCGTTTTTGGAGCTGTTTTTCTATAGAGTCTATGAAAAACGGCTCCAAAAACGTCCCAAGAAGTGACCTGCACTTCTTTTTCGCGGCTGTTTTTTTACGCGGCCGTTTGAAATCAATGGGCAGATGTTTGGAGGCGTTCTGCTTCCGAAAAACGGACGAAAATAAGCCGTGTGAACATACCCTTACCCTTTATATTATTACGAAAAAAGAGATGGTGACACTTTCCATTGGCAGTTAGCTGCCAAGTCCCTACCATTAGCAGAAAATTAGAGGGGAGATAGTCTCTCTTAACTTTATGACACAGAAGGCAGGAACCCAACTTGTGATATGCTATCAGTAAGGGCCCAGCAGTCAGGGACCATGTCACTATCCGCTGCAGTGCCCATCATTATACAGTATATACATTTTACACTGTCCCTATTCTGTCCATACCTGATCTCTATCTTACAATCTGCCGACTGCTTCATTAGTCCTGCCCGTTACATGCTACAGTCATAGTGATAATGATTATCACTAGAGTAGAATGTCTAATAGATTTCTATGGGTAGAAAAGATTTTCGGCAGTCAGATAAGACCTTTTCAATAAGTGATAGATGCCATAAACTATAGTTTTCAACTAGTTCCACTAAAAGACTGAAAATTAGTTACTGCATTACGTTAGGTTTAGGGATTCGTGATTATTGATTAGGGTTACGCTGTGTTCACAATTTCAGTTTTTTTGCTGGGATTTTCTCAAAATTGGGGCAAAATGAAACGGTTTTCTCACAATTTTTTTTATTTTGCAGTAAAAAACACACTTTAACATGTGAACACAGCCTTAGCGATTGTAAAGACGAATGGAAAATAATATACCTATATAATGCCTTAATTAATTTGCATGCAACATTTAATTGATGCATTCCTGCGGTTTTGGCGTTTCTTTAACGCATGCATCTGTGAACATGGACGTGTGGGATGTATGAACTCCTCACATCTTACAGTTTTTTGCAGAGTACATTTTGTTTGCATAAGTGGTCTGCTTGAGTATGTTGAATTTTCATGCAATTTTTGCTTACAGTCATTGTTTGATGCAAAGTTGCATTAAGGTGGTTGTGTGTGTATAAATTATTAAATTTTATTTTTATACAATGTATGGTACTGTAAAAAATTGATTTTGGTAGCACAGTTAGATGTTTGCCATGTGCAGTATATGTTTGTAACAGATTTGTGGATAATGGCCAAATATTGCATGGCCTAGTATAGCATGGCCTCCATTCAGCATTTTTGAGAGCTCAAGCTCTTGTCGATGTGGATGTTTGTGGTATATGAATTTTGAACACCTTGATCTGTTATTTTGACATAATTTTTGTGTGTAAAATACTGATTGTGTGTGAGATTTAAGTGCAAATGTATGTATTAATTCATTTTTTTTTTTTAATTAATTCCTGTTTGCCACAGAGTTATGTGAAGGTGGACATTGCTGCTAACAGCATATCAAGACAACTGCAATTGTCAGGTTGTCTGCTTTCAGAAAATATTTAGTTTGCGGCAGCACTCGCTTTTTAAGGTGTGTAATCCCTGTATTTTAAAAGTTTTTACTTTTTTTTACATTGCAGCTTAAAATCAGATTTTTGGTCTCTTCAATTCTGATGATTTTATTGATATGTTTGTAGACATAGGTCGATAGGAGCTCTACAGTCAGGGCCGCCATCAGGGCAGTACCTCTGGTACTGCAGTCAGAGGCCCCGCCACAATGATGAAAAAAAGGGGCCCGTCCATTACTTTAAAAATTTAATTGAGGGTCCCAGCGTTAGTTACCTGGAGAAAGGAACGGACCCTGCAATGTAACAGAGCCGTTCTTTCGTCTGAAGTAACTTACGCTGGGGCTCTGAGAGGAGGATGCTGCATGAACAGGAAACAGAAGCTCCGTGTGGAGGGAGCTGCCCATCTACAAGGGGAGGGAGGACAGAGGAAGAAGAGCTGGAGAGAAGCAGTGACACCATGCTCTCCTCCTGCCTGCAACTTGTACCAGGCAGCTGATGAAAATTCCTGCAGGACAGATAAGAAGGAATTGTAATGTTATGTGTGGGGGAGGGGATTTTGTGTAAAACTTTTTGTGGGGAGGGGGACCTAACTGTAAATCCTATATGTGGGAAGGGGATTTTGTGTAAACCGTTTTTGTGGGGGATGGGGACTTAACTGTAAATGCTTTATGTGGAGAAGGGCATTTTGTGTAAAATGTTTTTGTGGGGGAGGGTGGGACATGGATGTGAATGCTATGTGTGGGGGAAGGGATTCATTATTAATTTTTCTTGGGGAGGGGGACCTTAACTGTTATCCCTAATTCACATGAGCGTGTTCGGTCCCTGATATACGGTCCGTATGTCGGCCGCATTTTCCGGACCGAACACACTGCAGGGAGCTGGGCTCCTAGCATCATAGTTATCTATGATGCTAGGTGTCACTGCCTCGCTGCGGGAAAACTGTCCTGTACTCTAATCATGTTTTCAGTACGGGACAGTAGTTCTGCGGACAGGCAGGGACACCTAGCATCATAGATAACTATGATACTAGGAGCCCAGCTCCCTGCAGTGTGATCGGTCCGGGAAATGCGGCCTACATACGGACCACATATCACGGACGAACACGCTCGTGTGAATTAGGCCTTAGGCTGAGTTCACATGGAGCGGATACGCAGCGTAAAATCACGCAGCATATCCGGCCTGTGCGCCGCAGGGAATTTCGGGTGAAAATCCATACCAAACTGTGGTGCGTTTTTTTCGCCCGGAATGTCCGCTGTAGAAACTGCAGCATTTAGCCGGCTTGCTAGCATGATGTTTCATCCAAGCAGACCACTGCTACAGCCTGTGCTTTGCTGCAACAGTCATTGCATTTTTTGCGGTGGAATCGCTGCGATCCCGCCGCAAAAAAACACAACAACTGCTATTTGTTGCGGGTTTTACCTCCCCAATTCAATGGGGAAAACGCGCAACAAGTAAGCAGTGATTCCGCAAATACAATTGACATGCTGCAGAATAAAATTCAGTATTTATGCAGCGTGTGGATGAGATTTGCTTTATCTCATCCACTGTGCTGCTACTGTATTTGTTGCGGATTTTTCGCAACTAATTTCATTGCAGAAAAAACGCAGTATTTACGCTATGTGTGAACTTACCCTAAGGCTTAATTCACACAACCGTGTTCAGTCCGTGATATACGGACCGCATGTCGGACGCTTTTTCCCGGACCGAACACAGTTCAAAAAGCCGGGCTCCTAGCATCATAGTTATGTATGACGCTAGGTGTCCCTGCTTCCCCGCGGGAATACTGTCCCGTGCTGAAAACATGATTACAGTATGGTACAATTTTCCCGCAGCGAGGCAGTGACTCCTGGCATCGTACATAACTATGATGCTAGTAGCGTTCCTCCCTGCACTGTGTTCAGTGACAGCGGTCGGATCAAACTGTTATCTATCACATCTTTTTCATAACTTAGATGCGATCGCAACGGCCGGGCTCACACGTAGCGTAAATGCTGCGGAATATTCGCAACGCTGTCTGGAAATTCTGCAGCCTTTACAGTAGCAGCAAAGAGGATGAGATTTTGTAAATATCATGCCCACGCTGCAGAAAAAACCTGCAGCGTAAACGTTAATAAATTGACCTGTGGTGCGGAATTTAAATTCGCAGCATGTCAATTTATGCTGCATTTTTGTTGATTTTCTGTTGCGGGTTTTCCCCTTTCAATTCAATGGGATACAAAGCCCGCAACAGAAAGCCAAGTGTTGCAACGTTTGTGGCGTAATCGCAGCGTTTATGTCGCTAAAATTGCAACTCTGGAAAAAAAAATCCTACTTACCCTGAACGCCCTCCTCCTTCCTGCAGTCCGGCCTCTTGGGATGACGTTGCATCCAGGGGCGTAACTAGGAAAGACTGGGCCCCATAGCAAACTTTTGACACACAACCTCCCCTTGTAGATAGTGCCTTTTTACAGCCCCCACTGTAGATAACGCCATACAGCCCCCCTGTAGATAACACCATACAGAACCCCACTGTAGATAACGCCATACAGCCCCCTGTAGATAACACCATACAGCCCCCCCCCTGTAGGTAACGCCATACAGCCCCCCTCTGTAGGTAACGCCAGACAGCCCCCCCTGTAGGTAACGCCATACAGACCCCCCCTGTAGGTAACGCCATACAGCCCCCCTGTAGGTAACGCCATACAGCCCCCCCTGTAGGTGACGCCATACAGCCCCCCCTGTAGGTAACGCTATACAGCCCCCCCCTGTAGGTAACACTATACAGCCCCCCCTGTAGGTAACGCCATACAGGTTTACATCACTGCTCTGTGACATTTCATTCATCTGGACAACTAAATGATGGGAATCCAGCAGCAAACAATGTAACCCTCTAACTGCTGAATGCATTGTGGTCTGATACATTGTTACTTATTGCTCGACTTGTTACTTCTGAGGCGCAGTCCTAAATATCCGCTCCTGTCTGTCGTGGCCAACACCAAATAATTATTTTAAAAAACTGGTCTGGTGGTTCTTCCCCCTGCCCCTCCAATAAATCAGCAATTAAAAATAAGAAAACATACACTCATAGCTTAAGTGCACCTATGACAACACTTCCTGCCCTGTGCTTTGACAGTTCAGCCTCATCATAGGGACATTGCATGGATCCAAATCTACATTAGGCCTCTAACTATGGATCCTGGTGTCCGTATTTGGGTCCGTAACTACGGGGGACCGAAAGTCCCCCAAGTTCTCCATGACTAACCTCTGACTTCCGGCGTCTGCGCAGCTCAATAAAAATGAAAGGAGCGCTGGTCACGCATGCGCACATGCGCGACCGGTGCTCCATTCATTTCTACAGAGCTGCAGACACAGACCCCGGAATTCCGAGGTTTGTGATGGAGAACTTCAGGGGACTTTCGGTCCCCCGTTCTCCCTATCGCTGCCAGCGATCACACATGTATCCCGTATCCTGTGGATAGGAGATATATGTCTTTTGTTTAATGGCAGAGCGGGGAGATACCTCCCTGTTCTGACGTAGTGTTCAGTGGCGTCGCACTGTAGTAGCCATAGCGGCTTCTAGCGGAGCCTCCGGCCATAGTGGGGGCCCGTGCCGGCGGGCGACACGGGCCCCCTCATGCCGCGGGCCTCGTAGCAGCCGCTATGGCTGCTACAGCGGTAGTTACGCCACTGGCACGGCTGTAGGCGGTCTGTTGACTCTTCTGTCTCTCCGGTGAAGGACCTGCGGGAGGATGTCCCGTCGCAGCGTGATCTCGCGAGATCGCGCTGTGCTGTGAAACGAGCTGGACATGAATGAAGAGAAGTGTATGATGCTGATTGGTCAGCGTCATACACTTTTGTTTACAACGCCCACATGGTGAAAAGTAAAAAAAAAAACACCCAGTTGGGCATTTAGAACAAATTGGCATAAAACTAAAAATTATCATAAATAAAAGTTAAAAACAAAACAAAAGCAACTGTTGTTATCTACATTAAAGCGCCTATTAGATAAGGTAGGAGATAGGGGAGTTATAAACTGGTGACCGAGCCTCTTTAAAGAATCATTCTATATTTAGTTAGCAGTTTTATTTATCGAAGTTACATTTCTTAATTGCTATGTTTATTCTATTCACGCAATTTTTTCCCTTATTACTGATGCTTGGTATCTCAATTGCAGTGAATTATCTAGATTGAGATAGAAACCTATTCATTAAGTTGGCAATGGCACAAATGTACTTTTCCCTAATATATTGTAGTTTAGTAACTTGGTAGTGTATCATTGCTATTCCATTAAGATAGGGCCATTAAAATCATTTAGTGCAGGGGAAGTGTATCAACCATAGTTGAACTTACCTCAAACAGTAGTAAGGGTATGTTCACACGCAGTTACCAAAAACTTCTGAAAATACTGAGCTGTTTTCAGGCGAAAACAGCTCCTGATTTTCAGACGTTTTAGTAGCAACTCGAGTTTTTTGCGGCGTATTTTACAGCCGTTATTGGAGCTATTTTTCAATGGAGTCAATGAAAAATGGTTCAAAAAACGTCCTAACATGCACTTCTTTTTCGCGGGCGTCTTTTATTTTGACAGCGACGCGTAAAATTACACCTCGTGGGAACAGAACACCGTAAAACCCATTGAAAGCAATGGGCAGAGGTTTGTAGGCGTAATGGAGCCATTTTTTTCAGGCGTAATTCAAGGCGTAAAACGCCTGAATTACGTCTGAAAACAGTGCGTGTGAACATACCCTAAAGCTTCAAAATCAGACTACACTGGGTTTGTGAGACTGTAATTATGGAAATACATAGGTCTGCATAGGACCTGTAGACACAAAACAGTAGGATATTTTTAATAAAGACTATTTGCCAAGTTGCTTCATTCTTTATATTAGATTCACTGACGCAAAAATAAATAAATATATATATATATATATATATATATATATATATATATATACATATGGTTGCAAGTGTGTAAATAGCCTTTTAATCACTGTAAATACAGTTAGGTCCAGAATTATTTGGACAGTGACACAATCTTCATGATTTGGTCTCTGCTGCCGCCACATTGGATTTGAAATTAAACAATTGAGATGCAATTGAAGTGTAGACTTTCTGGTTTAATTCAAGGGGTTGAACAAAAATATCCTGTGAAACGTTTAGAAATTGCAACCATTTTTCTACACAGCCTCCTCATTTCAGGGGCTCAAAAGTAATTGGACAAATTAACATTACCATAAATAAAATGTTTTTTTAATACTTTGTAGAGAATCCTTTGCAGGCAATGACGGCCTGAAGTCTGGGACCCATGGACCTCCCCAAACGCTGTGTTTCCTCCTTTGTGATGCTTTGCCAGGCCTTTACTGCAGCCATCTTCAGTTGGTGCTTGTTTGTGGGTCTTTCTGCCTTACGTTTTGTTTTAAGCAAGTGAAATGCATGCTCGATCGGGTTGAGATCTGGTGATTGACTTGGCCATTACAGAATATTCTAGTTCTTTGCCTTAAAAAAAACTCCTAGGTTGCTTTCACAGTATGTTTTGGGTGATTGTCCATCTGTGCTGTGAAGCGACGTCCAATCAACCTTGCTGCATTTGGTTGAATCTGAGCAGAAAGTATATCCCTGAACACATCAGAATTCATCCTGCCGTTTTTGTCTTCAGTCACATCCTCAATAAACACAAGTGATCCAGTGCCTTTGGCAGCCATGCATGCCCATGCCATCACACTGCCTCCACCATGTTTTACAGAGGATGTGGTGTGCTTTGGATCATGAGCCGTTCAAAGCCTTCTCCATACTTTCTTCCTTCCATCATTCTGGTACAGGTGGATCATCTGTCTAAAGAATGCTGTTCCAGAACTGGGCTGGCTTCCATAGATGTTGTTTGGCAAAGTCTAATCTGGCATTTCTATTTTTGAGTCTGACTAATGGTTTGCACCTTGTGGTAAACCCTCTGTATTTACTCTCATGACGTCTTCTCTTTATGGTAGACTTAGATACTGATACACCTACTTCCAGGAGAGTGTTCTTCACTTGGGTAGATGTTGTGAAGGGGTTTTTCTTCACCATGGAAAGAATTCTGTGATCATTCACCACTGTTGTCTTCCGTGGACGTCCAGGCCTTTTGGAATTTAAGAGACCACCAGTGCGCTCTTTTTTTTTTTTTTTCAAGAATGTACCAAACTGTTGATTTGGCCACTCCTAACATTTGTGCTATCTCTCTGATGGATTTCTTCATTTTTTCAGCCTAACGATGGTGTGTTTCACTTGCATTGAGAGCTCCTTTGACCTCATGTTGTGGGTTCACAGCAACAGTTTCCAAATGCAAATGGCATACCTGGAATAAACTTCAGACCTTTTACCTGCTTATTTGATGATGGATTAACGAGGGAATAGCCCATTAAATAGCTTTTGACATAATTGTCCCAATTACCTTTGTTCCCTTGAAAAAGATGCAGCTCCATATTAAAGAGCTGTAATTCCTAAACCCTTCCTCAAATTAGGATGTGAATACCCTCAAATTAAAGCGTATGCACTTTAAGCCCATATTGATTATACAACTGTATATTCAAAATCTTTTGGTAAACAGCTAAAATGACAAAACTTGTGTCACTGTTCAAAAAGTTCTGGATCTAAATGCATGTATTTGACTAATTAACCTAAGATAATGTGTTGTATTTACGTTCATAAAAAATATTGGCTACTCAACATGGATCTAGGATAAATCCTAATTAAGTGTGAATTTAATACTACAATATGATGTCGTTTTTTTTAATCTGATATCCAACGCAGAAATGTTACATTAAATGGATTATCTAGGATTTAAAGTCCATCAATATTAGATCGGTGGGGGTCACACACACCCTGCTGATCAGCGGTTTGAAGGGGCTGTGACGCTCATGCGAGTACTGCAGCATCTTTATTGTTTACATCGTTTCAGTCTGGTTCGTACTTGAACACGGCATTACTTTCATAGCGGCAGTGTATGGTATTGCAGCGCTGTCCCATTCAAGTGAATAGATCTGTATCTAAACTTGTAGTCACTGAAGTTGAAGATCTGGATGTAATATTGTCTGTATACATAATTGTAAGTTTCTTACCACTATACACTATGATTTGACATGTATTTAAAATCATGTCTTTGCTGTTCTTGACAGTTGTATTTCCAGTTATAAATGTTACATGGCAATATGTTGTGTCTGAAGGCGATGGTGGTCCGGGGTACCATGAACTTGTCTTTATCTATATTTGAATACAAATAGTTCCGGTTCTGAAACTATTCATATTTGGAATAATGGTGATTTCCTTTGATTAAAAGTTTAACTCCATAGTGAAGTAACAATTTAATTATTGAAGATTCAGAGATAAATTAGACAATATAATCTTCTTCATGTAAAGGTGACTCAACGTTTCATAATTCATCTTAATACAATTTAAAAGTGGACTAATTGCTTTCAAATAGCTTCATTAGTTAAAAGTCAAATTATTAATGTCACTATATGCCAAATATAAACAAGATTTATTAGAGCACATATATTAGAAAACCCTCTTATCATTTACTTTTACGATTAATAAACAGGATGTCCACCTAAAATAAAATTTTGCATTTTTCATATTACTTGTTAAGACTTGGCAAATTGTACCACCGTAGGTTTTGTTTTTCCAGTCATCTGCCATCTGCACATTTATTTCAAAGATATATTAATTTGTAAATCTTCACTAGTGGAACATTGCCATAGTTTAGGCTTATTAAATTACAGGTTAGTCTTCATAACTAATCTCCTTGTTACTTTAAATCTTAGAGAGATACACTACCGTTCAAAAGTTTAGGGTCACTTAGAAATTTCCTTATTTTTCCAAGAAAAGAACAGTTTTTTTCAATGAAGATAAAATTAAATTAATCATAAACACACTCTATACATTGTTAATGTGCTAAATGACTATTCTAGCTGCAAACGTCTGGTTTTTAATGCAATATCTACATAGGTGTATAGAGACCCATTTCCAGCAACCATCACTCCAGTGTTCTAATGGTACATTGTGTTTGCTAACTGTGTTAGAAGGCTAATGGATGATTAGAAAACACTTGAAAACCCTTGTGCAATTATGTTAGCACCGCTATAAACAGTTTTGCTGTTTAGAGGAGCTATAAAACTGACCTTTCTTTGAGCTAGTTGAGAATCTGGAGCATTACATTTGTGGGTTCGATTAAACTCTCAAAATGGTTAGAAAAAGAGAGCTTTCATGTGAAACTCGACAGTCTATTCTTGTTCTTAGAAATGAAGGCTATTCCATGCGAGAAATTGCCAAGAAACTGAAGATTTCCTACAACGGTGTGTACTACTCCCTTCAGAGGAAAAACAGGCTCTAACCAGAGTAGAAAGAGAAGTGGGAGGCCCCGCTGCACAACTGAGCAACAAGACAAGTACATTAGAGTCTCTAGTTTGAGAAATAGACGCCTCACAGGTCCTCAACTGGCAGCTTCATTAAATAGTATCCGCAAAACGCCAGTGTCAACATCTACAGTGAAGAGGCGACTCCGGGATGCTGGCCTTCAGGGCAGAGTGGCAAAGAAAAAGCCATATCTGAGACTGGCTAATAAAAGGAAAAGATTAATATGGGCAAAAGCACACAGACATTGGACAGAGGAAGATTGGAAAAAAGTTTTATGGACAGACGAATCGAAGTTTGAAGTGTTTGGATCACACAGAAGAACATTTGTGAGATGCAGAACAACTGAAAAGATGGTGGAAGAGTGCCTGACGCCATCTGTCAAGCATGGTGGAGGTAATGTGATGGTCTGGGGTTGCTTTGGTGCTGGTAAAGTGGGAGATTTGTACAAGGTAAAAGGGATTTTGAATAAGGAAGGCTATCACTCCATTTTGCAAAGCCATGCCATACCATGTGGAAATATATAACCCCAGCACACACAGAGGTACACAAGAGATCCAGATGCAAACAAATGAAAGTTTTATTGCAACAAAAGTTGGTAAAGTTGAGGTAGTAAGCGACTTGGTAAAGACGTTTCGGCTGAACCTCGGCCTCAGTCACGGTCGCTGTGAGTCGATATCACTGGTATGGGATGTCCGCCGGATCTTCCCTGTGTGTCTCACACAGGGAAGATCCGGCGGACATCCTATACCAGTGATATCGACTAACAGCGACCGTGACTAAGGCCGAGGTTCAGCCGAAATGTCTTTACCAAGTCGCTTACTACCTCAACTTTACCAACTTTTGTTGCAATAAAACTTAAATTTGTTTGCATCTGGATCTCTTGTGTACCTCTGTGTGTGCTGGGGTTATATATTTACAATATTGTGGGATTCTCGTCCCTACCTTACTAGCACCACGCCAATAGATTGAGGAGTGCATCCCAATATCTATTTTTGATGCCATACCATGTGGACAGCGCTTGATTGGAGCCAATTTCATCCTACAACAGGACAATGACCCAAAGCACACCTCCAAATTATGCAAGAACTATTTAGGGAAGAAGCAGGCAGCTGGTATTCTATCTGTAACGGAGTGGCCAGCGCAGTCACCAGATCTCAACCCCATAGAGCTGTTGTGGGAGCAGTTTGCCCTGTATGGTACGCAAGAAGTGCCCATCAAGCCAATCCAACTTGTGGGAGGGGCTTCTGGAAGCACGGGGTGAAATTTCTCCTGATTACCTCAGCAAATTAACAGCTAGAATGCCAAAGGTCTGCAATGCTGTAATTGCTGCAAATGGAGCATTCTTTGACGAAAGCAAAGTTTGAAGAAGAAAATTATTATTTCAAATAAAAATCATTATTTCTAACCTTGTCAATGTCTTGACTATATTTTCTAGTCATTTTGCAACTCATTTTATAAATATAAGTGTGAGTTTTCATGGAAAACACAAAATTGTCTGGGTGACCCCAAACTTTTGAACGGTAGTGTACCTTTTACATGTAAATATGTTTTAGTTTTTTTGCTATTTACAGTCCATAACGCCAAAATATTTCCCAGCATTATACAGAGATTGTCACCATTCACATAAGTCCCTTTACCCAATAGGGCTCATAATCTAACTTTCCCTTACTCAATTTAGTAGACAACCAACCAGTATGCTATTTGGAGTATGGAAGGAAACCCCAGCAAATGTGGGGACAACTTTTTTTTCTTTGCAGCTTCATTCCTGCTGTGCAGATATCTAGGGGGGGGGGGTAATTGCTCTCAGGTGATATCAATTAACCAGCAGGACTCACTCTGAGCTTGCTCTCTTTTGGGCTAGCTGGACAAAGTGGCTTGTGAGGTAAGTGGAGTTATTAAACCAGAGTTAAAGTCCCTGTAAGTACTCTTCTTTTCTTTTGCTTTTTCAATTGTTCACTGTTTCTTTGTAACTGGGATAATGGACAGCAAGATTGGAGGTTTTCTTCAGTGCACAGTTTGCTATATATATGCATGACTGGAGCCAGAGTTCCAGGGTGGATACCTCTGTGGCAGATGTGAGCATGTTCACCTGGAAGCTCGCATTAGAGATCTAGAGGAGCAAAAGGCAACACTGAGGGTGATAGACATACTTGAGCAGAGCATGCTGCTCACTGAGAAAGCAGTTAAGTTAATGGGTTAGAACTGGAGGGTGAAGACATACTGTAAGTCAGCAGGATCAGGCAAGCAGCTGGGTTAATGTGGTTAGGGGCAGTAGAAAGGGGTCCAAGAAAAGGAAGGCCAATCCTGTTTCTGTTGTTCCAAGCAAAATTGCCAAGTTGGGTGATGATGCGAGGGTGTCAGTCTCAGAAATAGAAGCCCTAGTGGATACTGATCTCCCTGCTGGGAGAACAGTACAGCTAGCAGTCGGCGGGATGGTAATGCAGGTAAGGCAAGACAATTGGTAGTTGTAGGGGATGCTATAATTTGGAATACTGATAGAATAATTTGTCTCCAAGACCGTCTCAACCGAATGGTTTGCTGTCTCCCTGGTGCCAGGGTTCGGCATGTGGTGGAACGGGATTACTGGTAGGGGCTGGTGATGATCCAGCTGTCATGGTCCATGTGGGAACCAATGACAGAATACATGGTAGGTGCAGGAGCCTAAAGAATAATTTTAAAGAACTAGGCTACAAGCTGAAGGGAAGGACCTCCAAGGTTGTATTCTCAAGAATACTGCTTGTGCCATGCGCATCACAGGAAAGACAGCGGGAGCTCAGGGAGTTAAATGCATGGCTGAAGTCTTGGTGTAGAGGAGAAGGCTTTGGGTTCCTAGAGCACTGGGCTAACTTTTCATTGGGGTACAAACTGTATTCTGCAGATGATTTGCACCTAAATGGAAGGGAGTCCGCTGTGCTGGGGGAGAGAATTCTAGCTGGGGTGGTGGAGTATTTAAACTAGGGCTGAGGAAGGAGGTCAATGTAGAAAATAAAGGGGTAGTCAGGTTAGAGAGGGGTCAGACTATATATGTTGTGGGAGAAATAGACTGTGGGGAGAGGACTAGACAACAGGATAAGGAGATCCTTTTGTTACAAAAGAGCAATGAAAATAAAAATGCACAAATAATGTCAAATAATCAAATTTCTGATACCAAATGTTTCAATTTGAAATGCAAGGTAAAGTGTATGTTCACAAATGCCAGAAGTCTAGCAAGCAAAATGGGAGCACTTTAGGCCTTGGTACTGGAGGAACATATTGATAAAGTTGTTGTTACTGAAACATGGTTAGACTCTTCACATGACTGGGCTGTAAATCTACAGGGTTTTACACTGTTTCGGAAAGACAGGGCAAATAGGAAAGGAGGTGGTGTATGTCTGTATGTGAGAAGTGATATGAAGGTGAGTGTGAAAAAGACATTAGAGGGTGAAGATTGTGAGGAGGTTGAAACCTTGTGGGTGGAATTAAAAAGCGAGGTAAACACTGAAAAAATGACTTTTGGTGTAATCTATAGACCCCCAAATATAACTGAGGAGATGGAAGGTCCGCTATGTAAATAGATGGAGCGGACAGCAGAGGGGGATTCTGTAGTGATAATGGGAGACTTTAATTGCAGGGATATTAATTGGCGTCAAGGGTCAGCTTCAACTGAGAATTGGAGACATTTCCTCAACCTGTTGCAGGAAAATTTTATGGGCCAGTTTGTGTCAGACCCGACTAGAGGTGAAGCTCTGTTAGATCTGGTCATTTCTAATAATGCAGAACTTGTTGGGAATGTCAATGTTCGTGAAAACCTCGGTAACAGTGTTCACAATATAGTTATATTTTAACTATACTGTAAAAAACAAAAACAGGCTGGGAGGGCAAAAACACTTAATTTTAAGAAGGCCAATTTCCCCAGGATGAGGACTGCAATTCATGACATAAACTGGGAAGAACTAATGTAAATGGTACAAATGATGAATGGGAAATCTTAAAATCCACTTTGTATAATTATAGTGCAAAATTTATTCCTATAGGTAACAAGTATAAACTACTAAAATTAAACCCCACATGGCTTACACCTGCTGTAAAAAGGGCAACACATGACAAAAAAAGGGCATTTGAAAAATACAAATCTGAGGGTACAGCTGTAGCCTTTTTAAATTATGAAGAGCTGAATAAAATCTGTTAAAAGGTAATAAAATCATCAAAAAATTAAAGGTAGGTGGCCAATGATAGTAAAACAAATCCTAAATTTTTTTCAAGTATATAAATGCAAAGAACCCAAGGTCTGAACATGTAGGACCCCTAAATATTAGTAATAGGGAGATGGTCACAGGGGATCAAGAGAAGGCAGAGTTACTAAATGGGTTCCTTACCTCTGTATATACAACAAAAGAAAGAGCAGCTGATGTAGCCTGTGCTAGTGCTATTAATACATCAAATAATATACTGTATTGGCTGACTGTAGATATGGTCCAAGCTAAATTAAATAAAATAAATGTGCACAAGGCCCGGGACCAGATGAGTTACACCCTAGAGTTCTTAAAGAGCTTAGCTCAGTTATATATGTCCCCCTCTTCATAAGATTTAGAGATTATCTAGTGACTGGTATAGTGCCAAGGAACTGGCGCAAGGCAAATGTGGTGCCTATTTTAAAAAAGGGCTCTAGGTCTTCCCCGGGTAATTATAGACCAGTAAGCTTAACATTCATCGTGGGGAAAATGTTTGAGGGGCTATTGAGGGACTAGATACAGGATTATGTGATAAAAATAGTATTACAAGTGACAGCCAGCACGGTTTTACTAAGGACAGAAGTTGTCAAACCAACCTGATTTGTTTTTATAAAGAGGTGAGCAGAAGCCTAGACAGAGGGGCCGCTGTGAATGTAGTGTTTTTGGACTTTGCAAAGGCATTTGACACTGTCCCTCATAGACGTCTAATGGGTAAATTAAGGACTATAGGTTTAGAAAGTATAGTTTGTAATTGGATTGAGAATTGGCTCAAGGACCGTTTCCAGAGAGTTGTGGTCAATGATTCCTACTCTGAATGGTCCCCGGTTGTAAGTGGTGTACCCCAAGGTTCCATGCTGGGTCCACTATTATTCAATTTATTTATTAATGATATAAAGGATGGGATTAATAGCACTATTTCTATTTTTGCAGATGACACCAAGCTATGTAGTATTTTTCAGTCTATAGAAGAAATTAGTCAATTACAAGCTGATTTGGACGCACTGAGTATTTGGGCATCCACTTAGCAAATGAGGTTTAATGTAGATAAATGTAAAGTTATGCATATGGGTACCAACAATCTGCATGAATCATATCTCCTAGGGGTAGCTATACTGGGGGAGTCACTTGTTGAGAAGGATCTGGGTGTACTTGTAGATCATAAACTTAATAACAGCTTGCAATGTCAATCAGCCGCTTCAAAGGACAGCAGGATATTGTTGTGTATTAAAGGAGGCATCGACTCGCGGGACAGGGATATAATATTACCACTTTACTAAGCATTAGTGAGGCCTCATCTAGAATACTCAGTTCAGTTCACGGCTCCAGTTCATAGAAAGGATGCCCTGGAGTTGGAAAAAATAAAAAGGGGCATGGAGAATCTAAGTTATGAGGAAAGATTAAAAGAACTAAATCTATTTAGTCTTGAAAAGAGATGACTAAGGGGGGACATGATTAACTTATATAAATATAGACATTTTTCCCATCCCTTTTACCATCCCTTAGATGAACTTGATGGACATGTGTCTTTTTTCAATCGTACTGTGTAGCTATGTAACTATGTAACATACAAACTCCATGCAGATGTTGCCTTTAGTTGGATTCAAGCTCAGGACCTGAGGCAAGGTAATGTTAACCACTTAACCCTGTGCATGAAATTCTGAGGGTATGTTCACACGTAGTCAACAAAAACGTCTGAAAATCCGGAGCTGTTTTCAACGGAAAACAGACCCTGCTTTTCAGACGTTTTTTTACCAACTCGCATTTTTCGCGGCGTTTTCGCGGCGTTTTTTACGTCCGTTTTTGGAGCTGTTTTCATTGGAGCCTATGAGAAAACAGCTCCAAAAACGTCCAAAGAAGTGTCCTGCACTTCTTTTGACGAGGCTGTATTTTTACGCGTCGTCGTTTGACAGCTGTCAAACGAAGACGCGTAAATAACAGGTCGTCTGCACAGTACGTCGGCAAACCCATTCAAATTAATGGGCAGATGTTTGCCGACGTATTTGAGACGTATTTCCAGACGTAAAACGAGGCAAAATACACCTCGTATACGTCTGAAATTTGGCCGTGTGAACATACCCTTAATGTTTTGTTTTTATGTATTCTATTTATTTATCTATTTACATAATGACAAAGTGAAGATTTTAGTTAAGATTCAAATGTATTGTCATATGTATACAAGTACTTTGGAATTTAGGGGGTTCTGATTTAATGTAAATAAAGTTAAATTCTCAAATGACGAAAGGCTATGCAACTTTTTAATATACTTAGTGTTTCAATTTCTTTAACATTTTTCAAGATTTCTGCTTGTTGTCAGTTAACAGAACTTTCTTGCTTTTATCCAGTCTGTAATGCTTTCCTAATCCATTACTTAATTACATACATATTAATAAGGCTACTCATAGTCCAAAGACCGTAATGAACTGTACACCTAATCATCCTATTTGCCATACATTTGTTGTTGACACACACTAAAATGCCGTTCACAATCTGCAATGATTTTTTTTTACAGTGACCAGATGTTACATATGCGTTAATTTAATTGTATTACGTAAATCCCATTCTCATAAACTGCTGCAATATAATTTTTTGGGGTGTATGGGAGTGTCCCTTCATGGGCTTTATATATACTTTAAAAAAAAAAAAATACTAAGTAACCAAAGGCCTATTAAAAGAAATGCTCATTAACTCACACTCTGAAACAATAATGGGCCCATAGTACATCGGGTCTTCAGCCCCTTCCTGACATTTGACATATACTTACATCATAGCCGGGAAGGGAAAGTATATATTACGTGGTTGTCGGCTGTATGATACCCCTTTGATTCTGCAGTCAATTGCATTCAAGGCATCTAGGCTATTGACCACAGCATCTGGCAGAGGCAATGAACCAACGGTCGCTGTTTCAAGTCCCCTCGGGGGACTAATAAAAACGTAAAAACAGTTAACCCCTTCCGCTATGTGACCTAATAGTCTGTCACAGGAGTTGTCCTGTTAATGCAAACTGACGGACTATTACGTCACAGCATTAACAGGGCACTGTGTCGGCAGACACATCTGCAGACACAGTTTTAAAGCAGTGACAGCTTTACTGCTTCAAGGCCAGGACCGGAGCTAGCCGATTAACCCCTTAGATGCAGCCCTCAAAACCGAGAGCTGCATCTATGGTGTTTACTTGCCGATCGGAAACCCTGCAATGAAATTGCGGGGTTCCGATGACTGCTCCGGCAGACCAGAAGCCTAACAATGGCCTCTTGTCTGTCTAAAACGGAAGCCTGCTAGGTCCCACCCAGAGGCGTGGCCTAAAAGGCACCCGGCCGCAGTATCAAGATGGCGCAGACTCAGAAGCTGAGCCTGCGACATCAGCCGTTTGTGTCAGCTGTATGTTACAGCTGACACTGTGCTGTAATGGCAGGGAATGGAGCTAGCTCCGATTCCTGCCATTAACCCCTCAGATGCCGCGATCGCGGCATCTTAGTTCTTTGTGGCGATCGGCCTCGACACGATGTTATCGTGACGAATCCGATCGCTGCTATGGCAACCGGAGGCCTAATAATGGCCTCTTGGTCTGCCACGTATGATAACCTATTAGGCCCCGCCCACAGATGGGACCGAATAGGCTTGCTGTCAGCGAATGACTGACAGCTCTAACGCATTGCACTACGTGGGTAGTGCAATGCATTAGAGTGAAGATCAGAGGTGCAGGACATCAAGTCCCCTAGTGGGACAAAAACAAAAATGTTGAAAAAAGTTAATAAAGTTGAATAAAAGTGTAAAAATAAAAGTTTCAAGTTAATAAAAACAAACACTGCCTTTTTTCCTATAATAAGCCTTTTATTATTGGAAAAAAATGAAAATGTTAAAAAAAAAGTACACATATTTGGTATCATCACGTCCGTAACAACCCAAACTATGAAAGTATAATATTATTTTTCCCGCACTGTGAACACCGCAAAAAAAAACCCCACCAGAATCACTATTTTTTTTATCACCACCCCTCCCAAAACACGGAATAAAAAGTGATCATAAAATCGCATGTACCCCAAAATGGTACCAATAAAAACTACAACCCGTCCCGCAAAAAATAAGCCCTTACACAGCTTTTTTGACTGAAAAATAAAAAAGTTCTGGCTCTCAGAATATTGCGACACAGAATGTGCAGAGTGTGCAAAAGCGGATAAGATCTGGCACCATTTATCAGTGCGACACTGGCCACATATCTCTGAAATATTATTTATTTACCACATTATTATACCCTCTTATTCTGCCCTGAGGTACTCCGCACAGATTGCATATGCCCCCACATTATAAACTAAACTACCAGTAAAACTTCCAAACAGAACAACTACAAAGCAAAATCTGAGTACCAAAAGCCAAACGGCGCTCCCTCCCTTCTGAGCCCTACAGTGCGCCCAAACAGCAGTTTACGTCCACATATATGGCATCGCCATACCCGGGGGAACCAGCTTAGCAGTTTACGAGATGTGTGTCTTCAGTGGAACAAACAGGGCACAACATATTGTTCACTAAAATGGCATATCAGTGAAAAATTATTATTTTCACTTTGCACCATCCGCTGCACATTAATTACTAATGGAAAAAGACCTGTGGGGGCAAAATGCACACTACACCCCTTAAAATGCCTTAAGGGGTGTCGTTTCCAAAATAGGGGTCACTACTTGGGGGTTTGTTTTGCTATTTGACCTCAGAGCCCTGCAATTGTGGGCCAAGGCTGTGAAAATCACCAAAATGGACCTAAAAAAATGCTGATATTCATTTCTACGGCCTAATTCCAATAAATTTAGCAAAAGACCAGTGGGGTCTAAATGCCTACTCTACTCCTAGATAGATTCCTTAAGTGGTGTAGTTTCCAAAATGGGGTCACTTTTTGAAGGTTTCTACTGTTTTGGTCCCGCAGGCACTTTGCAAATGTGACATGGCACCTGAAAACCATTTCAGCTAAATTTGAGCTCCAAATGGTGACCCTTCCCTTTTGACCCCTGCCGTGTGTCCAAGCAGCAGTTTATGACCACTTATGGGGTATTTCCGTAATCGAGAGAAATTGCTTTTCAAATGTTGGAGTGATTTTTCTCCTTTATGCCTTGTAAAAATAAAAAATTTCAACATTTTATTAGAAAAAATGTCGATTTTCATTTTTACGGCCTAATTTCACTAAAGTCAGCAAAAAAACTGTGCGGTCAAAATGCTCACTATACCCCTTGATAAATTCCTTGAGTGGGGTAGTTTCCAAAATGGGGTCACTTCTGGGGATTTCCACTGATTTGGTCCCTCAGGGGCTTTGCTAATGCGACATGGCACCCAAAAATGATTGCCGCAAAACTTGAGCTAAAAAAGCCAAATGGTTCTCCTTCCTTTCTGAGCTCTGCCGTGTGTCCAAACAGCAGTTTATCACCACATATGGGGTATTGCCGTAATCGGGAGAAATTGCTTTTCAAATCTTGGGGTGCTTTTTTTCCTTCATGCCTTGTAAAAATAGAAAATGTCTTTGTTTTATTGGAAAAAATGTAGATTTTCATTTTCACGGCTTCCTTCCACTAAATTCAGCAAAAAAAAAAAATTGGGGTCAAAATGCTCACTATACACATTGATAAATTCCTTTAGGGGTGTATTTTGCCAAATGGTGTATTTTTGGGTGTGTTTCCACTGTTTTGGCATCACAAGACCTCTTCAAACCTGACATGGTGCCTAAAATATATTCTAATAAAAAGGAGGCTCCAAAATCCTATGGGTGCTCCTTTGCTTCGAAGGTCTGTGTTTCAGTGAATAAGCACACTAGGGCCACATGTGGGACAGTTCTAAAAACGACAGAATCCGGGCAATAAATATTGAGTTGCATTTTTCTGGTAAAACCTTCTGCGTTACAGAAGAAAAAAGGATTAATAATGAATTTCTGCAAAAAAAAAAAATTACATTTGTAAATTTCATCCCTACTTTGCCGTAATTCTTGTGAAATCCCTAAAGGGTTAATAAACTTTCTAATTGCTGTTTTGAATACTTTGAGGGGTGAAGTTTTTAAAATGGGGTGTTTTATGGGGGTTTGCATTGTATGGGCCCCTCAAAACCACATCACAACTGAATTCGTCCCTGTAAAAATAGCCTTTTGAAATTTTCTTCTAAGTTCTAAGCCTTGTAAAGTCCTAGAAAAATAAAAGGATGTACAAAAAACTATGCCAATCTAAAGTAGACATGTGGAAAATGTTAATTAGCATTTTTTTTTGTGTGGTATAACTATTTGTCTTACAAGTAGATACATTTAAATTTAGAAAAATTCTAAGTTTAGCAGTCTTTTGCAAAATGTTGGTGTTTTTCACAATAAAATACTGAATGTATCAACAAAATTGTACCACTAACTTAAAGTATAATGTGTCAATAGAAAACAATATCAGAATCGCTTGGATAGGTAAAAGCATTCCGAAGTTATTACCACATAAATGAAACATGTCAGATTTCTAAAATGGGGCTGCGTCCTGAACGTGCCAACTAGTCCATGTCCTTAAGGGGTTAAATAAAGTTTTTTTCACGTAGAAAAGAAACCCCATTAAAACGGCAAACACTTTTCCCATTTTTACCCTAGAGCAATGTGAAAAAATAAATAAAAATAAACATAATTGGTATCGCCGCGTCCGTAAATGTCTGAACTATTACAATATAAGGGCAGATTTACAAGAGAATGTGCATTTTGCGCACGCAAAAAACGTGGGATTTTGCGTGCGCAAAAGGCACTTAACAGCTTCGTGTGTCATCACATAGCATGTGCGGCTGCGTGATTATGACACTCTGTTAGGATGTTTGTAAACAGAAAAGCTTGTGGTGCTTTTCTGTTTGCAAACATACTTTTGACTGCTGTTGCGTGAATCACGAGCGTGATTTTCACGCACCCTTTGACTTCAATGTGTGCGTGATGCGCGAAAAACGCAGAAATATAGTACCTGTCGTGAGTTTTACGCTGCGGACTCACGCTGCGCAAAAATCACTGACAGTCTGCACTGCCCTATAGACTAGCATAGGTCCGTGCGACGCGCGTGAAAAACACGTGCGTTGTACGGACGTATTACACGTTCGTGTAAATGCGCCCTAAGATTGTTTAACCCACATGGTGAATGCCATAAAAAAAATCAAAACGCCAGAATTGCTGTTTTTTGGTCACATTAGCCCCCCAAAAATTTTATAAAAAATTATTTATAAATTATTTATAAAAAATTATCAAAAAGTGTTATATACCCCAAAACCAGAAAATACAGCTCACCCACAAAAAATAAGCCCTCATACCACTTAATTGATGAAAAAATTGAAAAGTTATGGCTTTCAGAACATAGCAACGCAAAACAATTTTTTTTTTTTAATTGATTTTTTAAAAAAATCTATAAATTTGGTATCGGCATAATTGTATTAACCCACAGAATAAAGTTAACATGTCGTTTTTATTGCACGATGAGCACCGTAAAAATGAAACCCAAAAGACAATGGAGGAATCGCTGTTTTTTTCCCCAATTCCACCCCTCAAAGATTTTTTTCCAATTTCACAGTACATTATATGGTTCAATAAAATGTGCCAGAAAAAAACTACAACTCATTTTACAAAAATCAAGCACTTATATGGCTTTATTGACGGAAAAATAAAACAGTTATGGTTTTTGGAAGGTAAAAGAAAAAATGAAAATCCGAATAATGGCTGCAGCAGGAAGGGGATAAACGTCCAGCAGTAGACAACACCAGTTTTAGCTGACTTTGAAGTCATTCCCTAGCCACTAGGGTCTATTTCTTATGGGTCACAAATAACTCATTAAACCTTATTTATTATATGTCCTACATGTGCAGTGATAACAACAAAGTTTACCGTGCAATTAAAAGTGAATTTGCACATGTTCTGTATAGATGGTGGGTGGGCCCTCAGAGCCATTTCCTCTGGTAGGACCAAGGAACCCCGGTCTGATACTGGTTGTCTTCCTTATAGTTCATTACAAGTTCTCTGTTAATTATCTACAAAACTGTTTTATCATGGATAGCTCTGTGTTCCGAAGGAGAAATCTCCTCCATAAGCTAATGATATGCTTCAAAGGAGAACTTTTGATCATTTAAGTATATCCTGTAATTGTTGGATATGCAGTTCCCTTATATTTAATTGTTAGTTCAACAAAGGTCATCTAAATATATTGATTGTCTTAGCAAAAGAAAGGCTTCTATTTAATAACAGATGGATCAACCAAAATTATTTTCTCAGGACAACACATTTATTAATCCTGCAAACAAGTACTACTACTAAGTATTAATTCGGTTAGAATGACCACAGAAGACTCAGCTTATATGACCATGTTAATGAATATTCTACAAATATTAGCCAGCATAATCGGAGGTAGCAGGAAGTGATTTGCCGCACAGTGGCATTTTTAAAAAGCAAGGTTAAAGACATATTCCTCTGTAGTGTTTGTTTTTCTCCTCTCACACTGATCTTTAAAGTGGAGGCTCCATCTATGATTATAATTAAAATAAATGAAGTGGTCTGAGTAGCACGCATCCTCACATAGAAGGAATGTTTAAGTCAGCAATAAGCATTTTCACTCATTAGCAGCGATATTTAGATTATAATTTTTACTGACTTTTTTTTATAAATAAATTAAAAAAAAAATACAAACTTAGGTTTATGTCCTGTTTAAAAAAATATGGTTCATCTTTTGTGAACCTTTACTAAAATCATAGGGAATTGCATAACGCTTAGATATACATATTAGCTGAACTGCTGTACAGGCAAGATGAAATTCAATTCCCTGTGGTTTCTATCCACAGTGTTGTGGAATATTACAAAAGAGCAACGTTAAAGCTGGTTCAGGGCCTGTTCAGATTACCGTCAGGTTCCGTTTGGGGTTTGCGTTCATCCATTAAGTCAGAGGAACAGATGAATGGTAATCCGAATGGAAATTATAGCATCTGTTTGCATTACAGTTGATTACAATAGTAATGCTTCCGTTTCAGTTGATTTATTTTCCGTAAAGTTAATGTTTATTTTCGGAATGGAAACAAACGGAAACCAACTTCAACGGAAGCATTACCATTGAAATCAATGGGAATGCAAAGGGAGGCTACAGTTTCTGTTCGGCTTTCCGTTCATCTGTTCCTCTGATGGACTAAATGAATGAAAACCCCAAACGGAACACGATGGTGATGTGAACAGGCCCTCAGACAAAAAGAAGTTATTAAATATTTAGGCAAATACTCCAAAAACATCAACATGTAAAAAGTACAAAAAAAACACTTATTACACTTAACGTTACTATTCTCCAGTCCTGTGCCACATTTCACCGATGATCCCTCTTGAGTATGTGTGTGCGGCCATAGTAACATTAAATGGTACATAGTAACATTAAATGGTACGAAAAACCTGCAAGCATCATATGTCCTAGGGGGAGCTACACTGGGGGAGTCAACTGTTGAGAAGGATCTGGGTGTACTTGTAAATCATAAACTAAATTTCAGCATGCAGTGTCAATCAGCTGCTTCAAAGGCCAGCAAAATATTGTCGTGTATAAAAAGAGGCATGGACTCGCGGGACAGGGATGTAATATTACCACTTTACAAAGCATTAGTGAGGCCTCATCTAGAATATGCAGTCCAGTTCTGGGCTCCAGTTCATAGAAAGGATGCCCTGGAGTTGGAAAAAATACAAAGAAGAGCAACGAAGCTAATAAGGGGCATGGAGAATCTAAGTTATGAGGAAAGATTAAAAGAACTAAACCTATTTAGCCTTGAGAAAAGACGACTAAGGGGGGACATGATTAACTTATATAAATATATGAATGGCGCATACAAAAAATATGGTGAAATCCAGTTCCATGTAAAACCCCCTCAAAAAACAAGGGGGCACTCCCTCCGTCTGGAGAAAAAAAGGTTCAACCTGCAGAGGCGACAAGGCTTCTTTACTGTGAGAACTGTGAATCTATGGAATAGCCTACCGCAGGAGCTGGTCGCAGCAGGGACAGTAGATGGCTTTAAAAAAGGCTTAGATAATTTCCTAGAACAAAAATTTTTTAACTGCTATGTGTAGAAATTTTTTACTTCCCCTTTCCCATCCCTTGGTTGAACTTGATGGACATGTGTCTTTTTTCAACCGTACAAACTATGTAACTATGATTACATGCCATGGTGTGAATCGTCCGTTGTCACTGACCACGAACTCCTTTCATCCAGTCGACGCCCTTCTCTCCAGAGATGTCTGCACATACGGCCGTCCTGTTCCACAGTGACCACCAGGGTGCGCTCGCGAGCTCAGTCCAGACTCAAGGAGCTAAAGCGCACGCAGGTGGGAGATTGAGCTGATTGCTTCCAGAATACCCTGGGCTATAAGAAGGGCTGTGCCCCTTTCTCCCATGCCTGAGCATTGTTGTCATACCCAAAGTTTGTCTATGCAAATGGTCTGCTAGGTTTTACCAGTTCCCCGTTCCTGTACCTGTATCCTGTAAACTGTATCCCATGCTATCCTGGTCAAGTGTCGTGCTGAGCTGTAGTCGTACTGTCCTGCTACTTCACGCCTGAAGTCTACCTGCTGCCTAGTCCCAGCTGAGCCTGTCTTGCTACTGTCCGAGCTGCCACAGGTACACTATACAAACTATAGACTGTGACCTGTGTCCTGTTGGCCAGCTGCTATACCATCAAGGCGGTATGGCCCAGTGGGTCCATGAACCCAACGTGACACATGGCCATATGATGTTTTATTACTTTGACCCAAGATCACTAACACCTATTGCACACGATCGAGTTTGGGCTGTGAAAAACTGTCCGTGTTTCGGACAGATTTCCCGGCCCGACCACTGTACAGGTGAACGGGACTCTTGGCATCATAGACATTTATGATTCTAGGAGTCTCTGCCTCCTCACTGAACTGCTGTTTCGTACAGAACAAAATGATACATTACAGAATAGTAGTTTCTTGCGGAGGCAGAGACTCCTATCATAATAAATGTCTATGATAGCAGAGGTCCCGTTTACCTGTGTCGCGGTGGGGCCAGGTAATCTGTCGGACACACGGACTGTTTTTCACGGTCCGAACTTGGTCGTGCGTAAGAGGTATAAGGCCTAGCCAATGTACAAGCACAATGGGGACTAGCAAAGAGGATTGGCTGGAGAATGGACTTTCTATTTCTTACAGGTTGGTGACATTTGCACTACTTCTCCTTGTCGTGAAAAAACTAATGGAAATGGAAATTATGAGTCCTACCCCAACCACGCTCATTTTCAGAAGTGCATCACCTGCCTTAAGTCCCCTGCACCTCCAATCTTCTTGATATAACACTTTGTGAAATACAATTTCAAGATAAATTGTAGAGCAAAGAGATTAATGTTACATTTTACAGAAAAATATGATTTATGCACAGGCAACCTCCTGGTATATGTAGAAACGAATACAAAAAATTTTTTTCTGTAGAATACTCAAAGGAGCATTAGCATTAGTTAATCACATTGAGACATAGTTAAAGAACACCAGCTTTTTTTGAGATGTCATATACAGGTTAGAAGATAGCATTGATGTGAGGACTGTGCCTTTTTCACTTTTTGGTCAGAGATCTCCAAGTAAATGTTAATGCTGATGCCATAGGAAAGAATGCAGCTGTACTGCACATGCACTTCTAGCCTTGGGCAAGTTTCCAGCATGGATCCAAACCATGTTCTCTTCTTACATGTTTCTATGACACGTCAAAAGAGAGCAAAAACTACTTAGGTTTCCATTTTAACTGTAAATCCAAAAAGCCAACAAAAAATGAATACCTATTCTTTTTTAATATTCCATAAACAAATACCTAGGAATGATCAGGAGAATATCATGCCACAAAGGGCCAAAATGTGAACAGTTAATGCTCTCTAAACAACGTTCCTGTAGAAACAATTTAGTCAGCAAAAGATGAGATTATTTTTACTTCAAAAGGTAAAAAGCGAAAGCATCAGCAAAGTCATTCTCTACAAATTGGGCATTCGAGGCCGATCACATGACATAAACGAATAACTATAGCAGTCCTGTGTAGTGATGGACATAATGGATAATAGTGTCCTGTTCATTTTCCACTCAGGTGGGAGTTTAAGATATAGGCCAATGTAACATACAGTAGCAATTGCAAAGAAAAGCGCTCACGCTGCATTTTTGAACCTAAAGAAAAAGTTTAATCTTTTACATGTATTTGAAATTACCAAAAAAGTATTTTAAAGAAAACAATGTCTTTATGGTAATATTGTAGATTACACCTCCATATTACAGTAATTATTTCTACATTATTTAACCTAAACTAAAGCTTCCACTAAAATCTTGTATGCTTAGTTAGGGTCCTCCTACATGTCCTGACATGGGCAGTGTAAATGAGCGATGATCAGCAAAACAGTAGTTGATTGGCACTCGCTCGTTCCATTCACAAGGAGCTAGTATGAGGATGAGCGCTCGTTACCGCTATCGCTCTTGCCCATACATATCTATCATGTCGGCAGCACATCTCCGTGTTTACAAGGAGACATGCTGCCGAGAACGATAATATTTCCTCGTTCATCAGCTGATCATTGCCCTGTTTGCACTGGGCAATGATCGTGAATGAGTGTCCTGTGAACGCTCGTTTGCCCAATAATTGGCCAGTGTAAAAGGGCCTTTAGAGAAGCACATCTTTCCAAACATTGAAACCCGTAGTAAAGCAGAGAGAATTAAAAAAAAAACATTTACACTATTTCAAAATTTAAGCAACAGTATTATATAATTATATAACATTGACATATTTCATATTTTGTTTTTATACTTTTGCACATGTGTATATATTAAATTAGACATTACTTAACATCTTATTATTAATGAAAGAAGACTTTTTCTTCAGTGGTGAGTGTCGCTGTTTTCTTATTTGCTGTATTTCTAAACATAGATGTATACAAGAAACACGCTTCTTCCCCAACCGCTGTCATTACTAGATTGGTTATTAAGTTCGCAGGCAGCACAGACACCTTTAACAATTGACATATAAAACGAATCTAAATTAAAGGTTAAACAACTTTGCAAATACAGTAGATTGCAGTATGTACCCGATTTAAAGCCTATATTGTAGTCCAGAGCTGCATTCCTTATTCTGCAAGATTCAGAGCTGAAATCTCCTAGGGAGTTTAATGTATGCTCTGATCTTAAACCTCACTGCAATGGGATCGAGGATCACATTCCTCCCGTTTAACGAATGAGATGCTGCGGTATATAAGCCGTTAGAATGAGGGGGGTGGCCCCTTCCAGTGGCCCATTGGCCTCTCCACGACACGATCCCAGGGTGCCAATGATTGTCATGGTAGCCTGGGGATCTAATGAAGGGCCCCAGGTCTGCCATCTTTGTACTATTAATAGGAGCCTGTGAAAATCATGATAAACTGCAGTACATTAGTATTGTAGTTATTGTGCAAGCGATATAGTAGATCGCTGGTTCAAGTCCCCTAGCTAAAATACAGTTAAATAATATATTTTTAAGGCCTCATTTACACGAGCGTGTGCGTTTTGCGCGCGCAAAAAACGCAGCGTTTTGCGTGCGCAAAATGCACTTGACAGCTCCGTGTGTCATCCGTGTATGATGCGCGGCTGCGTCATTTTCGCGCAGCCGCCATCATTGAGATGAGGCTAGTCGACGTCAGACACTGTCCATGTTGCTGAAAGAGTTAACTGATCGGCAGTAACTCTTTCAGCACCCTCGACAGTGCATTCCGATCACCATATCGCGTAACCTGTTAAAAAAAAAAGAGGTTCGTACTTACCGAGAACTTCCCGGCCGTTGCCTTGGTGACGCGTCCTTGGTGACGCGCCTCTCTTGACATCTGGCCCCACCTCCCTGGATGACGCGGCAGTCCATGTGACCGCTGCAGCCTGTGCTTGGCTTGTGATTGGCTGCAGCTGTCACTTGGACTGAATTGTCATCCCGGGAGGTCAGACTGGAGGAAGAAGCCGGGAGTTATCGGTAAGTCAGAACTTTTTTTTTTTTGACACGTTCACGTATATTGGAATCGGAAGTCACTGTCCAGGGTGCTGAACCAGTTTAACTCTTTCAGCACCCTGCACAGTGTCTGTCTCCTGCCGGGTTCGGTCAAAACGAGTTCGGCCGAACCCGGTAAAGTTCGGTTCGCTCATGTCTAAGACACTCCGTTCGGATGTTTGTAAACAGAAAAGCACGTGGTGCTTTTCTGTTTACATTCAGTTTGACAGCTCTTGCGCGAATCACGCAGTTCGCACGGAAGTGCTTCCGTGCGGCATGCGTGGTTTTCACGCACCCATTGACTTCAATGGGTGCGTGATGCGCGAAAAACGCACGATTATAGAACATGTCGTGAGTTTTACGCCACGCACTCGCGCAGCGCAAAATTCACGCATCGTCTGCACTGCCCCATAGAGTAATATAGGTGCGTACGACACGCGTGAAAAGCACGCGCGTCGCACGCGCGTATATTACGCTCGTGTAAATGAGGCCTAAATGTATGAAAAAAAAAAAACGTTAAAAATAACTTTTCTCTAAAGTATTGTTAAAAAAATAAATAAATTTAACATCGCTGGCATCGCTGCGTCCGTAAATGTCCGAACTATTCTAATATAACATTATTTTACCCACATGGAGAATGCCGTAAAAATAAAATTTTAAATGCCAGAATTGCTGTCTTTTGGTCACCTTAACTCCCCCAAAAAATGGATTAACAGGTTCCCAACCGCTGGCTATGTTTTTACGGCCAGCAGTCAGGGTCTCTGAAGTTTGCCGCACTTCAGAGAGTATGCACGCGTGATTTCATGCACACAGCCCTGTGCCCTGGCTGTTGCTAACAGCCCTGGGCACTGGGCAGAGTGTCAGGGGCCAATCTTTTGGTCCCTGAACATGGGATCGCTGTGACAACCAATCACAGCGATCACATGCATTTTTATGTCAAATATAGTGTGCCCATGCTGTTCCCAACAGCTCTGGGCACTGGGCAGAGTATCAGGGACCAAACTGTTCATCCCTGAACATGTGATCGCTGCGAAAACCTATCACAGTGATCACATTTGTTTTTATTTTGACATTTCTGGCAGCAAATCTCCTGCCTCTCTTCTTCTCCTCATACATTGTTTCAGTGTGAGGAAATACAGTGTTACACATCAATACATTCTTTGTATAGATAGATTTCTATCTATCTATACAACCTATCCATCTATCTTTTGTTGTATCTATCTATCTAGCTATCTATCTACCTTCCACATCCCGTTTATTTTTTTGTTAGCGGCAGTTTAGATATATATATATATATTTATATATATATATATATATATATATATCAGTTAGTGTGTGTGTGTGTGTGTGTGTGTGTGTGTGTATGTATATATATATATATATATATATATATATATATATATATATATATATATATATACATAAATAAATATGTTATAAAAAAATAATATATATAAAAAAACATAATTGTTTGTTTAGTTAGTGTTAGTGACATTAAGGTGAGGAAGTTGTTTAGGGCTGAGGAAGCATACGCCATGCTGTGGTCAGAGTCTGAGACTGCATCAGAGATGGAACCTTTTTTTAGGCAGTGACAATGATAGCGTCACTTCAAGTTGATCTTCAGGGGACGTTATCCCTGATGCAGTACAAACTGCAGAACATGAAAGCGCAGAGCCTCGTAGCGCTGTAGTCCCTCCAGTTCAGGCTCTCATTGGCACCTGCTCCCTCTTTTGGGCCTAGAATCCATGGATTTACTGCCACTCCTGGCATAAATGTGGACAATGCAAATTTTGTCCAAATGGATTATTTCCATTTATTTATTACTGACGACCTCATAGATATGATTGTCCACAAAACCAATTTATATGCCGCTCAGTATATAAGGCAGAAACCTTCATCCACCCATGCCAGAGATTGGACGCCCACCAATTTGCAGGAATTTTAAAAAAAAATTGGGGCTCACCCTAAATATGGGTATTGTAAAAAAAGCCCTCCATTAGTTCTTACTGGTCAACAAGACCCGCCCAAGCCACCCCAGTGTATTCTGCAGTAATGCCCAGGTCGTATTATGAAACTTTACTTAGTAATAATCAGAATTGTCCTTGGTTATAAGTAGTTTTAATAATTTAAGGTTTCCTGAGCAACTGGGTGGGGGGGTATATCTCAATACTACATGCCCCCTGAGTTCAGATTGGAATCTTGATGAAGGTTATAAAACTTTACATGCTGCTATGCTATTATAAGGAGATGATATAGTACCAAAGTAATATTGGTAGAGACATATAATATTCCCTGATGTGGTATTTCCTATCAAAGAAATGAGGTAATTCTCTGTGTGTATATTCAGTGGATATTAAATGACTGTGAAGCTCTGGTGGGCTTGCTAAACAAGTGGTTTGTATATCAAGTGAAGTTACAAAACCGGATTGACTTGCTGTGTTCGTGTGTGACATAAAGTGTGTGCTATTGTATGTGATATATGAATTGAGTGCTTGCTAAAAGAAGTTTGCAAAACTGACACAATTTAAAACCATTTTTTTCTTTGCAGCTTACTACCTGCTGAGCAGCTGACTAGGGGAGGGGTTAACTGGTCCCAGGTGGTATAAATGAGCCCTCAGGTCTCTGGAGAGCCTGCTCTGGTGGGCTTGCTAAATAAGTGGTTTGTATATCAAGTGGAGTTACAAAACCGAAGTTAAAAAAAGGAGTTAAAGCGCCTGTAAGTACTCTTTTTTTTCTTTTACTTTAACAACTGTTCGCTGTTTTTTATAACTGGGATAATGGACAGCAAGATTGGAGGTATTTTTCAGTTCACAGTTTGCCATATGTATGCATGACTGGAGCCAGAGTTCCAGGGTGAATACCTCTGTGGCAGATGTGAGCATGTTGGTCACCTGGAAGCTCTCATTAGGGATCTGGAAGAGCAGAATGCAACACTGAGGACGATAGACAATCTTGAGCGAAGCATGCTGCTGACGGAACAAGCAGTTAGTGGGGTAGATCTGGTGGGTGAAGACATGGGTCAGCAGGATCAGGCAAGTAGCTGGGTTAATGTAGTAAGGGGCAGTAGAAAGGGGTCCAAGAAAAGGAAGGTCAATCCTGTTTCTGATATTCCAAGCAAAATTGCCAAGTTGGGTGATGATGCGAGGGTGTCGGTCTCAGAAATGGAAGCCCTAGTGGATACTGATCTCCCTAACAGCCGGGAGAACAGCCCAGCTAGTAGTCGGCGGGATGGTAATGCAGGTAAGGCAAGACAATTAATAGTTGTAGGGAATTCTATAATCAAGAAGATGCATAGAATAATTTGTCGCCAAGACCGCCTCAACCGAATGGTTTGCTGTTTCCACGGTGCCAGAGTTCGGCATGTGGTGGAACGGGTGGACAAATTGCTGGGAGGGGCTGGTGATGATCCAGCTGTTGTGGTCCATCTAGGTACCAACGACAGAATAAATGGTAGGTGGAGGAGCCTTAAGAATGATTTTAAAGAACTAGGCTACAAGCTGAAGGGAAGGCCCTCCAAGGTTGTATTCTCAGGAATACTGCCTGTGCCATGCACATCACAGGAAAGACAGCGGGAGCTCAGGGAGTTAAATGCATGGCTTAAGTCTTGGTGTAGAGAAGGCTTTGGGTTCCTAGAGCACTGGGCTGACTTTTCATTGGGGTACAAACTGTATTCTGCAGATGATTTGCACCTTAATGGAAGGGGGACCGCTGTGCTGGGGGAGAGAATTCTAGCTGGGGTGGTGGAGTATTTCAAATATGGTGACACAAAAACAAATAATTTTGAAAAAAAAGTGTTTTCACTATGTCAAAGTAGTAAAACATACAAAAACTATACAAATTTGGTATAGTTGCAATCGCAAAAACCCACTGAATAAAGTTATTGTGTTATTTATACAACATGGTAAACGGTGTAAATTTAGGACGCAAAAAAGTGTGGCGAAATTGCTGTTTTTTTTTCTATTCCCCCCACAAAAAAAGTTAATAAAAGTTAATCAATAAATTCTATGTACCCCAAAATGGTGCTATTAAAAATTACAACTTGTCCCTCAAAAAACAAGACCTTATACAGCTATGTCGACGCAAAAATAAAAAGGTTATAGCTCTTAGAATGAGACGATGGAAAAACGTAAAAAATGGCTTGGTCGTTAACGTCTAAAATAGGCTGGTCATTAAGGGGTTAATGATATAGAGGATGGGATAATTAGCACTATTTCTATTTTTGCAGATGACACCAAGCTATGTAATATAGTTCCGTCTATGGAAGATGTTCTTGAATTGCAAGCGGATTTAAACAAACTAAGTGTTTGGGCATCCAGTTGGAAAATGAAGTTTAATGTAGATAAATGTAAAGTTATGCATCTGGGTACCAACAACCTGCATGCATCATATGTCCTCGGGGGAGCTACACTGGGGGATTCACTTGTTGAGAAGGATCTGGGTGTACTTGTAAATCATAAACTAAATAACAGCATGCAGTGTCAAGCAGCTGCTTCAAAGGCCAGCAGGATATTGTCGTGTATTAAAAGAGGCATGGACTCGCGGGACAGGGATGCCCTGGAGTTCTTGGCTTCAGTTCATAGAAAGGATGCCCTGGAGTTAGAAAAAATATAAAGAAGAGAGAGCAACGAAGCTAATAAGGGGCATGGAGAATCTAAGTTATGAGGAAAGATTAAAATAATTAAACCTATTTAACCTTGAAAAAAGACAACTAGGGGGGGGACATGATTAATTTATATAAATATATTAATGGCACATACAAAAAATATGGTGAAATCCTGGCACTCCCCCCGTCTGGAAAAAGAAAGGTTCAACCTGCAGAGGCGACAAGACTTCTTTACTGTGAGAACTGTGAATCTATGGAATCGTCTACCACAGGAGCTGGTCACAGCAGGGACAGTAGATGGCTTTAAAAAAGGTTTAGATAATTTCCTGGAAAAAAAAAATTAGCTCCTATGTGTAGAAATTTTTACTTTCCCTTTTCCTGTCCCTTGGTTGAACTTGATGGGCATGTGACTTTTTTCAGGCGTACTAACTATGTAACCATGTACTGTTTGCACTGGGCAATGATCGTGAATGAGTGTCCTGTGAACGCTCGTTTGCCCAATAATTGGCCAGTGTAAAAGGGCCTTTAGAGAAGCACATCTTTCCAAACATTGAAACCCGTAGTAAAGCAGAGAGAATTAAAAAAAAAACATTTACACTATTTCAAAATTTAAGCAACAGTATTATATAATTATATAACATTGACATATTTCATATTTTGTTTTTATACTTTTGCACATGTGTATATATTAAATTAGACATTACTTAACATCTTATTATTAATGAAAGAAGACTTTTTCTTCAGTGGTGAGTGTCGCTGTTTTCTTATTTGCTGTATTTCTAAACATAGATGTATACAAGAAACACGCTTCTTCCCCAACCGCTGTCATTACTAGATTGGTTATTAAGTTCGCAGGCAGCACAGACACCTTTAACAATTGACATATAAAACGAATCTAAATTAAAGGTTAAACAACTTTGCAAATACAGTAGATTGCAGTATGTACCCGATTTAAAGCCTATATTGTAGTCCAGAGCTGCATTCCTTATTCTGCAAGATTCAGAGCTGAAATCTCCTAGGGAGTTTAATGTATGCTCTGATCTTAAACCTCACTGCAATGGGATCGAGGATCACATTCCTCCCGTTTAACGAATGAGATGCTGCGGTATATAAGCCGTTAGAATGAGGGGGGTGGCCCCTTCCAGTGGCCCATTGGCCTCTCCACGACACGATCCCAGGGTGCCAATGATTGTCATGGTAGCCTGGGGATCTAATGAAGGGCCCCAGGTCTGCCATCTTTGTACTATTAATAGGAGCCTGTGAAAATCATGATAAACTGCAGTACATTAGTATTGTAGTTATTGTGCAAGCGATATAGTAGATCGCTGGTTCAAGTCCCCTAGCTAAAATACAGTTAAATAATATATTTTTAAGGCCTCATTTACACGAGCGTGTGCGTTTTGCGCGCGCAAAAAACGCAGCGTTTTGCGTGCGCAAAAGGCACTTGACAGCTCCGTGTGTCATCCGTGTATGATGCGCGGCTGCGTGATTTTCGCGCAGCCGCCATCATAGAGATGAGGCTAGTCGACGTCAGTCACTGTCCATGGTGCTGAAAGAGTTAACTGATCGGCAGTAACTCTTTCAGCACCCTCGACAGTGCATTCCGATCACCATATCGCGTAACCTGTTAAAAAAAAAAGAGGTTCGTACTTACCGAGAACTTCCCGGCCGTTGCCTTGGTGACGCGTCCTTGGTGACGCGCCTCTCTTGACATCTGGCCCCACCTCCCTGGATGACGCGGCAGTCCATGTGACCGCTGCAGCCTGTGCTTGGCTTGTGATTGGCTGCAGCTGTCACTTGGACTGAATTGTCATCCCGGGAGGTCAGACTGGAGGAAGAAGCCGGGAGTTATCGGTAAGTCAGAACTTTTTTTTTTTTGACACGTTCACGTATATTGGAATCGGAAGTCACTGTCCAGGGTGCTGAACCAGTTTAACTCTTTCAGCACCCTGCACAGTGACTGTCTCCTGCCGGGTTCGGTCAAAACGAGTTCGGCCGAACCCGGTAAAGTTCGGTTCGCTCATGTCTAAGACACTCCGTTCGGATGTTTGTAAACAGAAAAGCACGTGGTGCTTTTCTGTTTACATTCAGTTTGACAGCTCTTGCGCGAATCACGCAGTTCGCACGGAAGTGCTTCCGTGCGGCATGCGTGGTTTTCACGCACCCATTGACTTCAATGGGTGCGTGATGCGCGAAAAACGCACGATTATAGAACATGTCGTGAGTTTTACGCCACGCACTCGCGCAGCGCAAAATTCACGCATCGTCTGCACTGCCCCATAGAGTAATATAGGTGCGTACGACACGCGTGAAAAGCACGCGCGTCGCACGCGCGTATATTACGCTCGTGTAAATGAGGCCTAAATGTATGAAAAAAAAAAAACTTTAAAAATAACTTTTCTCTAAAGTATTGTTAAAAAAATAAATAAATTTAACATCGCTGGCATCGCTGCGTCCGTAAATGTCCGAACTATTCTAATATAACATTATTTTACCCACATGGAGAATGCCGTAAAAATAAAATTTTAAATGCCAGAATTGCTGTCTTTTGGTCACCTTAACTCCCCCAAAAAATGGATTAACAGGTTCCCAACCGCTGGCTATGTTTTTACGGCCAGCAGTCAGGGTCTCTGAAGTTTGCCGCACTTCAGAGAGTATGCACGCGTGATTTCATGCACACAGCCCTGTGCCCTGGCTGTTGCTAACAGCCCTGGGCACTGGGCAGAGTGTCAGGGGCCAATCTTTTGGTCCCTGAACATGGGATCGCTGTGACAACCAATCAAAGCGATCACATGTATTTTTATGTCAAATATAGTGTGCCCATGCTGTTCCCAACAGCTCTGGGCACTGGGCAGAGTATCAGGGACCAAACTGTTCATCCCTGAACATGTGATCGCTGCGAAAACCTATCACAGTGATCACATTTGTTTTTATTTTGACATTTCTGGCAGCAAATCTCCTGCCTCTCTTCTTCTCCTCATACATTGTTTCAGTGTGAGGAAATACAGTGTTACACATCAATACATTCTTTGTATAGATAGATTTCTATCTATCTATACAACCTATCCATCTATCTTTTGTTGTATCTATCTATCTAGCTATCTATCTACCTTCCACATCCCGTTTATTTTTTTGTTAGCGGCAGTTTAGATATATATATATATATTTATATATATATATATATATATATATATATATATATATCAGTTAGTGTGTGTGTGTGTGTGTGTGTGTATGTATATATATATATATATATATATATATATATATATATACATAAATAAATATGTTATAAAAAAATAATATATATAAAAAAACATAATTGTTTGTTTAGTTAGTGTTAGTGACATTAAGGTGAGGAAGTTGTTTAGGGCTGAGGAAGCATACGCCATGCTGTGGTCAGAGTCTGAGACTGCATCAGAGATGGAACCTTTTTTTAGGCAGTGACAATGATAGCGTCACTTCAAGTTGATCTTCAGGGGACGTTATCCCTGATGCAGTACAAACTGCAGAACATGAAAGCGCAGAGCCTCGTAGCGCTGTAGTCCCTCCAGTTCAGGCTCTCATTGGCACCTGCTCCCTCTTTTGGGCCTAGAATCCATGGATTTACTGCCACTCCTGGCATAAATGTGGACAATGCAAATTTTGTCCAAATGGATTATTTCCATTTATTTATTACTGACGACCTCATAGATATGATTGTCCACAAAACCAATTTATATGCCGCTCAGTATATAAGGCAGAAACCTTCATCCACCCATGCCAGAGATTGGACGCCCACCAATTTGCAGGAATTTTAAAAAAAAATTGGGGCTCACCCTAAATATGGGTATTGTAAAAAAAGCCCTCCATTAGTTCTTACTGGTCAACAAGACCCGCCCAAGCCACCCCAGTGTATTCTGCAGTAATGCCCAGGTCGTATTATGAAACTTTACTTAGTAATAATCAGAATTGTCCTTGGTTATAAGTAGTTTTAATAATTTAAGGTTTCCTGAGCAACTGGGTGGGGGGGTATATCTCAATACTACATGCCCCCTGAGTTCAGATTGGAATCTTGATGAAGGTTATAAAACTTTACATGCTGCTATGCTATTATAAGGAGATGATATAGTACCAAAGTAATATTGGTAGAGACATATAATATTCCCTGATGTGGTATTTCCTATCAAAGAAATGAGGTAATTCTCTGTGTGTATATTCAGTGGATATTAAATGACTGTGAAGCTCTGGTGGGCTTGCTAAACAAGTGGTTTGTATATCAAGTGAAGTTACAAAACCGGATTGACTTGCTGTGTTCGTGTGTGACATAAAGTGTGTGCTATTGTATGTGATATATGAATTGAGTGCTTGCTAAAAGAAGTTTGCAAAACTGACACAATTTAAAACCATTTTTTTCTTTGCAGCTTACTACCTGCTGAGCAGCTGACTAGGGGAGGGGTTAACTGGTCCCAGGTGGTATAAATGAGCCCTCAGGTCTCTGGAGAGCCTGCTCTGGTGGGCTTGCTAAATAAGTGGTTTGTATATCAAGTGGAGTTACAAAACCGAAGTTAAAAAAAGGAGTTAAAGCGCCTGTAAGTACTCTTTTTTTTCTTTTACTTTAACAACTGTTCGCTGTTTTTTATAACTGGGATAATGGACAGCAAGATTGGAGGTATTTTTCAGTTCACAGTTTGCCATATGTATGCATGACTGGAGCCAGAGTTCCAGGGTGAATACCTCTGTGGCAGATGTGAGCATGTTGGTCACCTGGAAGCTCTCATTAGGGATCTGGAAGAGCAGAATGCAACACTGAGGACGATAGACAATCTTGAGCGAAGCATGCTGCTGACGGAACAAGCAGTTAGTGGGGTAGATCTGGTGGGTGAAGACATGGGTCAGCAGGATCAGGCAAGTAGCTGGGTTAATGTAGTAAGGGGCAGTAGAAAGGGGTCCAAGAAAAGGAAGGTCAATCCTGTTTCTGATATTCCAAGCAAAATTGCCAAGTTGGGTGATGATGCGAGGGTGTCGGTCTCAGAAATGGAAGCCCTAGTGGATACTGATCTCCCTAACAGCCGGGAGAACAGCCCAGCTAGTAGTCGGCGGGATGGTAATGCAGGTAAGGCAAGACAATTAATAGTTGTAGGGAATTCTATAATCAAGAAGATGCATAGAATAATTTGTCGCCAAGACCGCCTCAACCGAATGGTTTGCTGTTTCCACGGTGCCAGAGTTCGGCATGTGGTGGAACGGGTGGACAAATTGCTGGGAGGGGCTGGTGATGATCCAGCTGTTGTGGTCCATCTAGGTACCAACGACAGAATAAATGGTAGGTGGAGGAGCCTTAAGAATGATTTTAAAGAACTAGGCTACAAGCTGAAGGGAAGGCCCTCCAAGGTTGTATTCTCAGGAATACTGCCTGTGCCATGCACATCACAGGAAAGACAGCGGGAGCTCAGGGAGTTAAATGCATGGCTTAAGTCTTGGTGTAGAGAAGGCTTTGGGTTCCTAGAGCACTGGGCTGACTTTTCATTGGGGTACAAACTGTATTCTGCAGATGATTTGCACCTTAATGGAAGGGGGACCGCTGTGCTGGGGGAGAGAATTCTAGCTGGGGTGGTGGAGTATTTCAAATATGGTGACACAAAAACAAATAATTTTGAAAAAAAAGTGTTTTCACTATGTCAAAGTAGTAAAACATACAAAAACTATACAAATTTGGTATAGTTGCAATCGCAAAAACCCACTGAATAAAGTTATTGTGTTATTTATACAACATGGTAAACGGTGTAAATTTAGGACGCAAAAAAGTGTGGCGAAATTGCTGTTTTTTTTTCTATTCCCCCCACAAAAAAAGTTAATAAAAGTTAATCAATAAATTCTATGTACCCCAAAATGGTGCTATTAAAAATTACAACTTGTCCCTCAAAAAACAAGACCTTATACAGCTATGTCGACGCAAAAATAAAAAGGTTATAGCTCTTAGAATGAGACGATGGAAAAACGTAAAAAATGGCTTGGTCGTTAACGTCTAAAATAGGCTGGTCATTAAGGGGTTAATGATATAGAGGATGGGATAATTAGCACTATTTCTATTTTTGCAGATGACACCAAGCTATGTAATATAGTTCCGTCTATGGAAGATGTTCTTGAATTGCAAGCGGATTTAAACAAACTAAGTGTTTGGGCATCCAGTTGGAAAATGAAGTTTAATGTAGATAAATGTAAAGTTATGCATCTGGGTACCAACAACCTGCATGCATCATATGTCCTCGGGGGAGCTACACTGGGGGATTCACTTGTTGAGAAGGATCTGGGTGTACTTGTAAATCATAAACTAAATAACAGCATGCAGTGTCAAGCAGCTGCTTCAAAGGCCAGCAGGATATTGTCGTGTATTAAAAGAGGCATGGACTCGCGGGACAGGGATGCCCTGGAGTTCTTGGCTTCAGTTCATAGAAAGGATGCCCTGGAGTTAGAAAAAATATAAAGAAGAGAGAGCAACGAAGCTAATAAGGGGCATGGAGAATCTAAGTTATGAGGAAAGATTAAAATAATTAAACCTATTTAACCTTGAAAAAAGACAACTAGGGGGGGGACATGATTAATTTATATAAATATATTAATGGCACATACAAAAAATATGGTGAAATCCTGGCACTCCCCCCGTCTGGAAAAAGAAAGGTTCAACCTGCAGAGGCGACAAGACTTCTTTACTGTGAGAACTGTGAATCTATGGAATCGTCTACCACAGGAGCTGGTCACAGCAGGGACAGTAGATGGCTTTAAAAAAGGTTTAGATAATTTCCTGGAAAAAAAAAATTAGCTCCTATGTGTAGAAATTTTTACTTTCCCTTTTCCTGTCCCTTGGTTGAACTTGATGGGCATGTGACTTTTTTCAGGCGTACTAACTATGTAACCATGTAACTATGTAACTTGTTCATGTACATTCTTTCACTGTTGTTTTGCTGAGGTCAAATCTGTGTTTTCTGTATATTTTACAATTAATTGTTCCCCAATATTCCGAGGGGGGGAGGACGAGCAGGAAAAAAGGTGATCTTGTAATGTTTCTTAAAAAAAAAAGAAGGAAAACTTCAATAAAAATGACATGAAAAAAAAATCTCATGTAATACCAGCAGTTACACCTACCAGAGTAAGGCTTCGTTCACATCTGCGTCGAGACTCCGTTCATGGGTTCCGTTGGAGCTTTCCGTCATGGGAACCCATGGACTAAATCCAAACAGAAACCATAGGTTTCCGTTTGCAGCACCACTGATTTCAATGTTGACTGATCCGGTGAAAATTGTTTCTGTTTCTTACCGTTGTGTAAGGGTTCCGTTGTTTTGACGGAATGAATAGCGCTTTCGACTACGGTATTGATTCCGTCAAAACAATGGAACTCTTACACAACGGTGACAAATGGAAACCATTTGTACTGGATCCGTCACCATTGAAGTCAATGGAGACGCAAAAGGAAACCTATAGTTTCCGTTTGGATTCCATTCATGGGTTCCCCTGAAGGAAAACTCAGACGGAATCCCTGAACGGAGTTCCGACGCAGATGTGAACGAGGCCTAATGTGTGTTAATCTAGACCAGACTACTTAAATTATTGATGTGAAAACTTTTAAAAGTACCCTGGATGACGAGTAGTAAGTGCCCCAAAAATACTGCATCACAACTAAAACAACCCACTAATAGAAAGAGAATGATATTTCCGTCCTCTTTATGTTCTGTGAGCTCTTGTTACATACAAGGGAGGGTGTTTGTTTTGTTCCACTTGATAATGAGAACATAATAATAACAGAAAACAATGGTGTAAATTATGTCAGCGACATTTGTAATTATCCTTGAAATTAAAGATGATCATCGTAATTTTTTCTTGCTGTAATGATACATTGTTTGTGGGAAAGGAGGGCAACAATTGCAGCTATTTGGAAGTCTTGCTTCAGTGGACAGTTGCCAATTTCGTAGACTATTTGAGCAGAAAAAAATATGCTTCTATCGAGAGTTTTATCTATTTAAAATGTTCATGCATTCTTGGATGTTTGGTCAATGACTGTGTTTTAAAATGAAATTATTTATGAAGTCATATTTTATCAATGGTTTCTAATGTCCGCACAATATTCAAGTAAATGTAACTTTCAGGTTTGCGATTTCTTAGACACGTCACAAGTATTTAAAATGGATTGTTAAATGTATTTAATATTAGTTTTATCAATTAAATCTAAGATTGTAGAAATAATGTAAATTATTTTTTATTAATGTAGCTATTTTTTTAATTTTATTTATAGCATCCCTGTCGGTTGGCCATATTGTCTGTATAGATTTTTGAGCAGGGTTATTTATGGCAGCTGAAATTATCACAATTTAATGGCCAGAAAAGTTTCAATAAACTTATGCTATCTCCAGAACGTGATAAGTACAGCCCCCTCCCCCCAGAGACCAGTCAGTGTCAGGGAAACTACATACAAAGCCTTGCCTATGTGTATAGTGTTAATATTCTGTCTTATCTATGCCTTCAGTAGCACAATAGGGGCATCATTATATCCCTAACCTCTAATGATAATGAGCTCACCCTACTGAACCGTTCCAGTCTACACAGCAAAGCTAAAAAGTGATAAGCAGAAAACAGGAAATTTCTGTCTATTATGTGCGCTCCAGTGACTAGTGTCATAACTGCAATATTACAAGTATTTTATAGTCCTTTTTGGATAGCCACATAAAAAAAATAAAACTTTACCGGTAACAATTAAAAAAATAAATGTTTGTAACAAAAAACTCAACAAATCACTTAGCTACAAGATTGCAGTTGGGGTATTTATTTATAATATACAATTAATAAATAAGTTATTTTGCTAACCCAAAACAAGTACCCCTACTAGCTACAATCCCAAAACTATAAAACGTTTTATATTTTTTTGAATTGCAGCTAGTAGCGATATTTGTATTGGGTTAGAAAAATGTGTAATTTATATTAAAAACCTGATTTAAATTATATGTCATTTTCTTATGCATTCTTTACTTAAAAAACAGTATTTTAATTGGCTAGCTATTAAATTGTCCGTGTATGTTTGTGTGTCTGATATAATGAAATAAGGTGAGAACGTTGGTAAATATATTCTGTGTGCACAAAGCCATGGAATTTGCTTGAATAGGAGTTAAAAAATGGAAACAAATTGAACATTCCCTTCACTACGCATTATATAGAACCAACAGCTTTTTATCTTTGTAACTTTTTTTTATTTTTTACCTGTAATATTTATATAATATAAATATCGGTAAAAAAAAAATCATAAAAATGTGCTGTTAAGTTGTAAAGGGAATATTTGGTTACATTTATTATTACTCATAAAGATATTTAATAGAGGAAAACTGAAAATAAACGGATATGATATTAAATTGATATATGATTGTAATAAAATGTTGAAAAAACATACAAAAAAGTGCTCAAATGTTGCAGTTTTTACAACTTTCAACAATTCGAGTGTTTTTAAAATGATCTGTCACCAAAATGCTCTTCCATTCTCTTTTTTTGAACAAATCATGTCAAAATTATATAATATATGTGTATTTTCTGCATCATGGGTAGGTGGTTATTGTCTTCCTATAACTCACAATGTGACATTGCTGAATTTCATCTTAAAGCAATTGTTCAATCTCCTGATTGGACAATGATTATGGCCCATTGTGGGGTAAATTAAGCAGCGGCATAGCTAGGAAAGATGGAGGGACATGTTCCCTCGGGTGACTAGGGACTGTCAGAAACCCGATGCTTTGGCCAGGTTATTTGGATACAAGGCTAGATTAGTGAACTAAATCTTTGCCCCGGTTGAAGGAAAGCCGTGCTGTGTTTAAGGACTAGGACAGGGGCTAAAAAAGAAAACATTCAATGATCTTTTCTTTTCCGTTATCCGGAATAAAATAAATGAGCTCATGGACACGACCGTATTCAGAATTGGTGAAATACAGATCCTGAATACGGTTGTAATGCATTCCTTTACAGGTATGTATATCACTATATTTTCACCTGCCTAAAAATGTTTGTATGCAGTGGGATGATATTCTCTAGAGCACAGCTTCCATAGGGGTGGAGGGGGGTGCAGTACACCAAATGAATCTTGTGAATACAGCCTAAGTGGTTCCTCTCTGACTGCTCGTTCAGTGTATCATTTACTGGCACTACTTTTTTTTCCTTTTTACCTTGCTGTTGGGATTTCTAAGGGATCAGTCCTAGGTCCTTTCCTCTTTTCTCCTAACACAACCCATATTGGACAAACTATCAGCAGATTTGGCTTCCAGTACCATCTCTACACTGATGACACCCAATTACATACCTCTTCCTGTGCCATCACTCCAACTTTACTACAAAAAAAAATCAGCTCTATCTAACATCACATCCTCTTTCCATCTGAATCAAATTTTTTCAAAGACTGAGCTCCTCGTTTTTCCACTATATATTAACCTACCGAAACCTGATAAATCCATTTCAGTGGAAAAGAGAGCAGACACGTAGGAGAAGATAGAGTACAGCTATAAAAGATAAGGGGACTGTAAGGCTGGATTCACACGAACGTGGCGTTTTTGCGGACGCAAAAACGCGGCGTTTTGCGCACGCAAAAATCACTTGCCAGCTCCGTGTGTCATCCGTGTATGATGCGCGGCTGCGTGATTTTCGCGGAGCCGCCATCATAGAGATGAGGCTAGCCGACGTCAGTCACTGTCCAAGGTGCTGAAAGAGTTAACTGATCGGCAGTAACTCTTTCAGCACCCTCGCCAGTGAATTCCGATCACCATATCTAGCAACCTGTTAAAAAAAAAAGAGGTTCGTACTTACCGAGAACTTCCCGGCCGTTGCCTTGGTGACGCGTCCTTGGTGACGCGTCCTTGGTGACGCGCCTCTCTTGACATCTGGCCTCACCTCCCTGGATGACGCGGCAGTTCATGTGACCGCTGCAGCCTGTGCTTGGCCTGTGATTGGCTGCAGCTGTCACTTGGACGGAATTGTCATCCCGGGAGGTCAGACTGGAGGAAGAAGCCGAGGAGTTAGCGGTAAGTTAGAACTTTTTTTTTTTACTCGTTCATGTATATTGGGATCGGAAGTCACTGTCCATGGTGCTGAAACAGTTTAACTCTTTCTGCACCCTGGACAGTGACTATATCCGGACGTCGCATACCGGAAATTTTTTTGCCGGGTTCGGCCAAAACGAGTTCGGCCGAACCCGGTGAAGTTCGGTACGGTTGTCCGGGTTCGCTCTTCTCAAAGACACTCCGTTTGGATGTTTGTAAATAGAAAAGCACGTGGTGCTTTTCTGTTTACATTCATCCTTTTGACAGCTCTTGCGCGAATCACGCAGTTCGCACGGAAGTGCTTCCGTGCGGCATGCGTGGTTTTCACGCACCCATTGACTTCAATGGGTGCGTGATGCGTGCAAAACATGTCGTGACTTTTTTTCAGCGGACTCACGCTGAGCAAAAATCACGGACATGTCTGCACGGCCCCATAGACACATATAGGTCCGTGCAACGCGCGTGCAAATCACGCGCGTTGCACGGACGTTTTTCACATTCGTCTGAATAAAGCCTAACAACCACTACTTCCTGCCGCTGTAAACTTTTCTCTCCACGGTGTCCTCTGGCTCCTGGCCGGCGCTGGGTTCCTTCATTAGGGTTAGTTCACAGAGTTTTTTGGCACTGATTTTGATGTTGAAATTGCATCGCAATCAGCGACAAAAAACTGGTAAAATCACCCCCCATTGATTTCAGTGGGAGGCAGAGGCGTTTTTTTTCCCGGGTGGCTTATGGCCGCTTGCGGGAATAAAGAGTGACATGTCCTTTCTTGCCATGGTTTCCACCTCTGACCTCTCAATGAATAAATGGTAGGTAGAAAAAAAACATGTGGCGCTCGTTTCTTAGTGTAGTTGGCTGCGTTTTATGCCCGCGGTCCTTGCATTAGCTTCAATGGTCGTGGGCGAAAAACGCTGCTGAAAAATATGTGAAGGCAGTTCAAAATCTGCCTCAAAATTCCTGAAGAAATTCTGAGTTCGATATTTTCTGCTTGCAAACAGAGCCCTATTCTCCTCTGGTCGTGGCCTCTCTCCTTGCACGCGCTGACCCTTCCTCTCTTAAAGGATTAGTGAATGCCAAATTCAACAGAGCTTTCCTTGGGTATAAAAAGGTACCTCCCTTTCCTATTCTTGCCTGACCAATTAGATTCCTCCTGGCTTGCTAATGATGTCCTGCATTATCATTTGTTTAGATCATCTGAAACTCGACCTAGCCTATACCTTCCACTATCATTGCTTGCCGTCTGCCCTGACCTCTTGCTTGTTACCCTGGATGACCCTTTGCCACCGGCCCTGACCTTTGGCTGAGTTAATCATAAGTGATCGTCTGCTGCCTGCCCTGACCTATGCTTTAGCAGACCCTGTGTTCAGTCAGCTATTTCCATACCACTCCTGTCCACGTCGATCTTTGGACTGGGGGTAGCCACTTCGGGATTCTCTGTAGCACACCAGATCCATGTATAGTGATTAAAAGGTGAATACCTGGGGATCCCTTACATATAGCTTATCCCCAAGCCAAATGCCTTGGTGACAGAATGGGTCCAAACCATCCTCTGTAGGCCCCTTGACAGTCTCATTATTCTTGGGCTGAGACAAGGAGATGTGTGCCCTCAGGGTTTCTTCTTACCTTATGGAGTTGTGAAAAGGGCACAAAACCTGTAGAAGTGCTTAGTATATGTTTGGCAGCTGCAGATCTACCCTGTGCTAGTCACTGCACTGGTTGCCCATTCATTTTAAAATAAAATGTAAACTTAAATTAAAATGTAAACTTATTACTCTCCCCCACAAAGCTCTCCACAATGCTGCCCCTCCATACATGTCCTCCCACATCTCTTTCTACCACCCTACCCATGCTCTACATTTTCCTAATGATTTAAGACTAATATCCTCCATAACCTCCCACTCCTGTCTCTAAGATTTTTCTCGTGCTGCACCAGTACTCTGGAATGCATTGTCCCAGATAATCAGACTAATTCCCAACATCCACAGTTTTAAGCATGCCATGAAAACCCATTTTTATGCAATCCTGCCACATTCCCTAATCTGACTCCTTTCCTTTACCCTCCATCCCCACTGCATTAGTCCACAGAGCTTTATTCCTTAATTAAGCAGTATCCCCCACACTCCTTGCACCCTACTGCACTTCATTGTTGTGTATCCACAGACACTGGCTGGGCGACTGGCTCAGGCAGTTTTATGTGTTCTACCCGATTTTTATAAAAGATGGCTGAACCATTGCACAAAATTGCACTTTTTACATTTTGTGTCAGCCCTACTTCCTTATAGATTGTAAGCTCTTGCAAGCAGGGCGTTTACTCCTCTTGTTTGAATTGTTAAGTATTGTCACTATGTAATGCTTGATTTTGTCCGTGCATGTACTCCCCTTGTAAAGTGCTGCGGAAGATAAATAAAAATTATTATTAATCGTATTATTACTATAAGTTGTCCGCACCACATTGCAATATGTCACACAAATTAAAGCATTTTCTATACTGTGGGAATCCATTCTTTCTAATTACATTATTATAATTGAGTGTAAATACACGAAGATAGGGAGGGCATTTATGAAGAAAGTTTTATTTCTAGCTCCATGCTGTTTTACTTACGTTTTATTTTGTAAAGGAGTCTATCTAGTATTGCATGCATTACCAGGTCTCACCAATTGATCTGTTTTGTGTGTGATAATGTTCTAATTAAACTTGCAACAAGCTGTTCACTAGAGATTGGTTCCCTGGCAAACAAGTTCATTAAAAGATGCATTGTGGAAACTTACTGAACAAAATGGTGTGATACAAAGTAGCCAAAAAATACAGACTAGGACATAAGGGTGCTTTTTAATAAATAGATTTTTGTGTTGCCATTGAAATCAACAATTTTCAATATTTCTCCATGTAGCATCTGTGTAGTATTAAATGCATGGTTTGTAATGTCTCACTAGTTTTTGTTTTTAGGGAAATACCAATGCAGTGAATCACAACACATTACTTGTGATTATATTGTACAATCATCCGTTCACATACTGTTGTATCCTTATAATTTCCCACTCCTACATATCAACACCATTTCCTTCTTAAACAACTGGTTATCTTCTAATATATCATTTTTCCTTAATCACTTAATGACAGTGATATTTTTACCCCTTTAGGCTGAAATCACACATGCGGCTTTAGTATCAGTTTTTATAGCAGTTTTGATACAATTTTTTATTTCAAAGACGGGAGTTGTTACAAAAAGAAGGAATAGTATAAAAGAAAGGCATATGCTACAAAAACGGCATATGTGATTCCAGCCTAAATGGGGCATATCGTCTAGTTATACCATGAATGTATCATTGATTAGTGGGGTTTTATTGTTGGGGAGGTTGCACATGCGTAGTTATTCTATACTAAAATCAATTAGACATAAGTAAACAGTTTACACAGTATAAGGTAAAAATGTTTAACAGTTGTCACACTCAGAACCGGCCTGGGTCTTATTAGAGCTTCTTTTCTTTTATTCCAATCTATATTTTTCCATAAATATAATTGCACTGTGTAAATAAGTCCAAGAAGAATTTGCAATACAGGTACCCATTAGGTTTCACATCCAGGGAAAAGGGATTGGATTGAGGAGGAGAAGAAAAGTGACACTATAGGGAAGAGTTATGAAGACTAGCATTTCATATGCCAGTCTTAAATTTAAGTTTATTAAGAGGTACATCTTGGGCATTCCTAAAGACATGCTTTGATCATGCACAGATTTGCTCTACAATATGCCCCATTTTCTGTCTTGCAAAATGGTAAATATTTTAGAAACCTCCTGATTCACTCCACCCACCTTTTTTTTTGCCACTTTTGAAAGTGGTGAGAGGAGAGAATAAAAAACATACTGTAGCTTCTTACTTCCAGAAACAGCGCCGCTCGTCCATGGGCTGTATGTTGTATTGCAACTAAGCCCCATTTACAGCATCCTTTCTTGGGAACCAGAATATGCAAAAAAAAGGGATCCAATCCATTGATAAAACCACAGATAGGTCAATGAAACCAAAGTGTTCCAAGTCCTGCTGGAATAATCATCGTAATTGAAGAGATGCATACAGTTTAAAAATACATGAGGAGATTCATGCAGTTTCAAAATACATGAGGAGAGGCATACATTTTTAAAATACGTTTCTTAAAAAAGACTATGACCTTATACACACGGTACTTTTGTTACAGACCTTTTGGTTCTGTGTGGTGCCTTTGGCATCTTCATGTGCCATACTACTCCAACAATTTCATGGAATTCAAAGGTTTCAAAGTTCACACAGAGATTAAGAAGGGGCAGGTGACATATTATTGTGGCATATTTGGGCAGCACAGATCTTGAATAGGCTTCTGGGTATACTTGATATGACCTTATGAAGACATTAAGCTCTATGCACAACTAGTCTAATACCCTACATTTGATGTTTACGCTGTGAAAAGCACCTAATGTATACGTTAAATGTAGGCTGTGACGGATGCCCTGACAGTGGCATTTATGACCATAGACTATAATGGTATCCATTTACCGGATACATCATAAAGAAAGCTATTATAAACCCCATAATGTATACATTAAACAGATGCCTGTAACATATGCCATACAGTGTCCAAAGGCTTCTATGTAAAAAAAAAAAAACAACGTATACGGTGTAGTATAAGTTATTTTTTGCGAGATCCCATGTTTTGGAATAATGCTTTCTGCCACTCTATTCTCGCCTCCTTAAACAAAAAAAAAGTTATTCTGGCGTATACTAGCCCGACAGAGGCCAAAAGGATACTCTATTTGGCCTCTGTCGGGCTAACACAGCATGGACATGTTGTGTGTGGAATTCCCGACCTACATGTTAAACATAGGGCCAAAATGTGGTGTCTATGGAGCCTTAGTGTGTAATCCTGAATCACTAAGTTTGTTTTAAATAAAGTATTTTGAATACTGCACTCACTTCACTTGGTCCATTCTGATGATATTGATTATTAGTTTATTTACATGGGCACTGTGTAATGCTTCATTCCCCCTGTGGTGGCGCTGCATGGAAATTGAACACTTACTGCCATGTTTCCCTACAGATAAAAGCTTATCACTAAGGGTACTAGCGGAGGGACACTTTGTAATCTGTTTAGTGCCAGGGGACCCTTCTAACAAGTAGGTATTGTCAAAAGCAAGCAACCCCTTAAATTACAAAGTTGGCTTGGTCCTGATCGGGTTAATATGTATTTTACTGAAACAAATTTCATGGTTTTATATGTATTTATAAATTAAAGTGAAGATTTGCATCATCTTTGTCTGCAAAAAAACAGAATTTCGTATTATAAAGAATTTAGAATAACTGGAAGTACATACTGTAGGATTTTTCAGTGTAAACAGCTCACACAATAACCCATCAAGGTCATTCTCATATTTTTTATGCAATCTCTTTTGCTGAATTGACATATAAATAGCTCCCGATGCTAGTGTGCTAAAAACTAATTAGAAGAGGAGATCACCTGCTTGTAGAGTAGCTTATGTTTTATGACTCTAAATGTATGCAAATGGTTCTTCCTGGTGAAATTTTCATTACTGGCATGGCACCATAATGCACTGAAATTAAAAGGTTAAACTCCACCGAGATAAGGACAATTAATCTCAAAACTGAAGGACTTTGATTGTGAGGTATGTTTTGGGAGATTGTATACTTTTCACAATATATTTTTAACATTTTCAGGATTTTTTTTTTTACAAAACTTAAAGGGTTTGTCCAGGCATTTTATATTAATGGCCTATCCTTAGGATAGGTCATCAATATCAAAACGGTGGGGTTCCGACTCCTGGCACTCCCACCAATCAGCTGATTTAAGGAGAAGTGGCTTTCGTCACTGCAGCCTTTTCCCAGTTTACAGGCACAGCACTGTACACATCTGAAGCGGCTGTGCATGGGATTGTAGTTCTAGTCCCATTCAAGTAAATGGGACAGAAGTGTATGGCGCTGTGCCTGGTAAACACTGAAGGGGCCTGCGGCGCTGAATGACACAGCCCTTTCAATCAGCTGATCGGTGGGGGTCCTGGGAGTCGGACCGCCACCGATCTGATATTGATGACCTATCCTATAATGCCCTGTCAACTCCTTTAAGCATTTTCCTTCCATATAATTATCACATATACAGTGATTTGAAAAAGTATTTGCCCCTTTCCAAATGGCCCCTATTAGTATTATTATTAAATATTTGTCACACTGATTTATTTATAAAATTTTAACTAAATATAATATTAGTTACAGGGAACCTAAGTAAAACAGTTTTGAATTATAATTTCATCTATAACACCTGTACCACTTACATAAAAAAGTGACTGCCCTCTTGAACTTCATACATTCAAATTTTTCAATGTGTATAAAAGTTATACGCTGTGGCCGATGTGGCCGAAGTTCTATATACAACACCAGAACCAAGCTCATTACATATATACAACACCAGAACAAAGCTCATTACATATATACAACACCAGAACAAAGCTCAGTACATATATACAACACCAGAACAAAGCTCATTACATATATACAGCACCAGAACCAAGCTCATTACATATATACAACACCAGAACAAAGCTCATTACATATATACAACACCAGAACGAAGCTCAGTACATATACAACACCAGAACCAAGCTCATTACACATATACAGCACCAGAACAAAGCTCAGTGCATATATAATATATGCAACACCAGAACCAAGCTCATTACATATATACAGCACCAGAACAAAGCTCAGTACATAAATACAGCACCAGAATAAAGCTCAGTGCATATATACAGCCCCAGAAACAACCTTATTTCATATATACAGCCCCAGAACGAAGCTCAGTACATATATACAACATCAGAACCAAGCTCCTTATACATATACAGCACCAGAACAAAGCTCAGTGCATATATAATATATGCAACACCAGAACCAAGCTCATTACATATATACAGCACCAGAACAAAGCTTAGTACATATATACAGCCCCAGAACCAACCTTATTTCATATATACAGCACCAGAACCAAGCTCATACATATATACAGCACCAGAACAAAGCTCAGTACATAAAAACAGCACCAGAACAAAATCAGTGCACATATACAGTACCAGAACAAAGCTCAGTATATATATACAACCCCAGAACAAATACAGCTCAATTTAGTGCAACCCCTGACGTATTGATTTGTACGGCGTAAAACTACAGCTCCCAGCATGGCCCGAACAATGGTAAGGATATGCTGGGAGATGCTGTTTCACAACAAAAAAAAACAATCATACCACCCATCATCTCGCTGCAGATCATACAGTGACTACAGTACTGATTAGAGGCACAATAAACATTTACATTAAGTGACTCACCGGTGACGTCTCAGATTCTAGTTCTTTTTCCCTTTTCTTTTTCCTCCGGTCCAGACCTCTATGATGGATTTCTCCGAGCCACGACCCATTTCTGCAGTTTACCGCTCAGATGTCTCTAGCTTCTCACTTTTAAAAAATTTCTGCACCTATAATCGAAGATATATAGAACCAACTTCATTACATATATACAGCACCAAAAACAAGCTCAGTGCAGGTATACAGCATCAGAACAAAATTCAGTACATATATACAGTGCCAGAACCAAGATCATATACAGTATACAGCACCAGAACAAAGCTCAGTACATAAATACAACACCAGCACAAATACAGCTCAATTTAGTGCAACCCCTGCCGTATAGGTTTGCACTAAATTGTATACAGCAACCAGCATGGCCCAAACAATGGTAAGGATATGCTGGGAGATGCTGTTTCACAAAAGAAATCACATCAAATCATATCACTCATCATCTCGCTGCAGATCATACAGTGACTACAGTGCTAATTAGAGGCAGAATAAACATTTACATTAAGTGACTTACAGGTGACGATCTCAGATTCTAGTCGTTCCTTTTCTCTTTTCTTCTCCATCCGGTCCAGACCACTGTGACGACTTCCCACGGTCACAGCCCATTTCTGCAGTTTGCAACTCAGATGTCTTCAATTACTTGAGTTTCCTTAGAGACTCAATACGTTTTCTTTTCAAAACAGTGTCTTGTCTAAGAAATTCATTAGGGACATTGTATTAATACTTTATTAAGATTTCCAGCTTTCAGCTCTGGAGGTATGAATATTTTTTTTTTTATTGTAATGTAATGCTCTACATTTACATTGCTGTATACCCTCCATCAACAGCTAAGCATGGGGGTTCCCCGGAGCAAGATCCAATAAGAGAAACAAGACAACGTCCTTTTCTTACTTATTTATGCTGCTATATTAATGTAAAGTAACGGAAACTGACTATTTGTACTAGCCTATATGTTACTGATATGTAATACAGTATATGGGAAATAATGTGAATTAAAATGAGAAAATGTGTGTTGTTGCAGCCATTTTATTACTTCAATGCATCTAAATAAAAAAATAAAAAAACATTGCAGGTAGTCTTGTGTCCAAAGTTGCTGACTGCAAACAAACCCAGTGTGTAATCTGATCCTTCAGTCACTTATCACAACTCAGGTGTGAGGAAGTGGAGTAAGGCTTTGTTCACATCTGCGTCAGGGCTCCGTTCTGGCGTTCCGTGGGAGTTTTTCGTCATAACGGAACCCTGACAGAAATAAACGTAAACCATAGGTTTCCGTTTGCATCACCATTGATTTCAATGGTGACGGATCCGGTGCAAATGGTTTTCGTTTGTCTCAGTTGTGCAAGGGTTCCATCGTTTTGACGGGAATGAATACCTGACGGAAAGCTCAGACGGAACCCCTGAATGAAGCCCTGATGCAGATGTGAACGAAGCCTAACAGATTACAGCAGGATCAGACTACACACTGAGTTTGTAGTCTGTAACTATGGAGACACCTAGCTCTTCATCAAAGCTGCATACACAAAGCAATATTTGTTGTTTTGTTTCTTTTTATATTCAAGGAAGTTGCTTCATCTTTATTTTTTACGTGTACATGTCCTTTTAAGTGTACATGTGAGGAAACTCATACAAACACAGGGACAGCATACAATCTCCATGCAGATGTTGCCTTTGGTCGGATTTGAATCTAGAACTACAGTTCTGAAAGGCAACAGTGTTAACAACTAAACCAAACAACCCCTATTTTTTTAGATGGATGCCTTGATAATAAGCAGACCACGAAGTTTGCCCCTGATGAGACCCCAATTGATGTGCAGTAATCTCTGGGGTAGTCTGTCAGTAACTGTTTCATTTCCCTGCAGCGCCACCATAGAGGAAATTAAGCATTACACAGTGTCCATTTAAATCAATGGGTTGTCTGTGTAATGCAGGACAGGACTTCCAGAGAAAGAGATATGCTCTTTGTGACTGCTCTTTACTCTGGTCAAGAGATTAGAATTCTGAACAGAGGACCCTCTATTAACTCAGAATTCTTATATAGAATGTATAAAAATGTATATATATTTTTAAACTAGATTACACCTTCAAGTCTTTGATTAGGATGGGAGATATCGAACTGTGTTTTGCCGAATTTTAGTAAAAGAAGAATCTATCACATTAATCTGCATATGCTTAATCATTGCATATTAGTAATACCTGGTATCAGTATAATTCTATTTTTGCTAAATGAATTGAAAGCAAACACAGCATGAGGTACAAGCATGAAACAATTCCTGAAAAGCAAGAGTTTGGATATCACGTACAAGACAAGGTCACTGGTGCTATTGCTTCTCATTTAGAATTACAGACATTGTGGTTTCAAAATAGAATTTACCTACTAAGTGTAATTTTATCATCAAAGTGTCAGTAGTTCCATTTGTGTTTCCTAGAAGTTATGTTAATTCAAACGTACCTTGTATTGAGTGCATTGTGTACATCACATGCTATTATTATTTGTCAGAATTTGAATGCTAAATTGGCATATTCTGCTTCAAAAAAGCAAAAGGACCTTGGCATTTTTCATTGTTGATTGTGTTTTTGGGAACAGAGGACAATGCATTGATATGAAGCTTTCAAATAAATAATAGCCCCCAAGGACCATAGGTGTGTGACTAGTCCAGGACTCTGACAGAAAGAATATTATTTATTCAAAATGAAAAAGCAAATTGTTGTAGTGTGAGGTTTTTTTTCTGAAGGATATTTTGTTAATTTCATTGCAAGGAGACACTATATAAAATGCTCCCTTGGAAATGTATGCAAAATAGTGATGTCTCAAATGCTAAACCCCTTAAACAGAGTAATTTTCTGCTTTGGTCACACTTTTAGCCACCACCTTTTTATGAACAATTACATTTTTGACATACATTGTATGACGATGCCTGCGCTTAAGGTCTTTTTACATGGAAAAATAATCAGGAAAACGATCGTTCATAGAACGCTTGTTGACGATAATTTCCCTGTGTAAACAGGACAGCGCTCAGCTGATGAACGAGCAAACACTCGTTCATCTGCTGATCGTATCGTTTTAACAAAGTAAAATTTTATCTTTGTTGGCAGCACATCTCCCTGTGTAAACAGGGAGACGTGCTGCCGACATGATAATAATTAGAGATGAGCGAACTTATGAAAAGTTTGGTTCGGCTGGTTCGCCGAATTTCACGGAAAAGTTTGATTCGGACCGAACTAGTTCTGACCGAACCTGTAATTTCCGTGCGCCGAGCATGGTACTGTCCAGGGTGCTGAAAGAGTTAATGGGCTGCACTAACTCTTTCAGCAACCTTGACAGTACCATGCTCGGCGTGCGGAAAATAAAATTTTAATGTAATAAAAAAAATAAAAAATACGTTCATACTTACATTCCTCCTGTCCGGCCTCCAGCAATGACGTTTCATCCATGTCGCCGCTGCAGCCAATCACAGGCTGTAGTGGCGGTCACGCACGTCACGTGACCGCCTCTGCAGCCGATCACAGGCTGCCGCGGCCTCTGCAGCCAATCACAGGCTGCCGCGGCCTCTGCAGCCGATCACAGGGTTTGTTTGTAATCAGTTACCGTAGAGACACACATTGTGTTTTTAACTGGGCGTGTTTATGTGTATGACGCTGACCAATCAGTGACCAGTCAGCGTCATACATTTCTCAACATCTGCACGCTCCTCTCCTGAAATATTCTGTGCTGCTGTGAACTCTGCTCTTACCATTACGTAGCTCTCAGTCTGTTACCTCTCCTCCACTCCTGTCCTCAATAACACCTTCACATGATTGGCAAGTCACCATCCCACACAAGATCCGCACGCTCATCTCCTGAAATGCTATGTGCTGCTGTGAATTCTGCTCTTACCATTACGTAGCTCTCAGTCTGTTACCTCTCCTCCACTCCTGTCCTCAATAACACCGTCACATGATTGGCAAGTCACCACCCCGCACAAGATCCGCACGCTTATCTCCTGAAATACTCTGTGCTGCCTTAAACTCTGTGGACAGGTCAGGATCCTGTTTCTTTTAAATGCTGCTGGGGAACCCGCTCGATCCACTATATAAGGCTGCGCCTCCATCCTCTTCTGCCCCAGTCACTTAATCCCAAGCACTGTAAACTTTCAGATTGGTTGCGCTGTGAATATTCGGAGAACGTGATTGGTTTATGTGCAGGGTAATGAACATACAGACAAGCAGTAGAAGACTGAATTCAATGAAATGCTCAGCCCTTAGTCAGTCTTCTACTGCTTGGTTGTATGTTCATTACCCTGCACATAAACCAATCACGTTCTCCGAATATTCACAGCGCAACCAATCTGAAAGTTTACAGTGCTTGGGAATAAGTGACTGGGGCAGAAGAGGATGGAGGCGCATATGAGGGCTTGTTTTTGCAGGTTGAGTTGTATTTTTTAATTGCACCATTTTTTGGTGTAAATATTATATTGATTAACTTTTATAAAAAAAATTTTGGGAAGGAATTGAAAAAAAACCCCAGTTGTTCTAGCATTGTTTTTCGCGTGTCAAATTAACGCTGTTCGCTATGCGTTGTAAATTAAATGTTACATTTATTCTATAGGTCAGTACGATTACGGTGATTTGTATAGGTTTTTTTTTATGCTTTACTGTTTTTATACAATAAATCACTTAAACAAAAATGATTTGTTTTTGCATCACCACTTTCCAAGAGCCGTAACTTTTTTTATTTTTCCGTCGATGTAGCCATATGTGGGCTTGTCTTTGAGGGACGAGATGTAGTTTTTATTGGTACTCTTTTGGAGTACATGGGACTTATTGATTAACCCCTTCCCGACATTTGCCGTATGTTTACGCCATGGAAAGCTAGTGCTTCCCGCATTTTGCCGTATCTATACGCCAAATGCTTGGCACCGGCTCAGAAGCTGAGTCGGTGCCATCATCCCCGGATGTCAGTGGTATCTTACAGCTGACATCCGGCTGTAATGGCGGGGACCGAAATTAGCTTCCATCCCAGCCATTAACCACTTAAATGTAGCAGTCAAACGCGATCGCTATATTTAAGGTGTTTGCAGCTCATCGGAACCCCAGCAATGAAATCGGCAGCTTTCCGGTGGCTGCAATGCCAACCGAAGGACTAATACTGGCCTCCTGGTCTGCCTAGCACGGAATACTTCCAGACCCCTGCGGCGGAGCCTTAACAGCTTCCGTAGCCGTCGGCAAGATAGTGCCGCTCAGGAGCTGATCTGGCGTCATCAGCGGTGGAAGTCAACTGTATGTTACAGCTGACATCCACCTGTAAGGGCAGGAACCGGAGCTAGCTCCGATCCCTGCCATTAACCCCTTCGATACAGCGCTAGAAAGCGATCACTGCATCTTAGCGGTTGCTAGCAGATCGCCAGCCCTGACAGGCAATCAGGAATGGCGACTGCTGCTATGGCAACAGAAGACACAATGGCCTCCTGCTCTGCCATTATGGAAGCCGATTAGGCCCCACCGGGAGGCGAAGCCTAATCAGCTTGCTGTCAGTGAATAACTGACAGATCTAATACATTGCACTACATAGGTAGTGCAATGTATTAGAAAAAAAACAAATCTGACAGTTGGACCTTCAAGTCCCCTAGTGGGACTTGAAAAAAAGTGTAAAAAAAAAAGTGTAAATAAAAGTGAAAAAAATAAGTTTGAAAACATTATAAAAGTTTCAAGTAATAAAATAAAGCACAATCGCCCTGTTCACTTATCAAGTCCTTTCTTATTAAAAATAAATAAATAAACCATACGTATTTGGTATCGCCGCTACCGTAACAACCTGAGGTATAAAAATATTATATTATTTATTGCACCATAAAAACAAATATACCAGAGTTTCTTTTTGGTCACTTTAACCTACAAATATTGAAATAAAAAGTTATCAAAAAGTCGCACGTATCCAAAAATTGTACCTATAAAAACTATAGCTCGTCTCTCAAAAAACAAGCCCTCATACAGCTCCGTCGATGAAAAAGTTAAAAAGTTATGGTTCTCACAACTTGGCAACAGAACAAATACATTCTTTTTACAAAAGTAATTTTATTGTGCAAAACGTTGTAAAACATAAAAAAGTTCTATAAATTAGGTATCGCCGGTATCAGACTGACCCACAGAATAAAGATAACACGTAATTTATAATGCGTGGTGAACGCTGTATAAAAAACAACTAAAAAAAAACTATGCCAGAATTGCGGTTTTTTGGTTATCTGCCCTCCCAAAAAATAAGATACAATGTGATCAAAAAGTTGCATGTACCCCAAAATGGTACCAATAAAAACTACAGCTCGTCCCGCAAAAAAACAGCCCTCATACCACTACCTCTATGAAAAAATAAAATTAGTTAAGGCTCCAATAAGTCAGGAAATAAAAAAATATGCAGTTGTGCAGCCTGAGGGGAACATTCCTTCTGTTTCAAGAGGTGATTTATCAAGGCCCTAAAATTAGGGAACCAGGAAGGGGAGGGGGGGCCCAAATATGTCTGTTGGAAGGGAGGATGCCTGTATTATACCAGGACAACACTGCCCAGAAAAATTACCCAAACTGCAAAGGTGCGGAGTGTGTACCAAAAGGGGCATAAGAAAGGACGCCATATATCAGTGCGTCACCGGCCTGTGCAGAAAGGATTGCTTCACAGCGTAACACACATCTATGGATCATTTTATTGTTTTTTTTACGCCATTATTATACCACCTGACTATGCCCCTGATATACTCTGCCCAGCTTACATGTACCCCCACATTATAAACGGAAACACCAGCAATACTCAAACAAATCTACTACCAAGCAAAATCCGCTCTCCAAAAGCCAAATGGCACTCCCTCCCCTCTGAACCCTACAGCGTGCCCAAACAGCAGTTTCCTTTCACATTTTTTGGCATCGCCATACCCGGGAGAACCCTTTTAACAATTTTTGGGGTATGTGTCTCCAATGGCATAAGCTGGGCACGACATATTTGGCACTGATTTGACATATCTAGGGAAAAATATAAATTTTTAATTTGCACCATCCGCAGCGCATTCATTTATGGAAAAGACCTGTGGGGTGAAAATGCTCACTATGCCTCTTAATAAATGCCTTAAGGGGTGTAGTTTCCAAAATGGGGTCACTTTCTTTTTATTTCACATCTGAGCTGCTGCAATTGTGAATCAATACTTTGTAAATCGCCAAATTAGGCCTCAATTTTACATGGTACTCTTTCACTCCTGAGCCTGGTCGAATGTCCAGTCAAAAGATTAGGGTCACATGTAGGGTGTTTCTAAAACCGGGAAACACAGCATAATAATTAGAGAGCTGTCTTGTTATGGTGGCACAAGCTGGGCACCACATATTAGCATATCTATGGGAAAAAAAATCACATTTTCACTCTGCAACATCGAGTGCACACTAATTTCTACAAAATACCTGCAGGGTTAACATGCTCACTACACCCCTAGGTGAATGCATTGAGGGTGTAGTTTCCAAAATGTGGTCACTTCTGGGGGGTTCCCACTGTTCTGGTCCCACAGGCGCCCAGAAACCAATCCAGCAAAATCTGCACTCCAAATGGCACTCCTTCTGAGCCCTGCCGTGTGCTCAAACAGCAGTTTATGACCACATATGGGGTAATGCCATACTCGGGAGAAATTGCTTTATGAATGTTGGGGTTCTTTTTTTTCTTTATTTGTTGAGAAAATGAAACATTTTGAGTAGAGATGAGCGAACCGGGACAACCGAACACGGTTTCGGTCCGAACTTCCGGAAAAAACTTCCGGACCCGGTCAAAAATATTATACAAATCGGCAGCCACTTATCTCTATCAATCACTGATAGAGAAAAGAGGCTGCTGATTAAAAATAAAATAAAAAGCATTTCATACGTACCTGGTCGTTGTCTTGCGGACGAGTCCCTCTTCTTCCTCCAGTCCGACCTTCTTTTCTGACGCGGCAGCCTGTGATTGGCTGCAGAGGCCTCTGCAGCCTGTGATTGGCTGCAGAGGCCTCTGCAGCTCGTGATTGGCTGCAGAGGCCTCTGCAGCCCGTGATTGGCTGCAGCGCTCACATGGGCTGCATCGTCATCAAGGAATGTCGGGCCGGATGTCGCGAGGGACGCGTCAACAAGGCAACGGCCAGGAGACCGGACTGGAGGAAGCAGGGAGTTCCCGGTAAGTATGAACGTCTTTTTTTTTTTACAGGTACTCTATATTGTGATCGGTAGTCACTGTCCAGGGTGCTGAAATAGTTACTGCCGATCAGTTAACTCTTTCAGCACCCTGAAGAGTGACTATTTACTGACGTCGCCTAGCAACGCTGCCGTAATGACGGGTGCACACATGTAGCCACCCGTCATTACGGGGCCTCATGCACACGACCGTAAAAACACCCGTTATTAAGGGTCGTAATTACGACCCGAAATAGCGGGCCCATAGACTTCTGTTAGCCACGGGTACCTTCCCGTTTTCTCACGGGAGGGTGCCCGTGCCGTTAAAAAGATAGAACATGTTCTATTTTTTTATTTTACGGGCCGTGCTCGTAATTACGACTCGTAATTACGAGCACGGCCGGCCACGGGCAGCCGGCCGCTTTTACGAGCCGTGCTGTCATTATAAGGGTATGTTCACACGACAGCGTCCGTTACGGCTGAAATTACGGGGATTTTTCCGCCTGAAAACATCCCCGTAATTTCAGCCGTTACGGCATGTTCAGGCGCTTGAACGCCGCGTCCATTACGGACGTAATTGGCGCTGCTATTCATTGGAGTCAATGAATAACGGCTCCAATTACGGCCAAAGAAGTGACAGGTCACTTCTTTGACGCAGGCGTCTATTTACGCGCCGTCATTTGACAGCGGCGCGTAAATTACGCCTCATGTGAACAGACAAACGTCTGCCCATTGCTTTCAATGGGCAGATGTTTGTCAGCGCTATCGAGGCGCTATTTTCGGACGTAATTCGGGGCAAAGACGCCCGAATTACGTCCGTAATTAGTGCGTGTGAACATACCCTGTGTTCACAGGCACTAATTACGGATGTAATTCGGGATTTTTTGCCCCGAATTACTCCCGAAAATAGCGCCTCGATAGCGCTGACAAACATCTGCCCATTGAAAGCAATGGGCAGACGTTTGTCTGTTCACACGAGGCGTATATTTACGCGCCGCTGTCAAATGACGGCGCGTAAATAGACGCCCGCATCAAAGAAGTGACTTGTCACTTCTTTGGCCGTAATTGGAGCCGTTATTAATTGACTCCAATGAATAGCAGCGCCAATTACATCCGTAATGGACGCGGCGTTCAAGCGCCTGCACATGCCGTTACGGCTGAAATTACGGGGATGTTTTCAGGCGGAAACATCCCCGTAATTTCAGCCGTTACGGACGCTGTCGTGTGAACATACCCTAAATTTTATAGCAGCACGGCCCGTAAAATAGAAAAATAGAACATGTTCTATTTTTTTAACGGCACGGGCACCTTCCCGTGAGAAAACGGGAAGGTACCCGTGGGTAACAGAAGTCTATGAGCCCGTTATTGCGGGTCGTAATTACAACCCGCAATAACGGGTGTTTTTACGGTCGTGTGCATAATGGGAGCACGGCTTGGAAAAACGACCGGCTGCCTGTGGCCGGCCGTGCTCATCTCCTGAAATGCTCTGTGCTGCCTTAAACTCTGTGGACAGGTCAGGATCCTGTTTCTTTTAAATGCTGCTAGGGAACTCGCTCGATCCACTATATAAGGCTGCGCTACAGTGCAGCATTTAAAAGAAATAGGATCCTGACCTGTCCACAGAGTTTAAGGCAGCACAGAGTATTTCAGGAGATGAGCGCGCAGATTCGGTGCTGCTGTGAACTCTGCTCTTACCATTACGTAGCTCTCAGTCTGTTACCTCTCCTCCACTACTGTCCTCAATAACACCTTCATGATTGGCAAGTCACCACGTAACGGTAAGAGCAGAGTTCACAGCAGCACAGAGTATTTCAGGAGATGAGCGTGCGGATCTTGTGCGCAGTGGTGACTTGCCAATCATGTGAAGGTGTTCTTGAGGACAGGAGTGGAGGAAAGGTAACAGACTGAGAGCTACGTAATGGTAAGAGCAGAGTTCACAGCAGCACAGAATATTTCAGGAGAGGAGCGTGCAGATTCTGTGCTGTTGTGAACTCTGCTCTTACCATTACGTAGCTCAGTCTGTTACCTCTCCTCCACTCCTGTCCTCAATAACACCTTCACATGATTGGCAAGTCACCACCCCGCACAAGATCCGCACGCTCATCTCCTGAAATACTCTGTGCTGCTGTAAACTCTCCTCTTACCATTACGTGGTGACTTGCCAATCATGTGAAGGTGTTCTTGAGGACAGGAGTGGAGGAGAGGTAATAGACTGAGAGCTACGTAATGGTAAGAGCAGAGTTCACAGCAGCACTGAATCTGCACGCTCATCTCCTGAAATACTCTGTGCTGCCTTAAACTCTATGGACAGGTCAGGATCCTGTTTCTTTTAAATGCTGCACTATATATTATATAGTGGATCGAGCGGGTTCCCCAGCAGCATTTAAAAGAAACAGTGTGTGTGTTTGGGTATGTGTCTTTGTCTGTTTTTGTTTTTATATGTGTGTTTGTGTATATGTGTGTTTATGTGTGTTTGTGCATATATGGGTGTGTTTGTGTATATGTGTTTGTTTATATGTGTGTGTATATATGGGTGTATTTGTATATATGTTTGTGTGTAGATGTTTGTGTGTGTGTGTGTGTGTGTTTTTGTTTATGTGTGTGTTTGTGTATATGGGTGTGTGTTTATGTGTGTGTGTTTGTGTATATATGGGTGTGTTTGTTTATATGTGTGTATATGTGTGTTTGTGTATGTGTGTGTTTGTGTATGGTTGTTTGTGTGTGTGCGTGTATATATGTGTGTAGGTGAGTAGAAGTATTGTTATTGTTCACATTGATAACTGTTTTTTTATGTTGTTGCAGATTTTGATGTACCGATTGGACTACATCTTCGATTCGTTGGACTACTGCGTAGATCTACGTTTTTTCAAATTTTAATAAAATGGTTAAGGAGGGTTTTGTTGGGGATTTCTTATTTCAATAAAAAAGAATTGTCTTTGTGTTTTTTTTTAAACTTTATTAGTGCCTAGATAATGGCAGTTGGCTGATTGACAGCGTCCATTATTAAGGCGGTACTTAGTGTTAGCCGGTGCAGAGGCTAGCACTAACCACCCATTATTACCCCGGTACCCACCACCACCAGGGGTGCCGGGAAGAGCTTGGTACGATCCAGTACCCGACCATCTGTTGTGATGGTCGGGTACTGGGGCGGCCGTAGGCTGGTATTATGAGGCTGGGAAGGGCCCAAAACAGTGGACCTTCCCACCCTTGTAATGCTAGTCTGCTGCTGCTGTGTTGTATCGGGCTGGTTATAAAAATGGAGGGGACCCCACGTCTTTTTTTTTTTTTGAATTTAACAAATTTAACAATAGACGTTGGGTCCCCCACATTTTTAATAACCAGCCATATACAAGGCCGCAGCAGTCTGGCATTACATGGGTGGGAAGGGCCACTGGTTTTGTCCATTCCCAGGCTAATAACACTGTGTTGTATGTGGCTGGTTATGATAAATTGGGTGGAACCCCATGTCTTTTTTTTAAAAATAAATAAATAAATAAATAATTTTAAAAAATGACGTCGGGTCCCCCCCACTTTTATAACCAGCCAGATACAACACAGCAGCAGCAGCCTAGCATTACAAGGGTCGGAAGGTCCACTGTTTTTGGCCCTTCCCAGCCTCATAATACCAGCCTGCAGCCGCCCCAGAGCCCGACCATCACAACAGATGGTCGGGTACTGGATCGTACCTGGCTCTTCCCGGCACCCCTGGTGGTGGTGGGTACCGGGGTAATAATGGTGGTTAGTGTTAGCCTCTGCACCGGCTAACACTAAGCCTCGCCTTAGTAATGGATGTTGTCACTCAGACAGCGGCCATTACTAAAGTGGTAGTAATAACATTTGAAAAGAAAAAGACAAAGATATAGATAAAATATTTTATTGAAATAAAGCACCCCCAACACAACCCTCATTAACCATTTTATTGTAGAAAAAGAAAACGTCATCGAAGTAGTCCTCGAAACCGACGTAGTCCAAACACCAAACCTGTAAAAAAAAAAAAAATGAAATAAAACATGTCGTAGGCTTAGATTCAGTTTAATGTGTGATACTGACTGTTATACCATGTATAGAAGCCTGCCGCGAAGTTGACTTAGGGCATGACCACACGTGGCGGATTTCCTCCGCAACTGTCCGCATCAATGCCGCACAGAATCTGCGTTGCAGATTCTGCTGCAGATCTGCACAAAATGTGCAGTAAATTGATGCGGACTAGCTGCTGCGGACTGCGGTAAAAGTACTTCCCTTCTCCCTATCAGTGCAGGATAGAGAGAAGGGACAGCACTTTCCCTTGTGAAAGTCAAAGAAATTCATACTTACCGCCCGTTGTCTTGGTGACGCGTCCCTCCTTCGGCATCCAGCCCGATCTCCCTGGATGACGCGGCAGTCCATGTGACCGCTGCAGCCTGTTATTAGCCTGTGATTGGCTGCAGCCGTCACTTAGACTGAAACGTCATCCTGGGAGGCCGGACTGGAGACAGAAGCAGGGAGTTCTCGGTAAGTATGAACTTCATTTTTTTTTACAGATACATGTATATTGGGATCGGTAGTCACTGTCCCGGGTGCAGAAACAGTTACTGCCGATCGCTTAACTCTTTCAGCACCCTGGACAGTGACTATTTACAGACGTCTCCTAGCAACGCTCCCGTCATTACGGGAGCCCCATTGACTTCCTCAGTCTGGCTGTAGACCTAGAAATACATAGGTCCAGCCAGAATGAAGAAATGTCAAGTTAAAAAAGCAAGACGGATCCGCAGCACACATAACATGTGCATGACAGCTGCGGACTTCATTGCGGAAATTAGAATCTCCATTGAAGTCAATGGAGAAATTCCGCCATGAGTCCGCCACTGCTCCGCAACAGACAGAGCATGCTGCGGACACCAAATTCCTCTCCGCAGCCTATGCTCCGCAGCGGAATTTTACGCCTCGTCTAAACGAACACTGCTAAATTAAAGTGTAAGTCAATGGACAAACGGCTCCGCTGCGGATTAACGCTGCGGAGTGTCCGCAGCGGAATTTAAGTGAAATTCCGCCACGTGTGAACCCAGCCTTAGATACAGGGCGCCAGCAGACAGTATCATACATGGCCATACAGACATATATACAAACAAACATACATGCAAACATACATATATTTATACAAACATACATACATATATACAAGAATGCACATATATACATGCAAACATACACACATATATACATATATACATACATACATGCAAACTATCATACATACATGCATACACACACACATGAAAACATACATACATACAAACATGCAAAGATACATACATACATACATATATACAAGCATGCACAAATATACATGCAAACATAAATACATGCAAACATAATTACATACATGCACATATATATAAACATACATGCAAACATACATGCAAAAATAAAAACATGCAAACATACATGACAACATACATACATACATGCAAACATACATACATACATGCAAATATATACATGCAAATATACATACAAACATGTATACATACATGCCAACATACATGACAACATACATACATGACAACATACATACATACATACATACATGCAAATATACATTCATGCAAAAATACATAAATTCAAACATACATACATGCAAATATATACATGCAAATATACATACAAACATGCACATATATACATACATGCAAACGTACATGCACATATATACATACATACATGACAACATACATACATACAAACATACATACATACATACATACATACATACATACATACATACATGCAAACATACATAAAATGCAAACATACAAACATACATTCATGCAAACATACATACATACATGCAAATATATACATGCAAATATACATGCACATATATACATACATGCCAACATACATACATACATGCAAACATACACACATGCAAACATACATACATACATGCAAATATATACATGCAAATATACATACAAACATGCACATATATACATACATGCCAACATACATGCAAACATACATGCACATATATACATACATACATGACAACATACATACATACATACATACATACATACATACATGACAACATACATACATACATACATGACAACATACATACATGCAAACATACATTCATGAAAACATACATACATGCAAACATACATACATACATACAAACATACATTCATGCAAACATACATACATGCAAACATACATACATACATGCAAATATATACATGCAAATATACATACACACATGCACATATATACATACATGCCAAAATACATGCAAACATACATGCACATATATACATACATACATGACAACATACATACATACATGCAAACATACATACATACATACATACATGACAACATACATACATTCAAAAAAATAAATAAAATAAGTTCATACTTACTTTCCTCCTGTCCGGCCTCCAGCGATGACGTTTCATTCAAGGTCGCCGCTGCAGCCTGTGATTGGCTGCAGAGGCGGTCACGTGGGATGAAGCGTCATCCTGACGTGCGTGACCGCCACTACAGCCTGTGATTGGCTGCAGCGGCGAAAGGGATGAAACGTCATCGCTGGAGGCCGGACAGGAGGAAAGTAAGTACGAACGTATAATTTTTATTTTTTTATTACATTTAAATTGTATTTTCCGCGCGCCGAGCATGTACTGTCAAGGTTGCTGAAAGAGTTAGTGCAGCCCATTAACTCTATCAGCACCCTGGACAGTAGCATGCTCGGCGCACGGAAGTGACAGGTTCGGTCCGAACTAGTTCGGTCCGAATCGAACTTTTTTGTGAAATTCGGCGAACTAGCCGAACCAAACTTTTGAAAAGTTCGCTCATCTCTAATGTTGAGCTAAAGCTACGTCTTATTGAAGAAAAAGGATTGTTTTTATTTTTACTGTCCAATTCTAATAAATTCTATGAAACACCTGTGGGGTCAAAATGCTCACTACACCCCTAGATGAATTCGTCAAGGGGTGTAGTTTCCTAAATGGAGTCACTTTTTGGGTGTTTTCATTGTTTTTTCCCCTCAGGGGCTTTGCAAATTCGACATGGCCTCTGCAAACAATTCCTGCTAAATGTGATCTCCAAAAGCCAAATAGCGCTCCATCCCTTCTAAGCCCTGCCGTGTGTCCAAACAGCTGTTTATGACCACATGTGGGGTATTAATTTACTAGAGAGAAATTGCTTTACAAATTTTACGATGCTTTTTCTCCTTCAGTCCTTGTGGAAATGAGAAAAAATTAGCTAAACCTACATTTTCTTTGAAAAAATTTAGATTTTCATTTTCAGGGCCTACTTCCAATAATTTCTGCAAAAAACTTGTGGAGTCAAAACGCTCACTATACCCTTAGATAATTTCCTCAATAGGTGTAGTTTCCAAAATGGGGTCACTTGTGGGGATTTTCCACTGTTTTGTCCTCTCAGGGGCTTTGTAAATGTGACATGGCCTCCGCAAACCATTCCTGCTAAATTTGAACTCCAAAAGCCAAATGGCGCTCCATCCCTTCTAAGCCCTGTCAAACTGCAGAATCTGGGCAATACAAAAAAATGGATTAAATATGAATTTCTGCAACAACAAAAAAAACGAAATTTGTAAATTTCACCTCTAATTTGCTTTAATTCCTGTGAAACGTCTAAAGTGTTAAGAAACGTTCTAAATGCTGTTTTGAATACTTTGAGAGGTGCAGTTTTTAAAATGTGGTGACTTATTGGGGGTTTCTAAGGCCCTCAAAGCCACTTCACAACTGAACTGCCCCCTGTAGAAATAGCCTTTTGAAATTTTCTTGAAAATGTGAGAAATTGCTTCTAAAGTTCTAAGCTTTGTAACGTAACGTCCTAGAAAAATAAAAGGATGTTCAAAAAACTATGCCAATCTAAAGTAGACATATGGAGGATGTTAATTAGCAACAATTTTGTGTGGTATAACTGCCTGTCTTACAAGCAGATACATTTCAAATGAGAAAAATAAAAAATTTTGCAATTTTTCGCTAAAATTTTGTGTTTTTCACAATGAAATACTGAACATATTGAGCAAATTTTGCCAGTAACATAAAGTCCAATGTGTCACGAGAAAACAATCTCAGAATCGCTTGGATAGGTGAAAGCATTCCAAAGTTATTACCACATAAAGTGAAACATGTCAGATTTGAAAAATTAGGCTCTGTTAGGGGGGTCAAAAGTGGCCAAAGAGGGAAGGAGTTAACTTTTATTTTATTTTTTGGTTGGGGGGAATGGAAAAAAAACAAAATGTTCACCGTTGTTTTTGTGTTGTTTTTTTATGGCGTATACCCAGCGGTTTAATTAATGTGTTAACTTTATTGTTCGGGTCGTTATGATTGTGGCGATACCATATTTATTTATTTATTTTTATCATTTTTACTGTAGTCTTTTTTTTATTTTTTAATAAACTTTATTTAAATGTTATAATTTTTTTTTTGTTCCACTAGAGGACTGTAATGACGGGGATTGGGGAGACAGACAAGTGAGCCCTAATCTACCCACCACTCAGTCCCTGCCTACTTGCAACGACCCGCCCTAGGCGACGGGGTACAACTGGGCGACGGTCCCTACGCTCAATAAGTGCACGACAGACAAACAGACAAGGGTACACAGAGCTGGGGGGAGAAAGGGGCAGTTGCCCACGGCAAAACCGTGAGCAACAAGAGAAGTGAACAAGCCGAGTCAAACCAGGAGAGTGCGAGGTGCCAAACACAGAGCAGAAGAGTAGTAAACAAGCTGAGTCAAAACAGGAGTGTACGAGGTACCAAACGCAGAGCAGGAGAGTAGTCAGCAAGCCGGGGTCAATATGAAGCAAGGACAATGGTACAAGAAGCTGCAGCAGGGCCAGGAAACCAAACGAGAAGAATCACAAGCAAAGGAGGAACAGGAAAGGCAGGTATAAATAGACAGAGGGCGGAAGCTAGCTACGTCTGGCCAGGCTGTGATAGGTTCTCCCACTCCTAAGCCTGCCACCCTGAGTGGTGGAAGATGGAGTCAGTCTCACAGACATAGAAGCAGGTGCAGACTTTTTATCTATGGGCGTTAACCACGAAGCTGTGCCTGGCAGATTCTTTACAAGGACTTTACAATCCGATCTTCTGATTGCAGATAAAATGCTTTGGTATACTTAGTATACTAAAGTATTATTGCCTGTCAGTGTAAAATTGACAGGAACTCTATTAGGCCATGCCTCTGGCATGGCCTAATAGGCATATAGCCAGGGCTCCCTCTGTCAAACCACTTAAATGCCGCAGTCACTATTGACTGTGGCATTTCAGGAGTTAAACAGCCGGGTTGGAGGTTTCTCCAATCCTAGCCATTGCAGCAAGAACCCGGCTGTCATTCACAGCCGAGCTCGCGTGGTGATTGTGAGGCACAGCTTCTTTGCCCACATGATCACTTACATGCATGGCAGAATGCGCGAATGTTTGACTTTGCATTCCGTGTTTGTATGTGATTATGCGCCAACATGTTAAACAATGTAAATATTCAAAAGAAAACAAAGTTCTGCAAAAAAGAAAGACGCTTTAAAGAAAACAGTTCTAAAAACCAAAATGCAATGCATCATGTGAATCATGTAATATATTAGGGACATATTTTCTATTAAAAGGCCATAGTAACTGCTGTACAAGTCAACTCATAGATCAAGATGGATTATATCTATAGTATCTAGACTTCCCTTAGACTATGGTAAAGGACATCCATCAAGAAGCAGTGACTATGTTTTCATCTTCCACTTGAAAGCTGTGGTTTCAGTAATCATTCAGTGTGCTAAGTCAACTTTCTTCTTACGGTCAATATCCTAAGAAAATCAATGAAGGATCACCTTTCCTTTGTAGTTAACAGAGGGAAATCGATCTTGTCTTGAAAGGTCTTAGTGGAAGCATTTCACATGAATTCCATGTCAGATTTAAACATTTCAGAGTCTGACATTGTGGTTATATCTACATTTATTTGTCTACCTCAGCTCAAGAACCATAAAGATGTAAATTGCATAGTACACAGTTAGTGAGATTCAACCTATAATCTTACAGTGTTAATCCAGAGAAAGGAAACAAAACCTACAAAGTAATTGCCAATTATCTTATATTAGTGGGATAAATTTCTTCAGACTCAGAATTATTTCGATGGGAATAAATTATTGGATTAACGACCTACATCCAGCAAACTAGTACATATAAATTGGAATCATCAATGGCAACATTCATACTTTCATCTTGAATTATGCTGTGGGTAAGGTCAGGTTTCTTATATAGGCCTGCCATTTGAAAACCCTTTCTCATTTCTCAGACCTGTTTTCATTAACTTTTGGACACAGACACTCCATGGTTTCCAGAACTGACCTATCATCTTATCCTTATCTATGGGGTTCCATTGGTTATAATACAACTTCCATAGGTTTGACATGGCTGATATATGTGAAGGGATGGGCAGCTAGCTTTAAATTATATACTGTATAAAAGCCATCTGATTTGTAACATGATATATCAGCTATCACAAATGTGTAAATTGGGTTGCAAGTGTACCCCATTTCTACTGAAATGGATAAATTTGTCCTCCAGTTTGACATGATCATAGATCAGACATTGCAATATCACGGTATAAGTAAGAGCTCTCCATTATTATCCTGTGTTCCGATTGGAAATGTTTAACAATAATAAATTTATTGTTTAATTACTATTATTCTATTATTTGTCATTGAATATGTACAGATGTACTCGAGAATGAGTTTTCACGCTGGGAAGGAGACAAATTCTCTGCTAGTCGCCCATATTTTTTGTAAATCTTCCTGAAGATTTTGTGGTTGTATTTACTGAAGATATCAGAGTCCTTTCATCTCTTTTAGGAAGGCCCAAAATTATTAATGTTTCATGTTTTTTAATAAGTTCCTAAAATGATTACTTTTTCTTGACCCCTTAAGTCCACACTTAGCTTAAATACTGCGGATTTTCCTCAACGGATTTAATTGCAGAAAATCAGCTGCGTAATACAGTAGCAGCAGCAAAGTGGATGAGATTTGAAGAAATCTCATCCACACACAGCATAAAACACCCACCGAAAACCGTTCATACAGAAAATTGACCTACGGTGCGTTTTTTTATTCCGCAGCATGTCAATTTAGCATGTCAATTTATGCAGCGGAATGGCTGGTTTTCTGTTGCGGGTTTTCCCTATTGAATTCAATGGGGAGGTAAAACCTGCAACAAACAGCAGATGTTGCGATTTTTGCAGTGGTAAAGCTGCAATTCAGTAAATAAAAATACAAAAAAGCTCATACAGATGTAGCCGTCTTTTCCTTGATCTTTAATGCATTAAATAAATAATGGCTAGATCTCTTATCTTTAATTTTTTCAATGACTTTTCGATGGCTTTTGTTGTGTGATATCACGCTACAGCAAGTTATCAGAATCAAGTTAAAGATGGCTACATCCGTACTTACCCAGATCCTTATTCTCCTGCGTCCAGCCGGGCCACTAGGGATGTTGTTTCATCCCATGTGACTGCTGCAGCCAATTACAGGCTATTGCGGTCATATGTTATGAAACATCATCCCAGGTGGCTGGGACGCAGGACATCAGAGGGACGCATCACCATGGCTATGGGTAAGTATAGATTTTTTTTTACGTGACGTTTTCCGCAGCGGACATTCTGGCAGAAAAACTGCACCACAATTTGGTGCGTTTTTTCACCTGGAATTCCTTTCTGCATCCCGAGTGGATACGCTGTGTACTTTTACGCAGCGTATCCGCCCTGTGTCAACATACCCATAAGCTTTGTTATACTAATTAATATAGTCAAACTGTGCAATACTACTACTCTTACATTATATTAAATAGATGAATAATTAACTGCCATTTTGGAAAAAATATTGCCTGCCCCTCACAAAGCTCCCTGACCTCATAGAACCTACTCTGCTATCCAAAATTATTTTATTTATCACTTATTGTCTTAGCAAGCTATCAGCGTGCAAGCCTAATTTCTTATGTTAAGATGTAGATTAAAGATGAGAAAATTTCCCAAAATTCTTTTGGATCAGATTCGGTTAAACCAGCCATCAGACTCGATTTGGTACTAATAAATTTGTTGTGAACCTAAAGTGCCCCGATCGCCCTGAAAAGTCGTATATGATACTCTAAGGTCTTCTAGGAATGTATCCAACTTATTTTAAGCTCTTTAACTCCGCGACAACATTAGTAATGTCAAAGTGAAATTAACATATACCATATGGACAATTTTATTGGGACACCTACACATTACACCTACAGGAGCTTTTAGGACATCCCATCCTAAATCCATAGGCATTAATATTGAGTTGGTTCCTCCTCGGCAGCTAAAATAGCTTCCACTCTTCTGGGAAGGCTTTCTACAAGATTTTAAAGTGTGTCTGTGAAATTTTTTGCCCATTCATCCAGAAGAGCACTTGTGAGGCCAGACACTAATGTTGGACGAGAGGGACTGGTCCTCAATCTCCATTCTAGTTCATCCCAAAGGTGTTCCATGGGGTTAAATTCAGGGCTCTGTGCAGACCAGTAAAGTTCTTCCACACCAAACCCACCCAAACTTACCTTTATGGACCTTGCTTTACGCACTGGGTCACAGTCATGCTGGAACAGAAAAGGGCGTTCCCCAAACTGGTTGGAAACATATAATTGTCCAAAATGTCTTGACATGCTGATGCATTAAGGTCTTCGTGCACTGGAACTAAGGAGCCTAGGCCAACCCCTGAAAAATAAACCCCATAGCATTATCCCTCCTCCTCCAAATTTTACAGTTGGTACAATGCAGTCAGGCAGGTAACGTTCTCCTGGTATTCATCAAACTCAATCTCGTCCATTAGACTGCCAGATAGAGAAGCATTATTTGTCACACCACAAAGTCCAGTAGTGAGGTGCTTTACACCACTTCATACGATGCTTGGCCTTGTGCTTGGTGATGCAAGGTTTACATGCAGCTGCTCGGCCATGAAAACTCATGCAATGAATCTCCTGGCGCACATTTGTTCTGTGGGCATTAGGGTATGTTCACAATAAGTTTTTTGCAGGCCGAAAAATCTGCCTCAAAATTCCTTCTGCCTGCACTATCTTTGTCGCGTTTGAGCGCCACGAGAAGAAACGACGTGAAAATATACTTTCTCTGCCTCCCATGGATTTCAATGGGAGGTCAGAGACTGAACCGCGGGAAGAAAGAACATGTCACTTTTTTTTATTGCAAGCATTTTTTTCTGCTCACTGAAAAAAAAATGCCTTTGCCTCCCATTGAAATCAATGGGAGGCGATTTTGGCCGTTTTTTTGCATGGTTTCTGACGCGGTTTCCGCGTCAAAAACAGTGCCAAAAAACTGAGTGTGAACTACCCTATAATGTTAGAGGTGGTTTGGAACTCTGCAGTTATTAAGACAGCGATGCATTGGCGACTTTTATGCGCTATGCGCCTCAGCACACAGTGACCCCGCTCTGTAACTTTACGTGGTCTGGTGCTTCGTGATTAATTTGCTGTGTTCTTAAACACTTTCACTTTGCAATAATACCACTCACAGTTGATCATGGAATATCTGGGAGGGAAGAAATTACACTAACTGACTTGTTGCCACGGTGGCATCCTATTAGAGTACCACACTCAAATTCAGTGAGTTTTTTTTTAGAACAACCCATTCTTTCACAAATGTTTGCACTGTAGTTAAAATTAAAAAAAAAGGTCCAAAAATTGTCCCTTTTTGGTGGCAGATACCTGCAGGTGTTTATAAACACATGTTGGTTTTGGAAGAAGTAATGATGTTTCAACAAACAGTCCAAAAATTATCTATTTTTGGGGGCAAATGCTTACCAGTATTTATACTTTACACATACGGTGGTATCAGAAGAATATATATGCATATATATATAAAAAAAAAGCAAAGCAAAAGCTGCACCGTTCTTCCAGTGCAGGGTGCACAAGTACCTGTTCAGACACACGACCAATGTCCCAAACGTACAGCAAAATCCAAGCTTGAGAAAGGCCCCATTGAGCAGGGCTGAAACGTTGCATGTGGTGATTAAAAAGATCCTCTTTTCACTTAACCTGGAGTGCTGACCTGTATATTGGATTTTGCTATGCATATATATATATATATATATATATATATATATATATATTATTTTCTCATCACCATAAAACACACTCACTAATCCTAATCCATTATCCGTCTGTATTCTGTGTTTTACTATTTCTCACTCTCTGTCTGAAGTCTTCTCTCTCCTTTCTGTATCCCTACAAAGCAGTAGCATTTTCTGGTTGGGCTGTTTATAGTGGCTATGACTTAAATGACTGTCATCCACTGAGTCTTCAGTGACCTATACCCCTCATGATTAGCTGTGCTAGAGGAAGTACTGCCTGCAAGGCATTATGGGAATGCCCACTGGGCCGCCGCCCGAGGTCATGTGATCTTTCATCTCTGTCTTCTTGCCTTCTTCTGATCTGTAAACTGGCAACCGCCATTTGGAGCAATTTGTGCGGGACGAATCCCAAAAGTTTTTGTAAAATCCAAAGCTTTAAGGTAATTCATAATGAATTTGATTAGTGTAAATATATATATATATATATATATATATATATATATATTATATATTATTTTCTCAATACCATAAAATACATAGATATGTGTTTTATGGTGATGAGAAAAGAATAGAGATATACATATATATATATATATATATATATATATACATATATAATATATATATATATATATATATATATATATATATATATATATATATATATATATATATATATCCATATTAATGGAAAGTTGAGAGAAAGGAAAAAGTGTGGTAGAAAAAGGTGCACAAGAAACAGGGATTACCACAGCCTTGAAAAGATTGTCAAGAAAAGGCAATTTAAGAATCTGGGGGGAATTCACAAGGAGTGGACTGCGGCGGGAGTTAGTGATTCAAGAGCCACCACACACAGACGTATCCAGGACATGAGCTACAAGTGTCGCATTCCTTGAGACGTCAGAAGCGTTCAAACTGGGCTAAGGAGAAAAAGGACTGGCCTGTTGCTCAGTGGCCTAAAGTTCTGTGTTCAGATGAAAGCAAATTTTGCATTTCATTTGAAAATCTCGGTCCCAGAGTCTGGAGAAAGAGTGGAGAGGCGTCAATCCAAGTTGCTTGCTGTCCAGTGTGAAGTTTCCACAGTCAGTGATGGTTTGGGGGCCATGTCATCTTCTGGTGTTGGTCCACTGTGTTATATCAAGTCCAGAGTCAACGCAGCCGTCTACCAGGAAATTTTAGAGCACTTCATGCTTCCCTCTGCTGACAAGCTTTATGGAGATGCTGATTTCATTTTCTAGCAGGACTTGGCACTTGCACACACTGCCAAAAGTACCAATATCTGGTTTAATAACCACAGTATCACTGTGCATGATAGGCCAGCAAACTCGCCTGACCTACACCCCATAGAGAATCTATAGGGTATTGTCAAGAGGAAGATGAGAGACACCAGACCCAACAATGCAGACGAGCTGAAGGCCGCCATCAAAGCAACCTGGGCTTCTATATCACCTCAGCAGTGCCACAGGCTGATCGCCTCCATGCCACGCCGCATTGATGCAGTAATTCATGCAAAAGGAGCCCTGACCAAGTATTGAGGGCATATACTGTATATACTTTTCAGTAGGCCTACATTTCGGTATTAAAATGTATTATTGAAGACTACATTTTGGGTTTTTATTAACTGTTAGCCATAATCATCAACATTATAAGAAAAAAATGCTGGAAAGAGATCACTCTGTGTGTAATGAATCTATATAATATGAGTTTCACTTTTTGAATTGAATTACTGAAATAAATTAACTTTTTGATGATATTCTAATTCATTGAGAAGGACTAGTCTATATACATACTGTACATACCCGCAAATACCTAATATTGCATAGTTGAAATCGATTTCATTCTAAATATTACATTTTAGAGATTTCAATCACAATAACAACTTTTTTTACTTACATCATTAAAGGAACAGTGTCACCCAAATTTTTTTTTTATATCAGTTTTATGTTAGGGTTTTATTAAAAACGTTTATATTTATTTGTGTGTTTGTGTGTTACTTTTTTCTATTTTTACACTTTTTCTTCCCTATGGGGGCTGCCATTTTTTTTTCCATTTCTGTATGTGTCGATTAACGACACATACAGACATGGAATACGGCAGCTCCAGTCCCATAGGGACTGCGAACGGGGCCCGTTCCATCCACTATGGTGTACGCCGTGTGTGTGGGAACTGCGCATGCGCCGCTCCCACACAGTCCGTTTTGAAATGCGCGCCGTCCGGCGCCATTTTCCTGTGGACCGGAAGTCGCGGCCGGGCAGTAAGATTACTACTTCCGGTCGCGGCTTCCGGACTTGTGCACATGGAGCAGCGGCAGCAGACGGAGCGGACGGACCGGAGGGAGCGGCGGCGACTGGAGCAGGTAAGTGATTTCGATGTATGTTCGTGTTTCAGTGTGTTTTACTAGTGTATGTAAACCTTCTACACTGTGTGTTAGCTCAAAAAATGGCGACACACAGTGTAGGAGGTTAGACCGTTCAAACCCCTCGTTTCTCCCGGCACTAGCCAGGATAAAGGAGGGGGGGATTCTGAGAGCTCACTAGAGCGAGGGATTTTTTCCCAATTTTGCAGCATAAAGCAATGTGTTTGCTTTACCACATGCAATGCTGCAATTTTGGGAATTGCTCCATCTAGTGACCAGTGCTGGGAAATATTATAAATTTAATCCAATTTATAATATTTCCTGACTCGTGAAAAAAATAAAAACAATTAGAACAATGTTTAATCACCCACACACTAATTGTTTAACTAAAAAAAAAAAAAAAACATGTTTTGCTGGCAACACATTCCCTTTAAAAAGCATTTTCTGACACAAAGCATAAAATAGTACCAGATATAATTAAAAGGAAAGGCAAGCAGATGTGCTTAATAGAGTGATTAAAATTCAATGGATTCTTTATTTACATGGGAAATGCTTCAGCTCTTGAAGATGGTAGTTTGTTTTGTACAACCAGGATAACATTGTGTAGAAGTGTTCAGCGTCAGCAGTATCTCAGTCTGTGTCATCTGCCTTTGCTTTGGTGAATCTCAATATTTGCACATTATGTGAAGTTTCCATTAAAGACAATGTGTCCATATTATTACCTATTACTACTTTTAGTTTAGAGGAGAATGAAAAGCCAAGAAGAGAGTCAGATCAGTTTTCCTTCAGTAGTCATAGCCGTTTGTACAGTAGAGCAGTACATTTCAAAATGGTGTTTTTGTAGGTTCTTAGACCAATGATTTTAGAATGTTCTAATGAATATATTTTCTAACTGAGGCTTATTTTCCCCAGTTATATTATATTATAATTCTCCTGAATTTCATATGTCTCTTAATAAAAATGTCTGCTCATGATTATTCATTAGGGGTTCTGCCAGTGTTTAGCCCTCTTTAATACATCATTTAAAAGCAAACTCTGCAAAAGCTGACTGGCCAGTCATGTGACCTTACATAGATTACCAGTATTTAAAGAGGCTCTGTCACCATATTATAAGTGGCCTATCTACTACATAAGGAGATTGGCGCTATAATGTAGGTGACAGCAGTGCTTTTTATTTTAAAAAATGATCTATTTTCACCACTTTATTCGCGATTTTAGATTTATGCTAATGAGTTTCTTAATGGACAACTGGGCGTGTTTTACTATTGACCAAGTGGGCGTTGTACAGAGGAGTGTATGACGCTGACCAATCAGCGTCATACACTTCTCTCCATTCATTTAGGCAGCGCCTAGGGATCCTTCTAGATCGGTATGTGCTGTCTTATACAAACACATTAACAATACTGAAGTGTTTAGACAGTGAATAGACATTCCACGGGATGTCTATTCACAATCCCTGCACTTCGTTACTGTTTCTGTGGTAGTTACAGCAGAGCAAGCGTAATCTCGCTGTAACCTCTCATTTACAGCGTAATCTCGCGGGATTACACTTGCTCTGCTGTAACTAACACAGAAACAGTAACCAAGTGCAGGGATTGTGAATAGACATCCCGTGGAATGTCTATTCACTGTCTAAACACTTCAGTATCGGTAATGTGTTAGTATAAGACAGCACATACTGATCTAAAAGGATCCCTATGTGCTGAGGAAATGAATGGAGAGAAGTGTATGACGCTGATTGGTCAGCGTCATACCTCTGTACAACGCCCACTTGGTCAATAGTAAAACACGCCCAGTTGTCCATTGAGAAACTCATTAGCATAAATCTAAAATCGCTATTAAAGTGGTGAAAATAGATTGTTTTTTTAAAATAAAAAGCCCTATTTTAGATTTATGCTAATGACTCTCTTAATGCCCAACTGGGCGTGTTTTACTTTTTGACCAAGTGGGCATTGTGGAGAGAAGTGTTTGACGCTGACCAATCAGTGACCAATCAGCATCATAAACTTCTCTCCATTCATTTACTTAGCACATAGTGATCTTGCTAGATCATGATGTGCAGTCACATACTCACACATAAACGTTACTGAAGTGTTTTGAGAGTGAATAGACATTGCTTCCAGCCAGGACGCGATGTCTATTCACAATCCCGACACTTCGGTAACGTTTGTGTGGGACTTAATGACAGCAAGTGTGATCTCGCGAGATCACGTTGTAAATGAAAAGCACTGCTGTAATCTACACTACAGCGCTAATCACATTATGTAGAAGGTAGGGCACATATAATGTGGTGACAGAGCCTCTTTAAAGTAACATGAGCAGAAAATTCTGCTTTTGCTCAGATTTAATGCGACCACCTCACCATAAAAACTTAGCTTGCCTCCTCTTTGAGCTGAATCAGAGATTTTCAATAATCTTGTTGCAGGCTGCTCCTGATAACTGGATGGCAGTTATCATGGCCCACCCAGAAACCTATATTTTTGTGCAAAGCAATGTCCTGTAGATGTTCCCAGGCCAGTGCTGATAGCTGCAGGCCTGGACCTGATCTTCGGATCACTGAGGAGGCAAGTTAAAATTTGGAGGTAAGGTAGGCATTTTAACTCTGTGCATAAGCTAGATTTTCTCTGCAGAATTTAAAATAGTAGATTCAGTGTTAAGTAACGGCCACAGTAGGAACAATAGATACCAAATGGGGCTTTTCACATGACCGATTTTTTTGACGGGCCGATAAGCCGGGCCGTCCAAAAATGGGACATGCCCTATTTTCGTCCGTTCTCCCGGCTTCCCGGCTCCCATAGAAGTCTATGGGGCCGGGTAACACATGGCAATCACTTGGATGTGTTCCAAGTGATGGCCGTGTCTTCCGCTCGCTCTCTCCGAGGATTGGTAATTCCGCTCCAGGAGAAGTCCCTGACTTCACTGTCCATATAGGTACACAGTGACATCAGGGACTTCTGAAGTGGGATCCCCGGCGCTGTGGATGGTGTTTCCGCTCCAGGAGAAGTCCCTGACTTCACTGTCCATATTTGGACTGTGAAGTCAGGGACTTCTCCTGGAACGGTGGTGCAATCTACAGAAAGGTAGGGGGGTGCCATCTATGGGGGGGTGCTATGTAAAAGGGTCCTGTGTAGAACTACCTATAGGGGGCTGTGTGGCATTACCTACAGGGGGCTGTGTGGCATTACCTATGAAGGGCTGTGTGGCATTACCTACAGGGGGGCTGTGTGGCATTACCTACAGGGGTGCTGTGTGGCATTACCTACAGGGCGCTGTGTGGCATTATCTACAGAGGGCTGTGTGGCATTACCTATGGGGGGCTGCGTGGCATTACCTACATGGGGCTATGTGGCACTACTTACAGCGTCGCTGCGAACCCGCCGCAAAAAACACAACTGCTATTTGTTGCGGAATTTACATCCCATGGAATACAATGGGGAAAACCCGCAACAAATAAGGTGCGTTTACGCATTACAATTGACATGCTGCAGAATAAAACTCTGTGCACCGCAGGTCAGTTTTTTCCGCTTAGTATTTACGCAGCATGTGGATGAGATTTGTTTTATCTCATCCACTTTGCTGCTACTGTATTTGCTGCAGATTTTCTGCAACAAATTCAGTTGCGGAAAATCCACAGTATTTACGCAACGTGTGAACTGGCCCTTACTCCATTTACTCAAAGGCTATCTTTTGTATAACAGGAAAAAATATTAAAACTGCTGTCCACGTGGGCATCGTTGGTACTTTTTATTACTTTTCATTTAACTCACTGTGAAGGCCGTAAAAAAAAAAAACGTAAATAGCCAAAATCGCTGTTTTTTGTTCACATTAGCTCTAAAAAAAATAATAAAAACTGATCAAAAAGTTGCATGTACCAAAATATTGTACCAATAAAAGCTACAGCTTGTCCCGCAAAAAATAAACCCCCACACCGCTTAAGCGAAAATATAAAAAAAGTTTTTTTAACAAATAGTTTTCTTTGTAAGAGCAGTAAAATATATTTTAAAAAAACCTATATAAATTTGGTATCACCGTAATCGCATTGAGCCGCAGAATAAAGTTGTAATTTTTACCGCACGATGAAAGCTGTAAAATCGAAACCCAAGAAACTATGGAGGAATCACAGTTTTTTTCAAACTTCAGCCCACAAAGAATTTTTTTCAGTTTCCCAGTACATTATATGGTACTTTAAATGCTACCAATAGAAACTACAACTCATGCCACAAGAAAATAACCACCATCCTATTGACGGAAAAATAAAAAAAAGTTATGGCTCTAGGAAGGCGGGTAGTGAAAAACGTAAATGAAAATGCAATAAATGTCCCAGTCCTGAAAGGGTTAAAATAAGAAAGCAGCCCATACTTACCTCTCTCTTCCCAGACGTTCCTGCGTTGGGGACTCCGGTCACCTCTGTTCTCTGTTTGTTTACAGAGCGGCTGCAGTGGTGACATTACGTCGACAGTACATCACCACTGCAGCTGCTCTGTATACAAACTGTGAACAGAGGTGACGGGAGCCCCCAGCGCAGGAATGTTTGGGAGGAGAAAGGCAAGTATAAGTTCTTTTTTATTTTAACTTCTCCTCTACTGCTTCAACAGAATATTTTTTTTAACACCTTTAATGTAATGTGTACAGGGTCTAAAAAGGCAACAAATGGCAAATGTGCACTATGGAGCAACTGAATAATGTGCCCATCTGCCATTTATTAACAGTGTCGTTCAGTGCCACCTTGGTGCCCATTTTCCACTTATTTCCCCTTTAGTGTCCTTATGTTCAGAGCCCCCTTGATGTATATTTGCCATTTACTTCCCCTTTAGTCACAGAAGAAAAATAAATGGGCAATAAATGGCAAATGGGCATCAAAGGGGTACTGAACAGGACACTAAAGGGGCAATAAGTGACAAATGGGCACCAAGGTGGCACTGAATCCTCTGCCCATTTGCCATTATTAGATCTCCATCACTGCCCCCATACAACCAAAGCCCACAGTCTGACTGACCTGCTGGGCTTCTTACAGTGCACTGTGTCCGCTGCTGATGCTGCTGGAGCGGAGCCCTGGGGAAATAGCCAGAGCAGGATCGCATGGTGGGATAGTCTCCTCCCTGTCTTGCGTACTCAGTGATGTCATCACGCCTGATCATCACTCAGGACATAAGATGAGGAGGGGGTGCTGAAGCCAGAAGTGAGGTCAGTGTGTGACACCTGACCTGCTGGCGCCCCGAGCAGTAGCTGCAGAGCGGGAGAAATCACCCACTGGTGTCGCCCTTACAGCATGTAGCTAAGGCCGGCCATGAATGTCACCATATACTATGTGAAGGTATCATTCTTCTTTGCTGCTTAGTCTTGATAGGTATTCATAAACTATGTAGTTAAATTCTATTTTAGGGCTGCACTGTCACTTTAAATATCATAATAAATTATTCAAATAAAATGGTACAAATATGCTTTTAATGTCTGTTTTAATTGACCCAATTAATTTTGTTAATATAATATGTGTGATTATTAGCATTCATTTTACCTGATTGTCTTCCCAAGTCTACAACATTGTGTAACATTTAATTGCTATAATCCTTGAATAGAATAAAATATTTGTATGAATATTTAAACAATGAATTGCTATAAATCTTAGCTAAAAGCTGCATCACTGAAAAGGTAGAATCCGTTTTTTCATATGAAAGATACTCAAATCCTTCAGGAGTTTGGTAATATTTAAAAATCTAAAATAATCCTTAAATTGAGCTCACTAAAGGTAATGCTAAATTACAGAATGTGTGTGGCCATGAATAATGGGAAATTAATCACACTTGAAGGTCATCTATCAAGGGGATATGAAGATCATATTTAATAATCATTCACATTGCATCCACATTTATAGTTAGAGCGAAGCAAATTATGGATATCAGGAATTGAAAATGTAAAGATATTTCCTTGCCGGTCGTAAATATTTTAATTAAACCAAAATTAAATACTTAACACACTGAAGAAAAAGGATCTACTTGACCCGTTGTCCTCAGAGCAGAGATATGCATGAATGAGTTTCCTAGATGGGGGACATGATGCCCAAAGTAAACTAGTTTATTTAGTCTTGTGTACTTTTGGGAATGTAAGATTAAATGTCATTGCATAAAACAGTTGTGTTTAGATAAACAGTGGTTCGGAGGCAAATCTAAACTGTAATTAATCTGAAGGAGAAATAGAACCATATCAAGAAATTGAACCAGTCATGCTGCAAATTGAAAATCTTCAATGTGAATCCTTATAAATAATGCATATTAGCATAATTTTGAACTATACACAAAAATTAAGGTTGCTAAAAAAAATCCGTATGGACACAAAAAGGCTTCCAAGCATACACTGCAAGCTGTGTTGGATTAGATATTGGGTTTATGTTTGTATGAAAGAGAAACATGTTCAGGTATGATTGCTACTGGCCCAGTCCAGTAAAGGTACACACATCTCAACAGCTCCTAATTAATTAAATCTATGAGGACAGATTAAAGAAAAAGTACAATAAAATGTAATTCTTTATAGTAGCAAAGAAGATTCCCTGCAGCAATACTCCATCGAACCCAAAAGGACTCAGCAACACAGTAGAGTTTTCTTTTAAAGACAGTAGTCCAACAATTTGAAAGAAGTTGCGTCACTCACAAGGAATTTCCTTAAAAGCACCTCACTGTACTTGTATCAATTTAAAAGATGCAGCGTGGTGGATACAATCACAGAAAATGCAACAGCCGTTTCACACTCTCCGCGCTTCATTTGGCCCTTGTGTACCACCCCCAACACATGATAGAAATATATATATATATATATATACACCAGTAGAAAAACGGCAGCACTCTGTTTCCAAATACGAAATCAAGTAATGAAGGGTGCCAGCTGATAGTCCCGATCCAAAGACCTTACGCATATCCAAGAAGAAAATTCAGCAGCACTCCGATAATCAAGATGAAAAAAGTGAAGTTTATTGTGCCAACATGGCAAATGCAACGTTTCCGTCCCACCTTGGTCCCAAGGTGGGACGGAAATGTTGCATTTGCCATGTTGGCACAATAAACTTCACTTTTTTCATCTTGATTATCGGAGTGCTGCTGAATTTTCTTCTTGTATATATATATATATATATATATATATATATATATATATATATATATATAAATAAATAAAATAGAGGAAAGTAATACCGGTAATTAACAATTAAAAACATGGCACAGTACCCGTTTTGGGTTTTGTGTTGTAGTTTGTTAATTTTTGCATTAAGTTACACACTGGATTGTATCCCCCTTGATTGAATGGGTCGTCACCTATCTCTCCTGTAGACATCCCACATTTTGAAGGGTACCCAATGTTGTAAACACAGTCATTCATCTTGGTCAGTTGAGCCTTATGTTATGCCCTGCCTATTAACCTCAATTTAATGCACTAAAATATTAAGGGTTTTAACTTCCCATCTAAAAGGAGCCAGATCTTCTCATGGCAAAATGTGACATTATCCTTCTACAGGAAACGCATTTTAACATCAATCACATCTCAAGTTTGTCACACTCTAACTTTCTGTGCTGGTATCACTGTGGTTCCAATAGCTCAGCGTCTAGAGGCGCTAGCATTTGTTTTCAGAAAAATGTCCCTTTTACTTACCCCTCTCATATACAAGACCCAGAGGAATGGCTCCTTCTTTTAAAGGGAAAGATAGGCTCACAGACCGTCACTATAGCCGATTTATATGTCCCAAAAATGGGACAAATTGTATGGGTCTTAAAGGTAATTTTAACCCTAGACTCCTTTACGGAGGTTTTCACTATCCTGGGAGGGGACTTAAATCTTGCATTGGAACTTTTGGTAGATTTTTCTTCCAAATAATCAGGGCTTTCTTACAAGGTGCGTAAGAGTTTAAAGAATACATTTTAATTTTCTTGACTAGCAGATACTTGGAGGTGTCCTAACCCTGGTGTGGTTGATTATACTTTTCACTCCTCTACTCTTGTTTCATACCAGAGATTAGAATATTTCTTTGTTTCCAAAACTCAGCTACATGGCACAAATGTTTACAAGTACAGTGTTTTTGGGACGCCTCCTGCGGCATGCAATTGTATTCAGACCATACTCCGATTTTTCTTAGCCTCTCTATACCGAGTTTGATTAATAGATCTCCTTGTTGGAGATTAGTAGAATCGATCCGGGGTTAAAAGGACAATAGATGGGTCATCAACAATAAACTTACTGAATTTTTTGCCATAAATTATGTACATGAGAATTATCCACACACTTTATAGGATGCCCATAAGTCATTAATTCACGGACATCATATTTGCCTCAGCTTTCACCTGAAAAAAGCGAGAGAGAAACAAATTTCCTCCATATTTACCCAAATTTTAAAAAATAGAAGCTTTCTGGCAGGATTATTTACACTATTCAGTTCTATTGTAAAGAGGTCACGACAAAATATATCGTAACTTTTTAGAACTGAGTCTCTTAAGGTCATAAGAAAATCTCAAATTTCTGCAACATGATTGATAAAGGTTGTTTGTCTAGCACCTTTTGATTGTCCAAATTTCAGCCATTAGCTCCATCCGTGATGTAAGACTTTTCTTTAGTTAAAAAGTTTATGAAAGCTTCTCAAAGACTGAGGACTTCCTTAAAGAACACGGTTCCTCATTTGGACCTTAATTTGGTTCACTCATCACTTCCACAAGAGCCTTTTGAGCCCTTAAAACTATTCCTGTTAGGCTTTCCTGGAAATCAACATACCTAGTGTAAATCTGGACTGCTAGAAGAGTCAGAGAGATTTAGGCTCTTTCTGTTAATAAATCTTATCTAAATAATTTTCAGACATTTTTACCAAAATTGGTAGTTTCACATAGAATCTATGGCATCCAAAAATTTGGAATCATTAACAGACCTTAGGCCTCAACTAAAGACTATGCCTCTACTAACTACTAAATGCACTCCCAATAAAAATATTATGCCTGTGGCAACAAAGCGTACATATTTATGATGCAAAAAATTGAACAGTGCAGATCAAGTAACTCTGTCCATATGCTAAAGTTGCCTGGGGCCAACTCAACTATTCCTCTCGGTATATTGCCAGTCAAATTAAGTGCGTTCAATGGGCCCCTGCCATATATAATCTGAAAAGATAATTTAGTAGACCAAGTGAGACTGATCGGGCTAAGCTAATGTCCTCATTTTTAAACACTGTTATTCTTTCTACCCTCTCAAACCAAAAGAGGGAGGATGTCTCTAAGCCTTTCACCAAGCTTGAATTAGAAAAGACATTGCAGGGCTCTCCTAATAGGGAATGACTTATCTGTTCTTTATTACTCCACTTTTAAGGATTTTCCATTACCACGTCTTCTGCCTTCTGTAATTTGGCTTTACAGGGCTTATCCCTTACTGACAGTATGTCTCATGTGCATACCGTATCTCACTAATTAATAAAAAGGCAATAGATCAATCATCCTGTTTTAGCTACAGGCTTATATCCTTATTAAACATAGACCGGAAACTAATAGCAAAAAGGTTGCCACGTTTCTCCGGTACTGCTTCTTATAGTTATGGAAACCTTGATGCAAACACTCAGGCAAGACTCTCAGTTTGAGGGTTTTTCGGTAGGGAGCAGGGAACACAAACTTTCAGAATATATGGATGACTTTTGGTGCTGATCTCTAACCCTGAGATGGCCCTTCCTCACGTTCAAGAGACTTTAGATTCTTTCTGGTCTCTATCAAATTTTAAGATTAATACTAACAAGTGACATGCATTAGACATTAGCCTTTGTTCTACCCGTAGATACCTCCTTGAACATGGCTCTCGTAACACATAAATTACTTAGGGATTAAAATAAAGAATAATCTTAGGGACCTGTTCTCTTTAAATTTCCCCTGATTCTCTCTTCCCCATTCCTCTCCCCAAAACTATCTTTACTTCCATCCGCAGGCTATTCTCTAAATTTATTTGGCAAAATGAAAAAAAAAACACATTTTTAATAAAATGTAATTAAGACAAAACAAAACATGGTAACAAAATGGCTCACTTTTACTAATGCTGTCTAATAGTTAGAGAGCATAAACTTAGAACAAACAGGCACAACATTCGCCAGATTTATTATTAATGTATAATTAATAATATTGTATTATGCAATACATGGTCGACAGTGTAATCAGGCACGTAATCCCCATTTTCAGTGACCACATCCTACTATATTTTCCAAAAACATATGTTCCCATCTAAAGGGGTTATATAGTTTTTATACCCAGGTCTGATAATACAATTCAACAACAAATTTGATCTTAGGTTGGTTTCACATCAGCGTCGTTCTTACGTTCATCGGTTCCATTCAGCCTTTCCGTCGGAGGAACCGATGAATGGAAAACCAAACGCAAACCATAGCTTCCGTTTACATTACCATTAATTTCAATGGTAATGCTTCCGTTGCAGATGGTTTCCATTTGTTTCCGTTCTGTAAGGTTTCAGTTTTTTTTGTGGAAACAACAGCGTTGTTAACTATTAAATTAACACAAAACAAACTTAACATGTATAAAATACTATATGACACAAAAATGTAGTAAACAGGTCAGAAAATATGGTGGGCAGTTCTTACAAAATATTTACTAACATAATACTCCACTTCAGATATCGAGATAGTTTTGACACACAGACTGTATTTAAGCAGTTTGTAACAATGTACTGTATATATGAGAGGTTTCTTGACAGGTTAGTCAGGGCAGGATAATGGTCTGTAGATGCTTCAGGGCAAAACATTATGGGGGTGCCTCTTTCAGTTAGTTAGTTAGTTAGACAGCGATGTCTGTATTTACACTCAAACAGGGAAGTCTGTCAATTAATAATTAAGAGGGCCCCTGGACTCTTAAGCCTAGAAAGGGCAGAAGTTTAAACTAGACACTTACAAACTATACTAAACCTCTTGATACAAAAATATATATCAATCTACTCAGCTCCTCCTGCTTTATAACATGCTGCTCGCAGATTGGACTGCATTTTCAGCCCAACGGATTCCCTTTAAATAACAGTAAGGAGAGTGTAAGCATCTAAACTTACTGGTACTTGGTGCAATGTGAGTGTTGTATCTGCAGAACACAGACATTTTACACCATAAGGCACAGCGGCAAATCACAAGCTATCGAGTAAAGGCCCTGATATAGTAAATGCCCCTAGTGGGTCAATTTTAACAAATATAATTTTTTTTCTAGAGTGTCACTTTATGGGGTAAAGCACATGGCAGTATTACGGCTCTGTACAACATCCATGGTGTATTGAGCTGTAATATGGTGCCCAAACAAGGATACGGCCTCTTACTGTTTCTCTGTATTCCTCTGATTTTATACAGAGGCACATGGAGGTTTTATTTTCTGTCACATTACATACATTTTCCTACAGAAAAAAATCTGAGGCCATCTGTACAGTGGTGTTCTTCTCTAGAAGCATTGGTTTGAGGGCAGAGTATCTCCATACGTATGGCAACCAACAGAGCCAACGGAGGCCGCCCTGCTCTATGCCAGGAAGCCAAATGGACTACCATGCACTGCTGTACAGGCTTCATGTACTCTGCTGTGTCTATAAGCCCTAAGACTTAAAGGAACAGTGTCACCAAAAAAATTTTTTTTATATCAGTTTGATGTTAGTGTTTTATTAAAAACTTTTATATTTATTTGTGTGTTTGTGTGTTACTTTTTTTATTTTTTTACTTTTTCTTCCCTATGGGGGCTGCCATTTTTTTTCCATTTCTGTATGTGTCGATTAACGACACCTACAGACATGGAATACGGCAGCTACAGTCCCATAGTGAATGCGAACGGGGCCCGTTCCTTCCACTATGGTGTACGCCGTCTGTGTGGGAACAGTCCAAGTTGAACTGAGCGCCGTCCGGCGCCATTTTCCTGTAGACCGGAAGTCGCGGCCGGACAGTAAGATTACTACTTCCAGTCGCGGCTTCCGGACTTGTGCACTTGGAGCAGCGGCAGCAGACGAAGCGGACGGACCGGAGGGCGCGGCGGTGGCAGGAGCAGGTAAGTTATTTCTATGTATGTTCGTGTTTCAGTGTGTGTTTACTACTGTATGTAAACCTACTACACTGTGTGTTAGCTCAAAAAATGGCGACACACAGTGTAGGAGGTTTGACCGTTCAACCCCCTTGTTTCTCCCGGCACTAGCCAGGATAAAGGAGGGGGGGATTCTGAGAGCTCACTAGAGCGAGGGATTTTTTTCCAATTTTGCAGCATAAAGCAATGTGGTTGCTTTACCACATGCAATGCTGCAATTTCGGGAATTGCCCCATCTAGTGACCAGTGCTGGGAAAAATTATAAATTAGAATCTAATTTATAATATTTCCTGACTCGTGAAAAAAATAAAAAAAATTAGAACAATGTGTAATCACCTACACACTAATTGTTTAACTAAAAAAAAAAATACATTTTTTGCTAGCAACACATTCCCTTTAATACAGTTTTTTAAAGTAAATTATGAGGCTGTTAATGTGAAATTAGCGGTGGTAGAGGGCTGAATTTAACTCCAATAGTGAACATACAAAAACATGAATATATAGCAATTAAAATCATGGAAACCCCTGTGAATTCTGTGACTGGTGGAATAAATTACAGTATGTTGTATTCTTAGAAATCAAAAGCTTTGTTTCTTGATGTAATCTAGTTATTTACTTACACTCAACTTCCTAAGGGTATGTTTCCTCTTTGTCTCTGCCTGTTTGTCTGATTTTTGTTTTATTACAAGTTTGCTGCAGGATTAACAGGTTTTCCCCAACATTTAATAAGCATCAATTAATGCTAAACAGGGATTGCTCCCGGCCTCAGAAAATCTTAATTCACTGTATATAAAACAGTCTGGAAGTTTACCAAATGCACACAAATTATTGAGTTGCCATTTACTCGTCCTAGTTTATAACATGAAGACATTTAGCTGACAGTCGCATAATAAAATTGATCTCCTTATTAAAATAAAATGTTTCAGTATATGCATTAGTTACATAGTTACATTATTTTATGCGGCCATTTATATTCTAAGGCTGGGTTCACACGACCTATTTTCAGACGTAAACGAGGCGTATTATGCCTCTTTTTACGACTGAAAATAGGGCTACAATACGTCGGCAAACATCTGCCCATTCATTTGAATGGGTTTGCCGACGTACTGTGCAGACGACCTGTTATTTACGCGTCGTCGTTTGACAGCTGTCAAACGACGACGCGTAAAAATACAGCCTCGTCAAAAGAAGTGCAGGACACTTCTTTGGACGTTTTTGGAGCTGTTTTCTCATAGACTCCAATGAAAACAGCTCCAAAAACGGACGTAAAAAACGCCGCGAAAACGGCGCGAAAAACGCCGCGAAAAATGCGAGTTGGTCAAAAAACGTCTGAAAAGCAGGGTCTGTTTTCCCTTGAAAACAGCTCTGGATTTTCAGACGTTTTTGGTCACTACGTGTGCACATACCCTTAGGGTATGTTCACACGGCCAAATTTCAGACGTATACGAGGCGTATTATGCCTCGTTTTACGTCTGAAAATATGGCTACAATACGTCGGCAAACATCTGCCCATTCATTTGAATGGGTTTGCCGACGTACTGTGCAGACGACCTGTTATTTACGCGTCGTCGTTTGACAGCTGTCAAACGACGACTCGTAAAAATACAGCCTCGTCAAAAGAAGTGCAGGACACTTCTTTCAGACGTTTTTGGAGCTGTTTTCTCATAGACTCCAATGAAAACAGCTCCAAAAACGAGTTGGTAAAAAAATGAGTTGGTAAAAATGCGAGTTGGTAAAAAACGTCTGAAAAGCAGGGTCTGTTTTCCCTTGAAAACAGCTCTGGATTTTCAGACGTTTTGGTTGACTACGTGTGAACATACCCTTAGGTCACACACGGTAGTATTTTGGTCAGTATTTTGTATCAGTATTTGTAAGCCAAAACCAGGACTGGAACCTATACAGAAAAAAACGTATAATGGAAAGATTTGTACTTCTTCCGTGTTTTGCATTCACTCCAGAGTTCACAGCAGCACAGAGTATTTCAGGAGAGGAGCGTGCAGATTCTGTGCTGCTGTGAACTCTGCTCTTACCATTACGTAGCTCAGTCTGTTACCTCTTCTCCACTCCTGTCCTCAATAACACCTTCACATGACTGGCAAGTCACCACCCCGAACAAGATCCGCACGCTCATCTCCTGAAATACTCTGTGCTGCTGTGAACTCTGCTCTTACCATTACGTGGTGACTTGCCAATCATGTGAAGGTGTTATTGAGGACAGGAGTGGAGGAGAGGTAACAGACTGAGAGCTACGTAATGGTAAGAGCAGAGTTCACAGCAGCACAGAATCTGCACGCTCATGTCCTGAAATACTCTGTGCTGCCTTAAACTCTGTGGACAGGTCAGGATCCTGTTTCTTTTAAATGCTGCACTGTAGCGCAGCCTTATATAGTGGATCGAGCGGGTTCACCAGCAGCATTTAAAAGAAACAGGATCCTGACCTGTCCACAGAGTTTAAGGCAGCACAGAGTATTTCAGGAGATGAGCACGGCCGGCCACGGGCAGCCGGTCGTTTTTCCGAGCCGTGCTCCCATTATAAAGTATAGGAGCACGGCCCGTAAAATAAAATAATAGAACATGTTCTATCTTTTTAACGGCACGGGCACCTTCCCGTGAGAAAACGGGAAGGTACCCGTGGCTAACATAAGTATATGGGCCCGCTATTTCGTGTCGTAATTACGACCCGTAATAACGGGTGTTTTTACGGTCGTGTGCATGAGGCCCCGTAATGACGGGTGACTACATGTGTGCACCCATCATTATGGCAGTGTTACTAGGCGACATCAGTAAATAGTCACTGTCCAGGGTGCTGAAAGAGTTAACTGATCGGCAGTAACTGTTTCAGCACCCTGGACAGTGACTACCGATCACAATATACATCAACCTGTAAAAAAAAAAGACGTTCATACTTACCGAGAACTTTCTGCTTCCTCCAGTCCAGTCTCCTGCCGTTGCCTTGGTGACGCGTCCCTCTCGACATCCCTGGGTGACGTTACAGCCCATGTGACCGCTGCAGCCAATCACAGGCTGCAGAGGCCTCTGCAGCCAACCACAGGCTGCAGAGAAATCTGCAGCCAATCACAGGCTGCCGCGTCAGAAAGGAAGGTCGGACTGGAGGAAGAAGAGGGACTCATCACCAAGACAACGACCGGGTACGTATGAAATGCTTTTTATTTTATTTTTAACCGGTTAAGGACCAGGCTGTTTTACAGCTAAATGACCAGAGCAAATTTCACAATTTTGCTATGCGCTTCTTTAGATGACTATAACTCAGCAGGTGAATAAAGTTCATCTTTGAATTTTACACTCTTTTTAAAGGACAGATAGGGCTTTGTTTTAGTGGCATTTGTCAGTATATATCATTTTATTTTTTTTCTCTAAAGTGGGCAAAATTGGAAAAAAATGCAAGAATTTAACAATTGCGTCGGTTTATGCTAGCATTTTTCACACACGGTATGAACCACGGCCAAAATTAATCTCCTTTCACATTCTTCCACTTCTCCCGTGCATGGGGATACCAAATATGTGAGCCTTATTCACTGTGCGGGCATGTGCCAGGGCTTGGCATAAAAGGAGGCTTTTTGGCCTTTTCGGTCCAGGAATTTTGCATTTGATTTTCTAGCCGTATACTGTTTTCTGGGGGGCCTAATGCTGCTGAAACATTAGAAACACCCCATAAATGACTTCATTCACACAAGTAGACCCCACAAGGTTTCCTTCAAGGGGTTTATCATATTTTTAGCAAGTCCAGTTTTCTTCTGAAAGTTTCTTGAATAAGATGGAACAAAATAAAATCAGCACTTTTTTAGCAAATGCGTCAGTTTAGGCTAGTATTTTTCACATACGGTATAGACCACGGCCAAAATTCATCTCCTTTCACGTTCTTCCACTTCTCCCGTGCATGGGGATACCAAATATGTGTGCCTTATTCACTGTGCGGGCATGTGCCAGGGCTTGGCATAAAAGGAGGCTTTTTGGCCTTTTCGGTCCAGGAATTTTGCATTTGATTTTAGAGCCGCATACTGTTTTCTGGGGGGCCTAATGCTGCTGAAACATTAGAAACACCCCATAAATGACTTCATTCACACAAGTAGACCCCACAAGGTTTCCTTCAAGGGGTTTATCATATTTTTAGCAAGTCCAGTTTTCTTCTGAAAGTTTCTTGAATAAGATGGAACAAAATAAAATCAGCACTTTTTTAGCAAATGCGTCAGTTTAGGCTAGTATTTTTCACACACGGTATAGACCACGGCCAAAATTCATCTCCTTTCACGTTCTTCCACTTCTCCCGTGCATGGGGATACCAAATATGTGTGCCTTATTCGCTGTGCGGGCATGTGCCAGGGCTTGGCATAAAAGGAGGCTTTTTGGCCTTTTCGGTCCAGGAATTTTGCATTTGATTTTAGAGCCGCATACTGTTTTCTGGGGGGCCTAATGCTGCTGAAACATTAGAAACAACCCATAAATGACTTCATTCACACAAGTAGACCCCACAAGGTTTCCTTCAAGGGGTTTATCATATTTTTAGCAAGTCCAGTTTTCTTCTGAAAGTTTCTTGAATAAGATGGAACAAAATAAAATCAGCACTTTTTTAGCAAATGCGTCAGTTTAGGCTAGTATTTTTCACACACGGTATAGACCACGGCCAAAATTCATCTCCTTTCACGTTCTTCCACTTCTCCCGTGCATGGGGATACCAAATATGTGTGCCTTATTCACTGTGCGGGCATGTGCCAGGGCTTGGCATAAAAGGAGTCTTTTTGGTCCAGGAATTTTGCATTTGATTTTATAGCAGCATACTGTTTTCTGGGGGGTGTAATGCTGCTGAAACATTAGAAACACCCCATAAATGACTTCATTCACACAAGTAGACCCCACAAGGTTTCCTTCAAGGGGTTTATCATATTTTTAGACAGTCCAGTTTTCTTCTGAAAGTTTCTTGAATAAGATGGATCAAAATAAAATTAGCAATTTTTTAGCAAATGCGTCAGTTTATACCAGCATTTTTCACACACGGTATAGACCACGGACAAAATTAATCTCCGTTCACATTCTGCCACTTCTCCCGTGCACGGGGATACCAAATATGTGGCCTTATTTATCACATAGAGATGTAGGAGGGCGGACGATAGAAGAAGATTATTTCACAAATCGCTTTTTTTCAAAGCTGGTTTTACAAAACTCAACAGAGTTTCTATAACACTTCCAAAATATCTGCTCTTGAAGCAGAAATCCCAAAATATTCATCTAGGGGTATAATGGGAATTTATTTTTTGGGGTTTTCTAAAATAAGAAATTGCAGGTTAATGCAAATGGAGCTCTCCAGCAGATGAACTTTAGAAAACATCAAACATGACATCCACCCCCCACCCATTCCCTCCCTCACCCTTGGAGTAAAATCAGGGGAAAAATAAAAACGTTATGTAGGGCAAATATATTTTCAACAAATTAACTAAAATCTAATAATTCAGAACAGTCTGGTATTTTTTAAAACATGGCTCAATGCACAGGCCTGGTTGCGAGGGACATGAGGGACAGAAATATCGGGAATCTTTGCGGTGCCCGTCTTTTCTGCAGACGCGGCACTTTTTCTGAGGGTTGCTTCTGGTTGCTGTTGGGGGAATCCGACTGATGAAGTGTCTTTCAGTCAGTCGCGTGACATCCTCAGACTGGGGGCATTCTCGGGTGTCCTGAACATCAAAAATGAGGCCTTCAATAATTTTTTCCTGGAAATCCAGGTATGTGTCTCTGCCTCTGTTTTTTTTATACAGCACAAATGAGTTGTGGATGGCCACCTGTAACAAATAAATGGCCACCTTTTTGTACCAGGTTTTAGTTTTGCGTTTTACTAAATAGGGCTGTAAAACCTGGTCGCTTAAATCCACCCCCCCCATGTACTTGTTATATTCGGACACGCTCACTGGTTTGTGCTTGTCCGATGTTGCCCCTCTTTCCCTCACTGCCACTGTTCCTGCGGTATAAATCGTGCTTAGCACATACACATCTTTGCGATCCCTGAACTTGACCGCCAGCAATTCTTCAGATGCATAAGCACAGGAGTCCCCCTTTACCATGCGCTTCCCCACTAATTGCTGTGGAAAACCAATTCGGTTTTTGCGCATGGTACCACATGCCCCAGTCCTTGCAGCATGCAAATGCCTAAACAGGGGCACACTGGAATAAAAATTATCACAATACAGGTGGTACCCCTTGTGAAGCAGAGGCTGCATTATCTCCCACACAATCTTACTGCTGGTGGAAAGATCAGGGGGGCATCCAGGAACATTTATTGTGCGGTCCCGCCCTTCATAAATTCTGAAGGCGGTGGTATATCCTGACCCGCTTTCACACAATTTGTAGAGCTTAACGCCATATCTTGCCCTTTTGGAAGGTAGATATTGGCGAAAGCTAAGTCTGCCATGAAAGTTGAGGAGGGATTCGTCCACACTTACGTTCTGCTCAGGGGTGTAGAGTTGCAGAAATAAATTATTCAGGGAATTTATTAGCGGTCTTATTTTGAACAACCAATCCCGGTTTGCATCGGTACTTGGGGGGGCCTGTGCGTTGTCATTGAAGTGGAGGAACCTCATTATTGTCTCATAACGAGACCTGGGCATTACTGCAGAATATACTGGGGTGGCTTGGGCGGGTCTTGTTGACCAGTAAGACCTAATGGAGGGCTTTTTGACAATACCCATATTTAGGGTGAGCCCCAAAAAATTTTTGAATTCCTGCAAATTGGTGGGCGTCCAATCTCTGGCATGGGTGGATGAAGGTTTCTGCCTTATATATTGCGTAACATATAAATTTGTTTCGTGGACAATCTGATTTAGGATGTCGTCCGTTATAAATAAATGGAAGTAATCCATTTGGACAAAATTTGTATTGTCCACGGTTATGCCAGGAGTGGCCGTAAATCCGTGGATTCTAGGCCCAAAAGATGGGGCAGGTGCCCATACAAGAGCCTGGACTGGAGGGACCAGGCTGTCCCGTGCTACAGCGCTACTTGGCCCTGCGCTTTCATGTTCTGCAGTTTCGACTGCATCAGGGACAACGTCCCCTGAAGATGAACCTGAAGTGACGCTGTCATCGTCACTACCTAAAACAGGTTCCATCTCGGACGCCATCTCTGATGCGGTCTCCGACTCAGACCACAGCATGGCGTATGCCTCCTCGGCGCTAAACAACTTCCTCGCCATAACGTAACTAACACTAACACTAACTAAACAATTTTTTTTTTTTTTTTTTTTTTTATAAAACACACAAACTAACTGCTATATATATCTACACTACCGCTAACAAAAGAATAAACCGCTATTGCTATATATATTATATATATGTGGATATATATATAATTATATACTCCCTACCTGCCTATTCTAATAGAATAAAAGAAAGAAAGGTAGATAGATAGATAGATAGATGGATAGATAGATTGTATAGATAGATAGAAATCTATCTATACAGAGAATGTTTTAGAGTGTAACTGTATTTTTTGTGTAACTGTAACTGTAATCTTCTGGCAGCAATTCTCCCGAGTCTCTTCTTCTCCTCAAACTGAAACAATGTTTGAGGAGAAGAAAAGAGGCAGGAGATTTACTGCCAGAAAAGTCAAAATAAAACAAATGTGGTCGCTGTGATAGGTTTTCACAGCGACCACATGATCAGGGACCATCAGATTGGTCCCTGATACTCTGCCCAGTGCCCAGAGCTGTTGGTAACAGCGTGGGCACAGGGCTGTGTGCACGCGATCGCGCGTGCACAGTCTCTGAAGTGCGGCCATATATATACTATACGCCGGACTTTAGAGACCCTGACCGCTGGCCGTATATTTACGGCCAGCGGTCGGGAACCTGTTAATCAGCACCTCTTTTCTCTATCAGTGATTGATAGAGACAAGTGGCTGCCGATTTGTATAATATTTTTGACCGGGTTCGGTCAAAACAGGTTCGGCCGAACCCGGTGAAGTTCGGATTCGCTGCGAACCGAACTTTTCCTGATGTTCGGATCGAAACCGGGTTCGGTTGTCCCGGTTCGCTCATCTCTAGGTGCAAATATACTGAAAACTTTTTTTCGCTGTAATGAATCAGTGGCATGACTGTTTCCAGAGGTTTCATTCACACATGCAGTATTGTTTAACACCAAATTTTATTTAAAAATATATTCAGATTCAGGGGGAGACACTGACAGCAAAGGGCCCATGTGCAAGAATTTTCTATGGGGCCGATCCCTTCAATGCCAACAAAACCACACAAAGGAATAATATATTATTTTTATATAAAAATGTTTAATTCAAAATAAATTATATATTTTTATACACATGCCACTCAAATGGCACCCACAGAGTGCACACATACCTCACACATGCCAATGCCATCCTGGAAACATGCTGCACATGAACCACTCTCATTCTGGACGCGTGGCGCATGCGCCACTTGCACACTGGACAAATGTTGCACACACGCCATGCACAAGCTTGACACATGACGTATATGTGCCACTCACATATAGGACACATTCCCTACTCATGATACTCACGTGCTGTACACATGCCACACATGCACCACTCTCACAGAAGACTTATTCCACACACATCACTCATACACTGGACACATGCCAAACACATGCCACTGACACTCAGGACACATGCCCCACACAATACTCACACATAGGACACATGCCACACAAGCCCCACTCACTTGCTGTCACACGGCACACCAATCTTTCACCTTACTAGATTTCTTTTGCCCTTTATATTGAGTCACTGCAGTAAGGGGAGACTTCTCCTGTGGAGAGAAAGTCGTACCCTGTTGTATTCATCTGTGAGGGTCTAATAGCCCTGTTACCCCCTAGCCTACTGGTATAATGAATATAATGGTTGAATAACAGAACTGCTAGTAGAACTATTAACCATAAATTACATGTTAACTTTATTCTGCGGGTTGATACAATTTTGGCGTTACCAACTTTAAACCTTTTTTTTAATGTTTTACAGCTTTTCCACAATAGAATAATTTTTTATAAAATCATTTTTTTATTTTTTTTTCCTATGTTCTAAGTGCCAAAACTTTTAGAATTTTATGTCAACGAAGCTGTGTGAGGGCTTGTTTTTGTGGGACAGGTTGAAGTTTTTATTTTTGTCATTTTGGGCCACATGACACTCTTTGATAACTTTCAATTTCATTTTTTGGGAGGCGAGGTGACCAAAAAACAGCAATTCTGGTGTGTTTTGTATATTTTTTCTTTTACAGCGTTCACAGTGTGACATTAATAACATGATTGCTTTATAGTTCAGCTTGTTACACAGCGGTACTAATTATGTATAGTTTTTTTTTTGTTTTTTTTTACTTTTTCCAAAATAATTATTTTAGGAGAAAGGCGACTTTTGGTTTTGAACTTGAAATTAATATTTTTTTATTTTTATAAACCCTTTGTTTTGTTTTCTTTTATTTTTAGTCCCACTAAAAATAAATTATTTTTAGAGATCCAATTTTCTGATCGCTGCTTTAATAAACTGCAATATTTATGTATTAATCAATATAACATAGAGAAACAATTAAGAGCCTTTGACGCCAATGTATGAATATAAAAAGTTTTTCATTTATTAAACAAACACCATATAAGTTAAAATCAACAGAAAGGTATGACTCTAGTATAGCAGGTGGAGACCGCACACACAAATTGTTGCTGAATATAGTCTATGGGCAAACATGTGAATATATTAGACCAACCTCCATCAGGAGTATATTACCAAAGACAGTGCATTAGGCCTCATGCACACGACCGTAAAAACTCCCGTTATTACGGGTCGTAATTACGACCCGTAATAACGGGCTCATAGACGTCTATTGGCGACGGGTGCCTTCCCGTTTTCTCACGGGAAGGTGCCCGTGCCGTTGAAAAAGATGGAACATGTCCTATTTCAGGCCGTAATAACGGCACGGACAGTCCATAGAAGTCTATGGAGCTCTCGTAATGACGGGTGGCTACATGTGTGCACCCGTCTGTTAGGGATCTGCCAGGTACTTCATCTAGCTATACTCCTGGGATTAATCAATCCACACCTGAGGCCAGACCTACTCGACTGACACCATCTCCCACCAACCAGGGTGGCAGGCTCAGGAGTGGGAGAGCCTATCGCGGCCTGGTCTCTCGGAGTTAGCTCCGCCCCCTGCCCTTTATTACCTGCCATGTGCTCTCCCTCAGTGCTTGTAATTCTTTTGGATTCCTGGCCTCTGCTGCTTGCTCCAGCCTGCTTCTGCCGTGCTTCTGCCTTGCTGCAGTTCTGCTTGACCTGCTTGCTTGCCCTGGCTTGCTTCTGTCTCTGTGCCTGCTCGGGTGTACTCACTTCGTCCTGGTCCTGACTGTTCGTTCGCCGCCCCGTTTCCTCGTGGCGTTCCGTGGCTACTGCCCCTTCCCTTGCGTGTTCCCTGTTTGTCTTCCTGTGCACTTAGCCAGCGTAGGGACCGCCGCCCAGTTGTACCTCGTCGCCTAGGGCGGGTCGTTGCAAGTAGGCAGGGACAGGGCGGTGGGTAGATTAGGGCTCACTTTCCCTTCACCTCCTTCCTGCCATTACATAATTACAAGCCCTTACCTAGTCTACCATTTCTCCTACGCTGACGCTATCATGGACCCCCTTGAGACCCTGACCCAGCAGATGCAGGGCCTCTCCTTACAGGTCCAGGCCCTGGCCCAAAGGGTCAATCAGGGTGACGCTGCTTTAGTAGTACCCCTCACCTCACCTCTAGAACCCGACCTCAAGTTACCTGACCGGTTTTCAGGGGACCGTAAGACGTTTCTCTCCTTCCGGGAGAGTTGCAGACTGTATTTCCGCCTAAAGCCCCACTCCTCAGGTTCCGAGAACCAGCGGGTGGGTATCATCATATCCCGACTCCAGGAAGGGCCCCAAGAGTGGGCCTTCTCCTTGGCTCCTGACGCCCCTGAACTTTCCTCTGTTGATCGTTTTTTCTCTGCCCTCGGACTCATTTACGACGAGACTGACAGGACTGCTTTAGCCGAGAGTCAGCTGGTGACCTTACGTCAGGGTAGGAGACCGGTTGAGGAATACTGTTCTGATTTTAGGAAGTGGTGCGTAGCTTCTCAGTGGAACGATCCGGCCCTAAGGTGCCAGTTTAGGTTAGGATTATCTGACGCCCTGAAGGATCTGCTGGTTAGCTACCCCTCGCCTGACTCCCTTGACCAGGTTATGGCCCTAGCAGTACGACTTGACTGACGTCTCAGGGAACGTCAGCTTGAACGCTTCAGTGTGCTCCCCTCTGACTTTTCTGTGATTCCCCCCGAGGTCCCGTCTCCTCGCCCCTCCACGGAGGACTCGGAGGTACCTATGGAACTCGGGGCCTCCATGTCCCCTCGACAACGTAGAGAGTTTCGCAGAATGAATGGTCTCTGCTTCTACTGTGGGGACGACAAGCATCTACTGAACACCTGCCCCAGGCGCAAGAATAAGAAGCCGGAAAACTTCCGCGCCTAGGTGATCATCGGGGAGGTCACTTGGGCGCACAGGTATTTCCCGTTAATGTGAAACGCAATAAAATTTTGCTTCCCTTTCAGGTCTCGTTTGCTGGCCGGTCTGCCACGGGCAGTGCTTTCGTGGATTCTGGCTCATCTGCTAATATCATGTCTGTGGATTTTGCTATGTCTCTAAAGATGTCTTGTATTGATTTACCTTATCCTATCCCTGTAGTAGGAATCGACTCCACTCCTCTTGCTAATGGTTATTTTACTCAGCATACTCCTGTTTTTGAACTCCTGGTTGGCTCCATGCATTTGGAGCAGTGCTCTGTACTGGTGATGCAGGGATTATCGTCTGATCTGGTATTAGGTCTTCCCTGGTTGCAGTTGCATAATCCCACATTTGATTGGAATACTGGGGATCTCACCAAATGGGGTAATGAATGTCTTATGTCATGTCTTTCTGTTAACACTATTTCTCCCCGGGAGGAGGTAAACACGCTTCCTGAGTTTGTTCAGGACTTCGCCGATGTGTTTTCTAAGGAGGCCTCCGAGGTGTTGCCCCCCCATAGAGATTACGATTGCGCTATCGATTTGGTGCCTGGTGCCAAGCTTCCTAAGGGTAGGATATTTAATCTTTCATGTCCTGAACGTGAAGCGATGAGGGTGTATATCCAAGAATGCCTGGCCAAGGGTTTCATTCGCCCCTCGACTTCTCCTGTAGGTGCTGGCTTCTTCTTCGTGGGGAAGAAGGATGGTGGTCTTAGGCCGTGCATTGATTATCGTAACCTGAATAAGGTCACCGTAAGGAACCAGTACCCACTTCCTTTGATTCCGGATCTTTTTAATCAGGTTCAGGGAGCCCAATGGTTTTCTAAGTTCGATCTACGGGGGGCATATAACCTTATCCGCATCAAAGAGGGGGATGAGTGGAAAACTGCGTTCAACACACCCGAGGGTCATTTCGAATACCTGGTCATGCCCTTTGGGTTGTGTAATGCCCCTGCTGTCTTCCAGAATTTTATTAATGAAATCCTGAGAGAGTACCTGGGTAATCTTCTTGTTGTGTACCTTGATGACATACTGGTGTTTTCCAAGGACTGGTCCTCCCACGTGGAGCATGTCAGGAAGGTGCTCCAGGTCCTTCGGGAGAATAATCTGTTTGCTAAGACTGAAAAATGTGTCTTTGGGGTACAGGAGATACCATTTTTAGGGCAAATCCTCACTCCTCATGAATTCCGCATGGACCCTGCCAAGGTTCAAGCTGTGGCGGAATGGGTCCAACCTGCCTCCCTTAAGGCGTTACAGTGTTTTTTAGGGTTCGCCAACTATTACAGGAGATTTATTGCCAACTTCTCGGTCGTCGCTAAGCCTCTTACGGACCTTACCCGCAAGGGTGCCGATGTCCTCCATTGGCCCCCTGAGGCCGTCCAGGCCTTTGAGACTCTCAAGAAGTGCTTTATCTCGGCCCCCGTGCTGATTCAGCCCAACCAAGAGGAGCCATTTATTGTGGAGGTTGACGCTTCCGAGGTGGGAGTAGGGGCCGTCTTGTCCCAGGGTACCAGCTCCCTCACCCATCTCCGCCCCTGTGCTTACTTCTCTAGGAAGTTTTCGCCCACGGAGAGTAACTATGATATTGGTAACCGCGAACTTCTAGCCATTAAATGGGCTTTTGAGGAGTGGCGGCACTTCCTGGAGGGGGCCAGACACCAGGTAACGGTCCTTACGGATCACAAGAATCTGGTTTTCCTAGAATCGGCCCGGAGGCTTAATCCTAGACAAGCTCGGTGGGCACTATTCTTTACCAGATTTAATTTCTTGGTTACCTATAGGGCTGGGTCCAAGAATATTAAGGCTGACGCTCTGTCACGTAGTTTCATGGCCAATCCTCCTTCCGAGAAGGATCCCGCTTGTATTTTACCCCCTGGTATAATCGTCTCTGCCACGGATTCTGATTTAGCTTCTGATATCGCGGCTGATCAGGGTGCAGCTCCCGGGAACGCCCCTGGGGACAAACTGTTTGTTCCCCTGCAATACCGGCTGAGGGTACTCAGGGAAAACCATGACTCCGCTCTATCTGGTCATCCTGGCATCTTGGGCACCAAACACCTCATTACCAGAAACTATTGGTGGCCTGGGTTGCCTAAAGATGTTAGGGCTTACGTCGCCGCTTGTGAGGTTTGCGCTAGGTCCAAAACCCCTAGGTCCCGACCTGCGGGCCTACTACGTTCCTTGCCCATTCCCCAGAGACCTTGGACCCATATCTCCATGGATTTTATCACCGATTTGCCTCCATCTCAGGGCAAGTCGGTGGTGTGGGTGGTAGTCGACCGCTTCAGCAAGATGTGCCACTTTGTGCCCCTTAAGAAGCTACCTAACGCCAAGACGTTAGCTTCTTTGTTTGTGAAACACATCCTGCGTCTCCATGGGGCCCCAGTCAATATCGTTTCTGACAGAGGGGTACAATTTGTTTCCTTATTTTGGAGAGCTTTTTGTAAAAAGTTGGAGATTGATCTGTCCTTCTCCTCCGCCTTCCATCCCGAAACTAATGGCCAAACGGAAAGGACCAACCAATCCCTGGAACAATATTTAAGGTGTTTCATCTCTGACTGTCAATTCGATTGGGTCTCATTCCTTCCCCTTGCTGAATTTTCCCTGAATAACCGGGTCAGTAACTCGTCAGGTGTCTCCCCGTTTTTCTGTAATTTCGGGTTTAACCCAAGGTTCTCCTCCGTCTCCCCTGGTTGTTCCAATAATCCTGAGGTAGAGGAGGTTCATCGGGAACTGTGCACTGTCTGGGCCCAGGTTCAGAAGAACCTAGAGGCGTCCCAGAGCGCACAAAAGATTCAGGCGGATAGTAGACGTTCTGCTAACCCCCGGTTTGTCGTCGGGGATTTGGTCTGGTTGTCGTCCAGGAACTTGCGCCTTAAGGTCCCGTCCAGGAAGTTTGCTCCCCGATTTATTGGACCTTATAAGATCATTGAAGTCCTCAACCCTGTATCCTTCCGTCTGGAGCTCCCCTCATCCTTTCGCATACATGACGTCTTCCATGCCTCCCTCCTTAAACGCTGCTCCCCGTCCTGGTCCCCCTCGAGGATACCTCCTGTTCCCGTTCTCACCCCTGAGGGGGTGGAATTCGAGGTGGCCAAGATTATGGACAGTAGGATGGTCCAGGGCTCCCTCCAGTACCTGGTCCATTGGAGAGGATACGGGCCGGAGGAGAGGACTTGGGTACCTGCCCGTGATGTTCATGCTGGGGTATTGATCAGGAGGTTCCACCTCCTCTTCCCCACTAAACCGGGTCCCCTTAGTAAGGGTCCGGTGGCCCCTCATAAAAGGGGGAGTACTGTTAGGGATCTGCCAGGTACTTCATCTAGCTATACTCCTGGGATTAATCAATCCACACCTGAGGCCAGACCTGCTCGACTGACACCATCTCCCACCAACCAGGGTGGCAGGCTCAGGAGTGGGAGAGCCTATCGCGGCCTGGTCTCTCGGAGTTAGCTCCGCCCCCTGCCCTTTATTACCTGCCCTGTGCTCTCCCTCAGTGCTTGTAATTCTTTTGGATTCCTGGCCTCTGCTGCTTGCTCCAGCCTGCTTCTGCCGTGCTTCTGCCTTGCTGCAGTTCTGCTTGACCTGCTTGCTTGCCCTGGCTTGCTTCTGTCTCTGTGCCTGCTCGGGTGTACTCACTTCGTCCTGGTCCTGACTGTTCGTTCGCCGCCCCGTTTCCTCGTGGCGTTCCGTGGCTACTGCCCCTTCCCTTGCGTGTTCCCTGTTTGTCTTCCTGTGCACTTAGCCAGCGTAGGGACCGCCGCCCAGTTGTACCTCGTCGCCTAGGGCGGGTCGTTGCAAGTAGGCAGGGACAGGGCGGTGGGTAGATTAGGGCTCACTTTCCCTTCACCTCCTTCCTGCCATTACACCGTCATTACGGCAGCGTTGCTAAGCGACGTCAGTAAATAGTCACTGTCCAGGGAGCTGAAAGAGTTAACTGATCGGCAGTAACTCTTTCAGCACCCTGGACAGTGATTACCGATCAGTATAAACCTGTAAAAAATAAAAATAAAACACGTTCATACTTACCGAGAACTTCCTGCTTCCTCCAGTCCGGTCTCCCGCCCGTTGCCTTGGTGACGCGTCCCTCTCGACATCCCGCCCGACGTCCTGGATGACGTTTCAGGCCATGTGACCGCTGCAGCCAATCACAGGTCAATCACAGGCTGCAGCGGTCACATGGACTGCCGCGTCATCCAGGGATGTCGGGCTGGATGTGAAGAGAGGGACGCGTCACCAAGACAACGGCCGGGTAAGTATGAATTTCTTTAACTTTTATTACAGAAAGGGCTGTCCCTTCTCTCTATCCTGCACTGATAGAGAGAAGGGGCTGCCGATTAGTGCAGTGCTATTTTGCCGCCAAAAACGTGCCCGTAAATACGGGTGGAATACGGGTGACACCGGACCCATATTTACGGTCACGGGTTCATAAATACTGGTGCAAAACGGGTCGAATACGTGTGACACCGGACCCGTATTTACGCCAGTATTTACGGGTGGGAAAAAATACGGTCGTGTGCATGAGGCCTTAGACAGAGTTAACCAGTCAAAATCATGAACTTACCCATAATAGCAACAAAGAGTGGAAAGAGTGTCTGCTCCGCCGTATAAGCCCCGATGCGCGTTTCGCCACGTATGCTTCCTCAAGGGGATATATAATAATGTGTGTCCCGTCGCTACCCTTTTATTGTGTCTAAACCATCTGATTATTACAGTGTATTCACTGTATTTATTTATACTTCTTATGTGTACATATATCATAAGATCTTATCACCCTGGGATATGTGGTGGCTTATACATATAATGTTGGGGTATTATGTATTTATTCATTACAAATTTGTATTTAATGATTTATTTAATTATTATTACACTTTTGATATATGATGGGTTTGATATATCCCTATATTTATATCATTAATGTATTCTATATATGAATTCCATTATATCTCATTAATATTTATAATTTTAGTATTATTATAACTTCATATCTTATATATAATTTTTGTATGTATGTTGATCCCCTTTTGGGTTTATCTTTGGGTGTCTTACTTATTTTCTTGGTATATTTATGTTTGGTGTCAGTATTTGCTCCTTATAACACGGGATGTCTGTAAAATATGTATTTGGGTCATTATGTACCCCTTAATAATATTAATTTTTCTTATCGGTCACTTTTGTTTTTATTCACTCATTCACTTATGCTTAGGTCATACACACCGTCATATAATCAGATTAACCTGTCCCACACTCGGTTATTCGGTACACGGTATTTTCCCTCTTCCTTTAGTTTTTGATATATGCACTGAATCTAGGACACAGTAATTATCCTCTTTTTCTTTCCTTGTCTTTTTATTTATTTTATATATATTTATAACTACTCGGTACATTCATGTGCTATATGCATCTCTTTTGGGGAGAGACATTTTTTAGCGGTTTTATTAATACACACATCGTTAATACAATTCATAGTATGAGGTTAGGAAGATCGTCCAATAGAGATACATTGATGCGGGTTCCAATAAAACAACCTTGATTTTGCGGTGTTGTGCGCATGTCCGCTGCGATGGCTGCTCGCAATGCACTCCCCCTCCGCCTCCTTGGGCGCACTGCGCATGTCCGTAACTGCCGTTACGCGTCGGGATTCCGGACGTGTGCTGCAGTGCCTGGACCCAGATGTGGGGCTTGCCTCGCTTCCGGCCGTCTCAGCGGTGATGCGCCGCTGTGCATTGCCATAATCAGATGGTTTAAAAACTATAAAAGGGTAGCGACGGGACACACATTATTATATATCCCCTTGAGGAAGCATAGGTGGCGAAACGCGCGTCGGGGCTTATACGGCGGAGCAGACACTCTTTCCACTCTTTGTTGCTATTATGGGTAAGTTCATGATTTTGACTGGTTAACTCTGTCTAATACACTGTCTTTGGTAATATACTCCTGATGGAGGTTGGTCTAATATATTCACATGTTTGCCCATAGACTATATTCAGCAACAATTTGTGTGTGCGGTCTCCACCTGCTATACTAGAGTCATACCTTTCTCTTGATTTTAACTTATATGGTGTTTGTTTAAAAAATTAAAAACTTTTTATATTCATACATTGGCGTCAAAGGCTCTTAATTGTTTCTCTATGTTATATTGATTAGTACATGGAGCTGCCTAGATGATATGGGGAGACAGTGGTGGTTTAAACAGTCTCCAGCCTCTATTATAATTCTGTTTGGAGTCTATATATTGATTTTAATATTTATGTATTGCAGTGTGTTATACCTATCAGTCTTTCACTCTGGCAGGGCCTTATAGACTTCCTTAGATGGCAGACCAGGCGCAAGTTTTTAGGCCTGCCTTAGCAACAATCGGCTAACCGAGGTCACATTGCAGGGGTGTCTATAAGGTTTTAACCACTTAGATGTCGCGGTCGCTATTGACTGCAGCATCTAAGAGATTAATCGGCCAGGATCGGATCTATCTCTGATCCTGGCTGTTAAAGCAGAGTGTCAGCTGTAGTATATAGTAGTAACGTACAGCGGTTTGCAGTAATTCTTTGCCAACAGCGCTGTATATATACAAAGAATGACGATAAGGAGTTAAGTAGAGCAGTCTAAGGCGAAACTAGAATTCATAGGGCCCCATAGCAATGTAATGGACCCCTACCAGTGTTGCCAACATCTGTAAATTTCTGGAAAATCTGTAAGAGTACGGAGCTTTTTTCCAGTGTCGCTAAAGAACAAATTGATGTGTTTATGATTTTTTTTGAAGCTGGAGAAGATAATACAGATTATTGGGATTAAAATGATAATCCTTTTAGAGGTCACGGTACATAATGAAAATTTATTAATATCACTGTTTTAAACTGTAGACATACTGTATGTTACCAATAATATTCATGATTCATTATGGTTTTCCAATTTTTCTGTAAAAAATGTTGGCTGCCTTTGATTTTTGGATAAATTGCCCTGAAAAAGAAAAAAATCAGGTTGGCAGTCCTGGCACTTACCACCTAGTTGATTGTGAACTGAAGTGTAGTAATGCAAACAAAGGAATAAGATATTTTTACTTAAGCAACAGCCAAGTTGTGCATAGTAGTAGCAGAAACCTACCAACTTGCTTTTCTCAAATATAAAAAAATTATGTTTTTGCTCGTGTGGGCCCCCTTGGCCCGCAGGCTCCATAGCTAATGCTCCGGCTGCTACAGCTATAGTTATGCCCATAAGAGCAGTACAAGCGAACAGGAGAGGAATGTAGCTCTGTGTAATTATTTGTGACAGCCAAGTGACAACTCTTACGAACCCTGTAATGTTTTCTCAATATATACCTGTTATGTGCCCTTTTTTATGTTCAAGAATTATACATTATAACTGTGATTTTCATATAGAAGTATCTTGTGCTAAATGTGGAAAAGTCAAGTACAATAAGGAAAAAAAATTGGACCATGAGCTATATTATTTCGTTGGGATTTGTAGCAATAAATGTACACACCATATGCATGAACATTGCGGCTTACCCATTATAAGGCAAATGTCACAACCATGGGAAATGTTGACCCACTGAGCCACTGTTATAACGGAGTAGCAGCTGGCCAAGCAAATATATCAGTTGCTTGGTCAAGGGTACCTGGATGGCAGTTTGGTGCCAAATTGCTGGAAGCTGGCTCGTGCGGGATTATCGAAAGCTGGCTTGTGCCAGGCTATCGGATTTGTCACGGGCACAGGACACAGATACTAAAGTCGTCACGGACCAAGGCGGACCAAGGACTTGACACGGACACCGGACATGGATACTGAAGTCGTTAAGGACACTGGACCTGACACGGACACCGGACACGTATACTGAAGTTGTCACAAACACTGGAAACAGGAACAGACTATGGAGCCTTTGCAGATGAACACAAGGTTAGCAACAATATCGCTCAGGTACTGAGGAAGTGGATAGAGCTCCTTAAAAAGTCCAGAGTGTGCTGGGATAGGCTGGGAGCAATATTCCTGGTGCGTGTGCTTGCCCTTTAATGGGGAGAGGCCGGGGCAGGAGAAGAGAGTGGAGCGTGCTGGCATCCCGGAGCAGGGAGACGCTGGTGCAGAGGAAAGGAAGGCTGGCGGTCACTGTGGTGAGATAGATCCGTGGCCGCTGGCACTACGGCAAAGTTTGGGATATTGCATTTTACATACTCTAACATTGTACAATCACCTCTCTTTAGTGCTTTGTTCTATCCATATCTGCAGCACCTTTTTCTAAATGTACAATTGTCATGCGTTACCTATACAGAGAGCTGTGTGTTTCTAATGTCCATTGATTCACTAGAGTAATGAAATAGGACTTGACATGTCATATGTGAGGGACAAAGATCGATGTCTTCACCCTGGTGTTGACATGATAGAACGACAGGTTAATTGTTTGCTTAGAATCATCTCAATAATCTCCACAGTTGGTAAACTGTTAATCCTTCCCCTTATGTTCTTTATTTTTCTACCAGTGACATAATACAGAAAAGTGTTCCTCTTCTGTGTTTTATTAAAAAGGTCTTCAACAAATCCATTGTAAAATCAATGCAAAAGGCTTTTTCATGGTCCACTGGAGAAATTTCTTCAGGCTTACATTTGCCTTCTATGTATGTTTTGTACAGCAGACAGAACTATATTTACTCAGGATTATAGCTAAAGGCTCATCATGAAATAATGTCTTTAGAAATCAGTACCCAGTAGACATCTATGTTCTACTTTATACATTTGTACTAAGGTGAAGGTGTTAAAAATAGGATCTGAGCCAATTTAAAGTTTCAAAATGCTAAATAAAACAATAGCATATATTTCTAGTGGGCACAGTTTTTTTTTTCTATGCTGTACACATATGATGCAATCTACTAGTTGGGTGGATTATTTCTTTTTGTTTTACAATGTAACATATTCATTAGTAAACAAAATTACATATAGGGCCTCATGCACACATTTTGTACAACTAATAGTTCACTAATAGTGGTGCATGAGGCCTCACTGAACATCCATACGTCTCCGATTTCATATGAAGGCTTAGGGTATGTTCACACGAGGGCGTCCGTAACGGCTGAAATTACGGGGATGTTTCAGCCTGAAAACATCCCCGTAATTTCAGCCGTAACGGCATGTGCAGGCGCTTGAACGCCGCGTCCATTACGGACGTAATTGGCGCTGCTATTCATTGGAGTCAATGAATAACGGCTCCAATTACGGCCAAAGAAGTGACAGGTCACTTCTTTGACGTGGGCGTCTATTTACGCTGTCATTTGACAGCGGCGCGTAAATTACGCCTCGTGTGAACAGACAAACGTCTGCCCATTGCTTTCAATGGGCATATGTTTGTCAGCGCTATTGAGGCGCTATTTTCGGACGTAATTCGGGTGCAAAAACGCCCGAATTACGTCCGTAATTAGTGCGTGTGAACATACCCTTACAGGGGTTTTTCCTGTGGGGTTCTGTGCAAATCCAGCAGAAAATGAGTTGCGTCATGCTCTATTGAATGCCCTATATTCAGAGCTATTGTCCCGTAGAAGCATTGCTTCTAGAGAAGAATAGCACCATACATAACGTGGAGTATTTTTATGGCGTATTGTATGGCAGAACACGGAGCCCCTGCGGCTAAGATGCCACAGAAGTCAGAAATGGTTATGCTACTTTTGGTGATATCTTCATCTTAGGGCCAATATTTGACCGCCTGAGGGCCAATATTTTTAAATTATTAAATTTAAACAATTTTAGATGTAACAGAAAGATCCAAAACGGTTGTCTACAGCAATCTTATCTGTGCTCTGAAATATGGAGATGGGAAACTGAAGCTTGAGAATGGCTTTATTCGCCACAAGTATTTCTCACAGGAAAAAAGGATGATCCAGCGCTGTGTGAAGTTAAAAGGGATACTCTGTTCCCACTTTTATTAGCAAAAAAAATGATTAAAATTGAAGCAGAGACGCATTCTTCTTTGCCATGAATAAGAACACTGCACGTGTTCGAAACGCGTAGGCTCGGGTACAAACCTGCACTACTCTTCACCTTGAGACTGCATCTCTGCTTCAATTTTAATCATTTTTTTGCTAATAAAAGTGGGAACAGAGTATCCCTTTTAACTTCACACATCGCTGGATCATCCTTTTTTCCTTTCCTGCACTATTTACCGTGGGCCGTCGCGGGGATCCGAGTGAGGTGTTTTCGTGACGGAGAACCGGTGAGCTGGAGGTTTCTTCCCTTTCCTATTTCTCACATCACTTCCTTGAAAATGACTGGAGGTGACAACATTTATTTTCATATCTCTTAAGCAATCATGGAATGGAAACCATGTTCTGATAGGATACGCATTGTGAAAATGTATGATTGACTAAGCATTGTTGGAATGGCAAGGTCATCCAAGGACATTCTCAAACTATTACCTAATACTTGACTATAATGAACTTGACTTTGATGTGAAAATGAGCTAGACATATGATGTCTTCTAGTTGAGTGGAATGTAAATTAAAAAGCCAGTATAATTAAGAAATATAGTAATGCTGGTGATACTTGTAAGGACCAATGCTTTAAAATTAATGAACATCCTTCAATTTTTTTTATTTAACTTATATACACTACCGTTCAAAAGTTTAGGGTCACTTAGAAATGTCCTTATTTTTGAAATAAAAGCACAGTTTTTTTCAATGAAGATAACATTAAATTAATCAGAAATACACTCTATACATTGTTAATGTGCTAAATGACTATTCTAGCTGCAAACGTCTGTTTTTTAATGCAATATCTACATAGGTGTATAGAGGCCCATTTCCAGCAACCATCACTCCAGTGTTCTAATGGTACATTGTGTTTGCTAACTGTGTTAGAAGGATAATGGATGATTAGAAAATACTTGAAAACCCTTGTGCATTTATGTTAGCACCGCTGTAAACAGTTTTGCTGTTTAGAGGAGCTATAAAACTGACCTTCCTTTGAGCTAGTTGAGAATCTGGAGCATTACATTTGTGGGTTCGATTAAACTCTCAAAATGGCTAGAAAAAGAGAGCTTTCATGTGAAACTCGACAGTCTATTCTTGTTCTTAGAAATGAAGGCTATTCCATGCGAGAAATTGCCAAGAAACTAAAGATTTCCTACAACGGTGTGTACTACTCCCTTCAGAGGACAGCACAAACAGGCTCTAACCAGAGTAGAAAGAGAAGTGGGAGGCCCCGCTGCACAACTGAGTAACAAGACAAGTACATTAGAGTCTCTAGTTTGAGAAATAGACGCCTCACAGGTCCTCAACTGGCAGCTTCATTAAATAGTACCCGCAAAACGCCAGTGTCAACGTCTACAGTGAAGAGGCGACTCCGGGATTCTGGCCTTCAGGGCAGAGTGGCAAAGAAAAAGCCATATCTGAGGCTGGCTAATAAAAGGAAAAGATTAATATGGGCCAGACATTGGACAGAGGAAGATTGGAAAAAAGTGTTATGGACAGACGAATCGAAGTTTGAGGTGTTTGGATCACACAGAAGAACCTTTGTGAGATGCAGAACAACTGAAAAGATGCTGGAAGAGTGCCTGACGCCATCTGTCAAGCATGGTGGAGGTAATGTGATGGTCTGGGGTTGCTTTGGTGCTGGTAAAGTGGGAGATTTGTACAAGGTAAAAGGCATTTTGAATAAGGAAGGCTATCACTCCATTTTGCAACGCCATGCCATACCCTGTGGACAGTGCTTGATTGGAGCCAATTTCATCCTACAACAGGACAATGACCCAAAGCACACCTCCAAATTATGCAGGAACTATTTAGGGAAGAAGCAGGCAGCTGGTATTCTATCTGTAATGGACTGGCCAGCGCAGTCACCAGATCTCAACCCCATAGAGCTGTTGTGGGAGCAGCTTGACCGTATGGTACGCAAGAAGTGCCCATTAAGCCAAAACAACTTGTGGGAGGGCCTTCTGGAAGCATGGGGTGAAATTTCTCCCGATTACCTCAGCAAATTAACAGCTAGAATGCCAAAGGTCTGCAATGCTGTAATTGCTGCAAATGGAGCATTCTTTGACAAAAGCAAAGTTTGAAGGAGAAAATTATTATTTGAAATAAAAATCATTATTTCTAATCTTGACTACATTTTCTAGTCATTTTGCAACTCATTTGATAAATATAAGTGTGAGTTTTCATGGAAAACACATAATTGTCTGGGTGACCCCAAACTTTTGAACGGTAGTGTATATGAAATGGAAACTAAAGCATGAGAATTAACTATCATCACCTGGGGTAGTACTCATATCAAAGTTAGTTCCTGGCTACAATATGAGAATAACTGGAGGTGACCACATTCATTCTCATACCACTCAAGCAATCATGGAATGGGTAACACGCTCTGATTGGCTCAGCATTGTGAAAATTATTGTGGCAAGGATTTTATTGGCTGTGCTGGTGGTACAGCTTAGCCAATTAATGTGTTGGAATCCAATGATTCCCATTTATTATGATTGACTGAGCATTGTTAGAACAGTAAAGTCATCCCTAGTCTTTCTGAAATTATCCCTTCATATTTGGTTACATGTGAACATTAAATAGGGCATTATCTGGTCTTTCTAACTTTTTAGTTTAACTGCAGATTTAGGTTTAATTTGGAAAAAAGTATTAGTAAATTGTAGAAGAACATAATTATAAAGATATGTTTTCTTCTGGTCTGATTGTAAAATATTAATAGCTAAAAAAGTGCGAACAAGAGCATTCATGTTGCAAAAAATAATCTGCTATAAAGAGGATCTGTCACCATATTCTACAATATAAACTGCATACATTATTAAACAGATTTCTTAGACCTGATGACGTTGACGTACTTACTTTGAAAATCCAAATCAGTATTGCTTAATAATCCTTTCCCAAAGTTTTCACACATTTTATCAGTCCTGGACTTAAATAATTGGATTTTAATATCAGGCAGGAAAACTTTGAGAAAGGATTATACAGCCATTCTGACATGGATTTTGAGAGTAGTACACCAGCTTCATCAGGTCTAAGAGAGCTATTTCATAATGTATGCAGATTGTATTGTGAAATCTGGTGACAGATTGACAGATTGACTCCATTCAGAGGCTACATTCAGAGGAGCGTTCGTAAAAAATGTGTACGTAAAAAATGCGTACGTAAAAAATGCGTACGTAAAAAATGCGTACGTAAAAAATGCCAATATAGGACATGCAGAGAGTTTCACGCAACAGACACATGCTGCATGAAAAACAACTCATGTGTGAATGGCCCTATTGAGTTGCATGGGTCTGTGTGCTGTGAGTGATTTCAACGCACATGTACGAGTATTACGCTCGTCTGAATGAGCCCTAAGAGAAAAAAATATTATACACAAAAACGTTTTAGTAACAAATTAATTTGAGTCTAACTTAAAAAGAGATTAAACCATGGCCAGAGTGATATCAGAAATAAAACACTTAGCTTATTATCAATGGGCAGATGACGAAGCACACAATTTAGTGCTTTCCATAAAAAATGAAAATTTCAAAAGCCATTACCATTATAAATATTTCTGTCATTTGCTTTATGCATATTCTTTTATCACAATTCCAGTACAAGCCCTTTTAACACACAACTAAATTTCAGCAAAAATGTGTTGAATACATTAAAAGCTACTTTTAATTTATTGTTTTTAAAAAAATTATTGCACAAACCCAAACATTTAAAATAATAATCATTGTGAGTTATAATTTACTATAATCAGATCTTTGTATTGTTCATTTTCTGCCAGCCATAGCAAAGTACAGCACATTAAAGTAACTACCTAAAAAGGAGATGTATCATTGGATTTCAAGTACTTCAGGGTGAAGTTAATGGCCTCTGAACCCACAAGAAAAACCAGCATAGCACGTGAAATGAAAATTGGAGTCTTTCAGTTACGCCTTATGCACACAGCAGTGCCATGAGAACGGAGCCTGTATAGAGGTACATGAGAACCTGTATCCTTGTACAATGCCAAAGACACTTAAGGTTTCACTGTATGGTGCCTCCGTACAGCACAATATTATCGTGATATTCTTCCCTGGAATAACTAAGTAAATCACCATATAGTAGTGTAGGTCCGTGCACAATACTTAAATCCAAACCTTTATAAATAAAATGATTAAAATAATTGCAAAAAATCGAATATCATACAATACAAAAGAAGTGAAAAAAGCTTAAATAGATATTGAAGTAAAACCAAAATATTCATAAAGAAGAGTAAGAAACATATGGTGGGTAACCTGGATATAAAGGCAGTGTCAAGGCCTCAGAAACAATAGTATCTGATGGAACAAGACACATTTCTTTTTTTTTTGCTAGCTTCATACAGAATCTGAAAGTAATTATATGCCTAAATATGAAATTGAAGATATACAGATGTACAGTAGGGTCCTATAGTCTTGTATGCGAGCCATGATACAGTTCCTTACAACTCAGAGGTGGTTTGTAGTAATAAGACGGTTTGTTCACATAATATTTTGGGGTTAAACACAATCCTACAAAAACAGTACTCTAGGTTCAACAGCTACCACTTTAAAAAGAGCCTTCAGCCTCACCGAAAAAAAAAATGAATTGTGTCGCTGGTTTACCATTCTGTGTACCTAAGCTTAACTCCATATTTTATTTTTTAACCCCTTTGCACACCTGGACGTAATGGCACATACTGGTGCGAAAGGTGATGAGCTTAGCCCGCTCCATACGCTCTAAATGTGAGCTGTGTATTATAGGTGACGGGACTAAAGGCCAGGAGCAGTGATTGAGCTGTTCCTGGCCGTTTAACGCCTTAAATGCTGCGGTCAATCGCACCTGCAGTAACTGAGGCATGAAAAAGCCTCACTGGGTGCCGATGGTTGTCATGGCAGCACAGGGGTCTAATGAAGGCGCCCAGGTCTGCCTTCACTCTGTCTCTGACATGGCTTAAGCCTGTAAAAATGACAATATACTGCAATACATTAGTATAATACATTAGTATAAGTTAAAAAAAAAACTTTTACCAATTTTCCTCTAAAGCAAAATAAAAAAATAAACAAAATTGGTATCGCTGCATCCGTAAAAAAGTCTGAACTATTACAATATACCATTATTTAACTTGCAGGGTGAACGCCGTAAAAAAGAAAAAAAGATGTAAAACAACAAAATCGCATTATTTTGGTCATTTTAGCTCTTAGCTTTGAGATCTTAGACGTTGATCAAAACGTTGTATGTGCCATAAAATGTCCCACAAAAAATAAGCCCTCACACCACTCAATGAAGGTATAAATAAGAAATTTATGACTCTCGGAATGTGGTGAAACAAAAAAAATATTTTTAACAAATAGTTTTTTCTTTGTAAAAGTAGTAAAATATAAAAAAGTAGATAAATTTGGTATCACCATAATCATATTGAGCTGCAAAATAAAGTTAAGTTGTTGTTTTTACTGCACATTGAAAGCTGTAAAAACCAAACCCCAAAACTATGAAGGAATCGTAGTTTTTTTCCAATTTCAGCCCGGAAGTAATTTTTTATGAGTTTTTCAGTCCATTATATGGCACTTTAATGGGTTCTAATAGAAACTACAACTCCTCCCGCAAGAAATAAGCCCACACACAACTCTATTGGCGGAAAAATAAAAAAGTTATGGCTCTTGGAAGGCGGGGAGTGAAAAAAGAAAATGAAAAGCAAAAAATGGCTCAGCCCTGAAAGGGGTAAAGCAATACATCTAATATTATTTTTTGGGGGAAAAAAAATAACAAATATGGAAACTACCAGTGATCAATAAAGTCTTAGTCAAAACAGTGTGTATATAGTGTTAAGCTGTTTATGTAATGCTTTACTGCACATGTCTCTCACTCAGACTCCAGATCAGACCCCTTGAATTAATTAGACCCAAGATCAGACCCTCTAAATCAATCAGACCCAGATCAGAGCCCCTAATTTAATCATACCCCAGAGCAGAGGGAAAAAAATATTGAGACCCTAGATCAGACGCTCATACTCACCGCTCCTGGCTTCCACTCTCTGCTTCCCGCTCTTCAACTCCAGGTGCCACTAGCCCCACACACTATGTCCTGACACCGTCCAGTGTCAAGATGTGTGCGCTGTTGCACATTATGTCATGATGGACAGTGTCAGGACCCAGAGAAATGGCTCCTGGAGCTGAAGAGGAACCCGAGAACGGGGACGGTAAGTAGAATTGAAATCGGCCGCTATCTATTGGATAACTCCAATAGATAATGGCCAGTTAAAAAAATGTGTGCATTTATTTTTTAACCCCTCTACTGGAGTGATTGTCCACCCCTAAATCTACCCATGTAGAGAAGAGATCTAGGGATCCCTCTTTGACCTTAATAAGTGGGGACATATGGCCCGGATTTAGACAGTAGGGTATGCAAAAGGAGAAGTCCTGCTCCACGGATAAAATAGGAAAAAGCCTGTAGCCACAGCCAGGCAGTTTTGCTTCTTACAAGTTAGAGGTTAAAGTCTCGCAGTTGAGCCACAACAGTGTAATAAAGTAGAAATCTTCAGGGAACTGTGTGGAGAAAAGCCCCAAGGGTCATGGACTTAGATTGCCAAATAATCATGTCAACGAGTGCTAAATTATATCATATAGCGTCAAAATAAATATCCACATAACATTACATAAGTTACTGTACAAATTTTACCATAAAAACTCGAACTCAGTCCAGTGGGAGAACCCAATTACATCTACCTGTTTTTTTCACTTCATCGATTTTTTTTTTCTACTTTCCCAGCATTGATTTACCACTGCCACAATGGATAAGTCAGGGGAGGAGGCCAGAGAAAAGGGGATGGGAAGCACAGTATAGAACCGTGGAACATAGGATCTGTCAGTATCAAGTTACTGGCAGCTGCCAGTATTTTGTGCTGCTCTACATATGCTACAAGAATGTACATATTAAAGGATATGTACAGTTTGCAGCACTTTTTTTTAAGGCAACTTTGTAAATAGCCCTGATTAAAAATATGTCTACAGCTCCTATGCAGATTTCTCCTATAAGTCTCCATGGTTACATATTACAAACAGACATAGTGTAGTCTAATCCTATAAAATGTTTTACAAATTTAAGAGCTTTAAAAGATATTAACAAAAGTTAAAAGAACAGAATGGAAGTGAAATAAGGTAAACACTCCTAAAGGTACGGCAAATAAACTACAAGGGGCAGTACCCCAATGTAATCGCGGGTATCATACATGAGATTGCAAAGATGTCTGAAAAAGGAATTAAATGGGGTTTTCCCATGAAGGACATTTATGACATATCCACAGGATATGCCTACTGACCACTTACTCATTACATGGTCGGAAGTTATGGAAACAGCGTAACTCGCTGAGCTACGCTGTTTCCGTAATTCTCAAAGAACTGAATAGTAGTTACGGAAATAGTGTAGCTCGCATTCCACGCTGCTTCCGTAACTGCCACTCACTACTATGGGAGTTACGGAAACAGCGTAGCTCAGCAAGTTATGCTGTTTCCGTAACTCCCGACCAAGTAATCAGGAAGTGGCCTGATAAAAAAAATTTCACATCCTGAATAAGGTGGAGGAGATCCCAATTACAGGAGGAGGGCGAGAGTCCAATTAGAAGATGTCCATGTGGTGGTCAAAAAAAGAAGGGCATCCAAAGAAAACCAGGCACGGCACTCTGGAAGTGAGATGTGAAGTACATCTATCCTAAAATGGTGCAGAAAGTAGGTTAGTATTGGAAGGAAATTCTGCATTAGCATTCCTCGTACCTCTATATATTAACCCATATGAATTATGATTAAACATACAATCAACAGAATAGGATAGCTGCAACTTGGCCTGCAATGGACACAAACTGTACCAAATTTTGTCCATATGTAATTTTGATCCTGAACAGACCAAGATATATAATGAGATATTAGCACTAGTGAAAAATATGACCAGTGCACAGAAATGCTTTTTGATTATGCCATCCCGGTGGTTAGGCACAGAGTGGGGAAGGTATATGAAGTAGACATATCCTAAAAGGGTACGGAAGTAGGGGAGGATTGGAAAAAGATCCGATACCACCATGTATTCGTGAAAGCCTCTGGGGTCAGATCAATGAGCTCCCCTATTCTGTGTATGGGAGCAACTTGCCCAAACCAATCCTCCTGGCCAGGGTGGATCCTACAGCATTTAATAATAATAGTTATCTCTAAAGTCCAGGCCCTCACATTCAAGTTAGTTATTAGTATTCTAATGCTGTAATGACACTGGAAAAATAGCTGTTAACAGCAGAAACTGTCTATATATGTTACTTGTGTTGTAATTTTGTGAATTTAGTGTGAACTTTGCATCAATTCTAAGGCATTGGTTCATAGGTCTTGTTCAATAAAATATAATCAGATTCAGACATGTGTACCTGAAGTAGTTCAATGCAGCATCCAAACTATTAGTATTCTAATGCAGAGGTTTGACACTGAAATGCAGCCTGTATTCTGTCAATGCAGTTCTCACAGTCAATGTGTTGACAGATTACAGGCTGTAGTAAACTGTGCCTATATTCTGCTAACTAATACTGCAGAGCAACAGTGGGACATCCCTGCAGACCTGTAAATTACTATTAGGTTACCCCCATTTGTAGAAGGAGTAATATAAGCTCTAAAGCGATGCCTTACTTTTCAGCCTTGGTGGTTTGCATATAAATTCGTGAATTCTTCAGTTTGAGATGTTAGTGGGCATTGGAATGCAATTTGTTTTAGCTGCATCTCATTTTTTTTATCAAATATAAAAGGTAAGTAAACTAAGTTTAGTATACATGTTTTTGTTTTATTACATTTATCCAACTTCACTACAGAATAATTGTATGAATTTCTGTGAAGATAGTTGTTAATTAAAATTCAGAAAATGTAACACCATTTTCTGTTTTCTTATAAAAGTATACATTTACTTTTTTACTTTTATAATAGCAAGTAATCCAATATTATTTTGCATGATATATTGATGCTAATTAGTACTCTGAGAACCAGCATATATTTATTAGTATTGCTAGCTCAGCGAGTAAAATTTAATTATGAAGATAAAGAATTAAGTATAGAAACGGAAATATGGATATTTATTATTAATATCTTGACTTGCATTTTTGCAACTCACAAAATAATTATTTTGGGAATAGCACCATATTGCCTTTATTAAATATATTAACTCCACTGAATGTTTGTTTATTCTCATGGATATACAAGAAATAAATTCATTAGGATATTATATTTTTTGCCCTGACCATAGCAAGGTATATGATGAGCTATAAAAAGGAACACTCCGGTCAAAAATGAAAAAATCAGCCAGCACATGGTGTTTATATGTGTTAGTTTCTTTTACATTGTGTAATCTTTATGATTCCTGTTATTTTCCATTTCTACATATTTTCTACATTGCAGCATCAAGTAGCTGCTATGTTCATGACTCCAAGACAATTGAGTCAGCTGCATGTTAATTACCCCTCCTTACATAGATATCAGTGGGTGGGTGCACACTACTAAGCTCCTGCCAGGCTGGGAAAATTAAACCACCAGTTAGAAACAATGCATCATGGACCCGGACTGACAGAAAAACTAGGTATTTATACATCTTAATTTCTAGGAAACATCTGTCCCTTTAAGATTACCATGACTACTAGTCTAGCTTCTGGGCGGTTCTAGTTTTAGTTGTTGAGCCTATTCCACTTCTCTGTCTTTCTTCCTATCAGATTCTGAGCTTGCTGAATTAAGTGGCTTGTGATATAAGGGGAGTTATAAAACCAGATTGTGTTGCTGTATTCCTGTGTGTGAACTGTGCGAGATAACTGAATTGAGTGCTTGGAAATATAAATTTGCAAAAACAGACAATTTAAAAACCTTTTTTTCTTTGCAGCTTCCTTCCTGCTGAGCAGCTGACTAGGGGGAGGGGTTAATTGCTCTCAGGTGATATATATTGGCCTGCAGAACTCAGTCTGAGCTAGCTCTGTTCTGAGCTAGCTGAATTAAGTGGCCTGTGATATAAGTGGAGTTCTAAAACCGGAGTTAAAAAGAGGAGTTAAAGCCCCTGTAAGTACTCTACTTTTACTTTTTCAATTGTTCACTGTTTTTTTGTAACTGGGATCATGGACAGCAAGATTTGAGGTTTTCTTCAGCGCACAGTTTGACATATGTATGCACGACTGGAGCCAGAGTTTCAGGGTGAATACCTCTGTGGCAGATGTGAGCATGTTGGTCACCTGGAAGCTCGCATTAGAGACTAATTATACACGTCACACATGCCACAGAGGAAGCCGGAAGGGCGAAACCCAGGGTCGGGCGAGAGTGTTTGGCGTGCCGCCTAGAAATTTTAAAGATTTTTACTTACCTTGATGCTTTTATTTCTTGTTACTTCTGTGAGTATGGATTAAACTTGGCATGGAGCAATCTTTTTTCAGAGGGTGTTGCACTATGTGTCTTCCTTTTTTCAACTATTAGAGACATAAGATCATTTTCCTACCAGGAGTTCTTTGAATGTGGAGAGAGACAATAAGGAGCTCGGTGGAACTACAAGGATAAGAATTACCATCCATAACCTCATTGGATTGCGGATTGTCCACTGCATTTTTCTGGGAGAGAGTGTCCATACTGAATGATATTGGACTGTTACCAGTGCCGTCTGAGCGGTAAACTTAACTGTACTTTATATATGCCATTTAGGGTATTTGTTGGATCATACCCAATTTAGTTTTGCCTGCTCCGGTCTGAGAGAGATATTGTGGGTACTTGAGCCAAGAGAAACCACCATCATATTTGTGACAGAATAAATGGTAGGTGGAGGACCCTTAAGAATAATTTTAAAGAACTAGGCTATAAGCTAAAGTGAACGACCTCCAAAGTAGTATTCTCAGGAAAACTGCCTGTGCCATGCGCATCACAGGAAAGACAGCGGCAGCTCAGGGAGTTAAATGCATGGCTTAAGTCTTGGTGTAGAGGAGAAGGCTTGGGTTCCTAGAGCACTGGGCTGCTTTTTCATTGGGGTACAATCTGTATTCGGCAGATGATTTGCACCTAAATGGAAGGGTCTGCTGTGCTGTGGGAGAAAATTCTAACTTGGGTGGCGGAGTATTTAAACTAGGGCTGAGGTGGGAGGTCAATGTAGAAAATAAAGGGGTAGTTAGGTTAGAGAGGGGTCAGACTATATTGGTGGGGGGAGAAACAAAACTGTAGGGAGAGGACTAGGCAACAAGATAAGAAGAGCCTTTCATTACAAAACAGCAATGAAAATAAAAATGCCCAAATAATGTCAAATAATCACATTTCTGATACTGAAAGTGAAACATTTAAAGGCAAGTTAATATATATGTTCACAAATGCCAGAAGTCTAGCAGGCAAAATTGGGGAGCTGGAGGCCTTGGTACTGGAAGAAAATATAGATATAGTTGGTATTGCCGAAACATGGCTAGAGTCTTCACATGACTGGGCTGTAAATCTACAGGGTTTTACACTGTTTCGAAAAGACAGGACAAATAGGAAAGGTGGTGGTGTATGTCTGTATGTGAGTAGTGATTTGAGGGTGAGTGTGAAAGAGACTGTCACGAAAGGTCTGTGGACACACTGGGCCGTACCGCCTTGGCGGTATGGCAGCTGGCCAACAGGGAGCAGGTTAAAGTCTATAGTTCGTATAGGTACCTGTGGCCGCTCAGACAGCAGCAGGGCAGGCTCGGCTTGGACTAGGCAGCAGGTAGACGTCAGGCGAGGTGAAGCAGGTCAGACGTGGATACAGCATGACACGACTTTGGCACAGCACAGTGCTTGACCAGGATGGTATGGAAATGCAAGGAACAGGAAATGGAACAGGTACAGGAATAGGAACTGGAACAGGTACAGGAACAGGAAACACACTAGGAGGTCATAACATAGACAAACTAGGGAACACAACAACGCTCAGGCATAGAACTAGGGGGCTGGACCCCTCTTATAGTCCAGAGTGAGGTGAGTGGCTGCAGCTGTCAGGGAGGGACGGAGCTGACAGCCCACAGCCACGGACATTACAGAGACATTAGATGGTGAAGATTGTGAGGAGGTTGAAACCTTGTGGGTGGAATTACAAAGGGAGGTAAACACTGAAAAAATAACTTTTGGTGTAATCTATAGACCCCCCCAATATAACTGAGGAGATGGAAGTTCAGCTATATAAACAGATGGAGCGGGCTGCACAGGCGGGTACAGTAGTGATAATGTGAGATTTTAATTACCGGGATATACATTTACTCAACCTGTTGCAGTAAAATGTTATGGTCCAGTTTGTGGAAGACCCGACTAGAGGTGAAGCTCTGTTGGATCTGGTAATTTCTAATAAAGCAGAGCTTGTTGGGAACGTCAATGTTCGTGAAAACCTCGGTAACAGTAATCATAATATAATCATATTTTACATATACTGTAAAAAACAAACACAGGCTGGAAGGGCAAAAACACTTAATTTTAAGAAGGCCAATTTCCCCAGGTTGAGGACTGCAATTCAGGATATAGACTGGAAAGAACTAATGTCAAATAATGGTAGAAATGATAAATGGGAGATTTTCAAATCTACTTTGGGTAATTATAGTGCAAAGTTTATTCCTATAGGTAACAAGTATAAACGACTAAAATTAAACCCCACATGGCTTACACCTTCTGTAAAAAGGGCAATACATGACAAAAAAAAGGGCATTTGAAAAATACAAATCTGAGGGTACAGCTGTAGCCTTTGTAAATTATAAAGAGCTTAATAAAATTTGTAAAAAGGTAATAAAATCAGCAAAAATACAAAATGAAAGGCAGATGGCCAAGGATAGTAAAACAAATCCCCAAAAAATCTTTAAGTATATAAATTCAAAAAAGCCAAGGTCTAAACATGTAGTGTCAGGGTAAAACTTCCTTTTCCCTGTTATTTCACACCGAATAACCACCTCTGTAAATTGAAAACTGAAAGCATGCATGGAAAAAAGTACACCAGACAGACAAATGTTGGTAGACATCTTTCCCTCAGTCAAGTAGGAAGTGAACTAACTTTATTTGAACAAAGAAACACAAAAGTTCCCTCCCTAGAGATGTGGGACACGCTTAAGCCCCATTGGCTCCTCAGCTGTAAGTTCTTCTGTACACTCCACTTGCATTCCAAGGGCGGTGTCTTCCATAGGCGTGTTTCTCATACAGAATCCATCTTGTTTCATTTACAAATCTTTGTGTAATATACTGATTTTTAGTTTATATAAAGTAATAATGTTTTTGCAAACAATATACATGGTAATGATCCCTGACAGTCCCCCCTAAAAATATTATTACTCTATCCCTGAGTCTTGCCTAACAACCTACCACTGACCACTCGAACCAGGGGTAGGGGGTAGGGGTAGGGGTTATGGATTTCTTCACCAGCTTGAGACGAGCTACTCCTGATGAGTAACCCCCCTTTGTACCTGGACTTCCAAGGTTTCGGAGTGGTCCTAACTTTCCCTATTCTCCTCAGGATACAGGATGGTTGTCTTGGTATAATCTACAAACCGCTGCTGGTTGTAATATATATAATTAATCCAGTCTACATTTTTATTAATGGTAATAATTGTCGCACTGTCACTTACTGTCCTAATGGGACTTTTACCCCTGCAGATGTAACAGGTCATGGGCAGCATCTTCCCCAAACCTAAAGACACCCGGGTAACATAACCTCCGGGCTCTCATTGCTGCCATGTACTTCTTACATATGAGTGACAACAACCAGTGACCTTTACCTCACACCTCCACATAAAACTCCTCATAATAGGAGCAGGGCCGCAGCATATCTACATACATTATAATTATAAACCTCAGACAATATAAACAATAGGGCCTCAACTAATAATATAATGCTATCACCAATCTCATGCTATCACCCTCAGGTTTTGGGTCCCATCAGTTCATTGCCAGTCCTGTACATCATCGTCCTCTTCTTCTTCTGTGGAGTCAGACTGCACAGTGGTGTCCAGTGGGGGATTTATTACTATCCTCCACCTGGTCACTTACTTATTAGAACACTTGATACTGCTGATGGATTCACTCAGGTCTTTGGTCTTTACTTTGATCTTTGCTGATGTCATCAGGACTTTGCTTGGTCCTTCTCATTTGTCAGACACAAATATTATACGTCAGCGGACTGCACATAGCACCACATGCTGTGAGCCTGGGGTGAGATCCCACGTAGACGAATTAGTGGAGTTTTATTGTGACTACCACAAACCCTCCGTATCTGCCCTCTTCCTCTGGCAAGTTACTTGTCTGGGCGGCTGCTTAGAATTGAGACACTGCCGTCAGTTCATGATAAACACGTTGTAGTGGCTCAGGCTGCGCCTGCCGCATCTAAGTGATGTAGTTCATCATATTAAAAGTCTTTTAGTTCATGTTTACTGGCACTTGCCGGGGACCCCCAACCCTTGTCAATTGTTAAAATAAATACTAATCTGGTGATAACATCATCCGCATACACTATAAATGTTGTTCTAAGTACATACAATAATGTCAGGCCCTTAAACTACATCAAACAAACACCTTTATATAAGAAAAACTTCTCTGTTCCACTGGACAGGGCACCTAGAAGATGTGTAATTACTGGGTACATTATATTTGAACTTGGTGTTTACACTTTCCAGCAGGATTTATACCTTATTCTCAGCTGATTACCTGGAACATCTCCTATTCACAGAAATATACACAGATTCCACATGTTTATGTGACAAGTGTCTCAAACAAATTTTTCCTCCCCCTACTCTGGTTCGTTCTACCTGGGAAGGCCTCTCAAGGTCTCTTCTCTTCGTGGGAGGCGGGTATGATAAGGTTGGCACCGGTCTGCCAGGACTGTTCTGTAGGTAAATCAAACAGCTCTAACAGAATTTAGCAGCATCAGCTGTAAAACCTGGGGCATACCAATTAGATCTTACCACATCGATCCTTGCAGTCTTGGGGCATATGTGAGGTCATACACCATCAATGCAAGTGCCATCAAGAGTGCCTTGGGTGGTACCGGTTTACCTTCCTTTATCCGTCCACATTCTGTCAGAATCGGGTTCTCACGCCTTCCGCTCCCAGTTGGACTCTTCCTGTGGAGAACAAGCTTTTCATTGTATAATCAGTAACTGATTCACTGTCTTTTACGATATTTTTTACTTGTGCTCCCACAAGGTATAGAAGATTGTGATTCACTGAAGTGATAAATGAGTAAAACTTATAAATTTTATTTGATAACTCTCTAAAAACAGGGGTACAATCACCACTGTGAAAAAGCCCCACCGTGCTATTTAAAAACGTATTGAACAAATACTGCAATTACTGGTTCATTTGTGAACCCACATCTAACTGAGCATGCTTGAAAGATATATATGGGATCAGCGTTTAAACATTGGTGTATCAGTGGATTGGACCCTAAAACACACCAGAGCCTGTAGTTACCGCTCCTAAAACACCTGGTGTTAGGGTGAACAACGATGCTGCCATCACCTACGCTATGATCCCTCATTAAACTGACCCTATGCGTTTCTATACATATATTTCATCAGGGGTCTATAACTATGTCATTCTGGCTATGATGCCAGCGATATTTAGACAGTAACAGATATTCTGCTACACAACACGGAAGCGTGCTCGCATGGATGTCAGCGGCACGCTTCACTCGGGACCAGGAGTTAATATAGCTAATACTCCTCCCCCAGGGCTGAGGCAAGGCCCCTACCAACAGCCAATCACAGTGGCCCACCTCATCCGTGACGTCTGGCCATGTGACTCCCGGCCGTCAGCTGACATACCCGGAAGCCACACTACAATCATCAGCCAAACGCGCAGGCGCAGTGAGAGACTAAGAGTGCATCTCATTACTGCTCTAAAGCCCTTTATTGCCAGGGACGGAATATAATGATCACATTGGAAAACATTGCGGATCAGCTCAAAACCGCAACTTGGCCACCATAGATAAGACACCTTCTCTGTATATACACTATGTGTGGATGAATCGGCAATAATCGTATTTACCACACTTATAGATACAAAACATTTTTACTGAAGAATGACTTTGCCTGTTTTAGAAGAATAATACACTGCAAATGCTTATATCATAGACAAATGTGCAGCAACATATAATTTTTGAGATCCATATACAATAGCATTAGGACATCTGTTAAATAAAACAGGTATAGTTTGTTTGCTCGTTTAGACCCTCAGGCTGTATACAGGCCATACTATAGATCCACTGGGCCTTTTTACGCAGAATGAGATTGTCCCAGTCCCCTCCACGTTTTGGAGGACGCACCAGTTCAATCGCCTGAAATTTTAAACATTCTACACAGAAAAACCTCAACATTTAGGATACTCTTATACACATTTAATGTGGATTACTCATTGGGGTCTCTTACACATTTTGTAGATCTCCTGGAACCAAATTCATTAATTCAATACAAACCAAAATTGTACCTGATCAGTCCCTTCATCATTCCCCCCTTTGTGGACTCTGCGAAAGTAATGTAGCAGGGTTCAAAACTACATCTCAACATAATAAGGTTGGGCACTCGATCTGGGGGGCACTAGTTTAACCCCCTGTAATACACAACAGCCTGGAACAAAAATGACTTTCTCCTGACAAAAATACATTTTATCTTTAAAATGACTTGCAACCATTTACCTGTAAAACATTTCACATTTTCCAAAATAACATTTAGGCAGCACTACAGCACGCGCCTCATGTGTGAAAACAAAAACAAAACAATTGTAATTAGTTATTCAATAAAACGGAAAATATTATATCTGGTAATATTAATTACTGCAAACCAATAAACTGTATATAAAAATAGGGAACAGTGGGGGCACGTACATTTTCAAGACCCCGTGTCTCACAATATCTGTAGTTTAATACATTTGAATTAACATCAAAACACATTAAATCTTATCACATCATAACACATAAATATGCAGCATAACTTTTATCTTTTTTTTCTTTTCAGACATATCCAGCGGTCTGTAATATTTTTCTCGCTGGGTGAAGGTTAGGACAACAGTGCATGCGCAAAGATAAGAAACTTTCCTGTACACAGAAAAAAAAGAAACTGATTTTAAGCCCATACACAAAACACTAAGAATTTTTTAGACATTACTGCTTTTAAAAATAAGAGCATACAATATAGATCTAAAATCAGTGCAATATTGTAATCACTTGTCTCATCAGTCCACGCCCTGTATACCAGTCTGCTTTTCAGACTATACACTGCACACAGCCCCACTCCCCCACACAATCGCATTCTACAGGAGGGGGTCACACACTCACTCCTCACAGCTTCTATTCTCACAATCTTAACAATTTCAATGCCGGCAAAACAATGTACGTATCTGCAATAATTCATCACACTATTGTATAGGAATTATCTACGTTCAAAACATCAAACACATAATCTGTAATAGTTTCCAATCTGTCAGCTACCATCTCTATATTATGATGACGTGTCTTTTCACCAGTGCACAGCTGGGACGGAATCTAGAATAGAAAAAAAAACAAAAAAAAAAAAAAACACTGCAGCATGTGCTACTGAGGGAAATGAGAAAATTAACAAGGCTATCATTTCATACTGATTTGATTGGGCCGGGCGTGCCCTCAGCAGGGGGTGGGGGGCAGCCTCTCCCACAGGAAGCACAGTGCTCAGCTGTGAGGGGGGTTTTGCTGCCCACAATGAGGACACACTCAACATGAAGTACGGACGCCATTACAGGGCGGCGGCTGGTCCTGTGTGTTCTAATACATATAACATACAATGCCTTTCTTATTCCTAACTTCCATTCGCTTCACCAAATCATACGAATAGGATCGTCCGGGTACGGGTGATCCTGATTATTTGAATATGGACCGTAAACCATCCATTCTAACCATCTATATTATACACGTAATTTATATAACACCTTTGGTCTGCAACCTTCTAGTTTCACCGAGGTCTGGCCAACATATTACCTACGACTTATTAAACGACTTATCAGTGCGTTGCACCCCGCGTGCACCTGTCCCACGACTTATCAGACGACTTATCCGTGCGTTGCACCCCGCATGCCCGCGTATAAGACAGATTATAATACTACCCATGACTTATCGCACCTTGATGGTGCCCGCGTGCCCCTGCATAAGACAGGTTATATTTTCTATCTAGTCCCTAATTACCCAGAGGATGGTTAGTCGGGCGCGACTAATTTCTTACAGGTTCGTGACCACACTGTGGGGATGTCGCCTCTGTCGCCTGAGATAATCCAGGCAATCGACCAGGGTTCTATAGACTACCAAAAGACCGTCCACTAACACAGATAAGTCAAAGATTAATAAAATCAACTGACTTACCGTGTCATTGTGGAGGTGATCATGCTCCTTCAGTGGGCAGTCCTGGGTCGTCTGTTTCACCCTGTGATTGTCGGTTGTCCGGATTCTGAAATCCCCTCAAGTATGGCCCCACGCTACGGGTGCCAAAATGTCAGGGTAAAACTTCCTTTTCCCTGTTATTTCACACCGAATTACCACCTCTGTAAATTGAAAACTGAAAGCATGCATGGAAGACAAATGTTGGTAGACATCTTTCCCTCAGTCAAGTAGGAAGTGAATTAACTTTATTTGAACAAAGAAACACAAAAGTTCCATCCCCAGAGATGTGGGACGCGCTTAAGCCCCATTGGCTCCTCAGCTGTAAGTTCTTCTGTACACTCTTCTTGCATTCCAGGGGCGGTGTCTTCCATAGGCGTGTTTCTCATACAGACTCCATCTTGTTTCATTTACAAATCTTTGTGTAATATACTGATTTTTAGTTTATATAAAGTAATAATGTTTTTGCAAACAATATACATGGTAATGATCCCTGACAGTAGGACCCCTAGATAGTGGTAATGGAGAGTTGGTCACAGGGGATTAAGAGAAGGCAGAGTTACTAAATGGGTTCTTTAGCTCTGTATATACAACAGAAGAAAGAGCAGCTGATGTAGCCGGTGCCAGTGCTGTTAATATATCAGTTTATATACTGAATTGGATGAATGTAGAGATGGTCCAAGCTAAATTAAACAAAATAAATGTACACAAGGCCCCGGGAACAGATGGGTTACACCCTAGAGTTCTTAAAGAGCTTAGTTCAGTTATTTCTGTCCCCCTCTTCATAATATTTAGAGAATCTCGAGTGACTGGTATAGTGTGAAGGGACTGGCGCAGGGCAAATGTGGTGCCTATTTTAAAAAAGGGCTCTAGGTCTTCCCCGTGTAATTATAGACCAGTAAGCTTAACATCCATCGTGGGGAAAATGTTTGAGGAGCTATTGAGAGACTATATACAGAATTATGTGACAAAAAATAGTATTATAAGTGACAGCCGGCACGGTTTTACTAAGGACAGAAGCTGTCAAACCAACCTGATTTGTTTTTATGAAGAGATGAGCAGAAGCCTAGACAGAGGGGCCGCTGTGGATATAGTGTTTTTGGACTTTGCAAAGGAATTTGATACTGTCCCTCATAGACGTCTAATGGGTAAATTTAGAACTATTGGTTTAGAAAGTGTCGTTTGTAATAGGATTGAGAATTGGCTCAAGGACCTTATCCAGAGAGTTGTGGTCAATGATTCCTACTCTGAATGGTCCCCGGTTATAAGAGGTGTACCCCAGGGTTCCATGCTGGGACCACTATTATTCAACTTATTTATTAATGATATAGAGGATGGGATTAATAGCACTATTTCTATTTTTGCAGATGACACCAAGCTATGTAGTAATGTTCAGTTTATGGAAGATGCTCGTGAATTGCAAGCGGATTTAAACAAACTATGTGCTTGGGCATCCACTTTGCAGATGAGGTTTAATGTAGATAAATGTAAAGTTATGCACCTGGGTACCAACAACCTGCATGCATTATATGTCCTAGGGGGAGCTACACTGGGGGAGTCACTTGTTGGGAAGGATCTGGGTGTACTTGTAAATTATAAACTAAATAACAGCATGCAATGTCAATCAGCTGCTTCAAGGGCCAGCAAGATATTGTCGTGTATTAAAAGAGGCATGGACTCGCGGGACAGGGATGTAATATTAGCACTTTACAAAGCATTAGTGAGGCCTCATCTAAAATATGCAGTTCAGTTCTGGGCTACAGTTCATAGAAAGGATGCCCTGGAGTTAATGTAAGAGTTAATATGGCGAAAAAATACAAAGAAGAGCAACGAAGCTAATAAGGGGCATGGAGAATCTAAGTTGTGAGGAAAGATTAAAATAACTAAACCTATTTAGCCTTGAAAAAAGATGACTAAGGGGGGACATGATTAACTTATATAAATATATTAATGGCACATACAAAAAATATAGTGAAATCCTGTTCCATGTAAAACCCACTCAAAAAACAAGGGGGGACTCCATCCGTCTGGAAAAAAAAAAAGGTTCAACCTGCAGAGGCGAGAACTATGAATCTATGGAATAGTCTACCTGTAATGGCAGGAAGGAGGTGAAGGGAAAGTGAGCCCTAATCTACCCACCGCCCTGTCCCTGCCTACTTGCAACGACCCGCCCTAGGAGACGGGGTACAACTGTGCGGCGGTCCCTACGCTGTCTAAGTGCACGGGAGAACAAACAGGGAACACGCAAGGGAAGGGGCAGTAGCCCACGGAACGCCGCGAGGAAACGGAGCAGTGAACGAATAGTCAGGACCAGGATGAAGGGGAGTATACCAACGTGAGCACGGAGAAGGAAGCAAGCCAGGGGCAAAGCGAAGCAGGTAAAGCGGAACTGCAGCAAGGCAGAAGCACGGCAGAAGCAGGCTGGAGCAATCAGCAGTGGGGCCAGGAATCCAGAAGAATTACAAGCACTGAGGAAGAGAACACGGCAGGTAATAAAGGACAGGGGGCGGAGCTAACTCCGACTGACCAGGCCGCGATAGGCTCTCCCACTCCTGAGCCTGCCACCCTGGTTGGTGGGAGACGGTTTCAGTCTAACAGGTCTGGCCTCAGGTGTGGATTGATTAATCCCAGGAGTATACCTAGACATAGTACCTGGCAGATCATTAACAGTACTCCCCCTTTTATGAGGGGCCACCGGACCCTTACTAAGAGGACCCGGTTTAGTAGGGAAGAGAAGGTGGAACCTCCTGATCAATACCCCAGCGTGAACATCATGGGCAGGTACCCAAGTCCTCTCCTCCGGCCCGTATACTCTCCAATGGACCAGGAACTGGAGGGAGCCCTGGACCATCCTACTGTCCATAATCTTGGCCACCTCGAATTCCACCCCCTCAGGGGTGAGAACGGGAACAGGAGGTTTCCTCGAGGGGGACCAGGACGGGGAGCAGCGTTTGAGGAGGGAGGCATGGAAGACGTCATGTATGCGAAAGGATGGGGGCAGCTCCAGACGGAAGAATACAGGGTTGAGGACTTCAATGATCTTATAAGGTCCAATAAATCGGGGAGCAAACTTCCTGCACGGGACCTTAAGGCGCAAGTTCCTGGACGACAACCAGACCAAATCCCCGACGACAAACCGGGGGTTAGCAGAACGTCTACTATCAGCCTGAATCTTTTGTGCGCTCTGGGACGCCTCTAGGTTCTTCTGAACCTGGGCCCAGACAGTGCACAGTTCACGATGAACATCCTCTACCTCAGGATTATTGGAACAACCAGGGGAAACGGAGGAGAACCTTGGGTTAAACCCGAAATTACAGAAAAACGGGGAGACCCCTGACGAGTTACTGACCCGGTTATTCAGCGAAAATTCAGCAAGGGGAAGGAATGAGACCCAATCGAATTGACAGTCAGAGATGAAACACCTTAAATATTGTTCCAGGGATTGGTTAGTCCTTTCCGTTTGGCCATTAGTTTCGGGATGGAAGGCGGAGGAGAAGGACAGATCAATCTCCAACTTTTTACAAAAAGCTCTCCAAAATAAGGAAACAAATTGTACCCCTCTGTCAGAAACGATATTGACTGGGGCCCCATGGAGACGCAGGATGTGTTTCACAAACAAAGAAGCTAACGTCTTGGCGTTAGGTAGCTTCTTAAGGGGCACAAAGTGGCACATCTTGCTGAAGCGGTCTACTACCACCCACACCACCGACTTGCCCTGAGATGGGGGCAAATCGGTGATAAAATCCATGGAGATATGGGTCCAAGGTCTCTGGGGAATGGGCAAGGAACGTAGTAGGCTCGCAGGTCGGGACCTAGGGGTTTTGGACCTAGCGCAAACCTCACAAGCGGCGACGTAAGCCCTAACGTCTTTAGGCAACCCAGGCCACCAATAGTTTCTGGTAATGAGGTGTTTGGTGCCCAAGATGCCAGGATGACCAGATAGAGCGGAGTCATGGTTTTCCCTGAGTACCCTTAGCCGGTATTGCAGGGGAACAAACAGTTTGTCCCCAGGGACGTTCCCGGGAGCTGAACCCTGATCAGCCACAACATCAGAAGCTAAGTCAGAATCCGTGGCAGAAACTATTATACCAGGGGGTAAAATACAAGCAGGATCCTTCTCGGAAGGAGGATTGGCCATGAAACTAACTGACAGAGCATCAGCCTTAATATTCTTGGACCCAGCCCTATAGGTAACCAAGAAATTAAATCTGGTAAAGAATAGTGCCCACCGAGCTTGTCTAGCATTAAGCCTCCGGGCCGATTCTAGGAAAACCAGATTCTTGTGATCCGTAAGGACCGTTACCTGGTGTCTGGCCCCCTCCAGGAAGTGCCGCCACTCTTCAAAAGCCCATTTAATGGCTAGAAGTTTGCGGTTGCCAATATCATAGTTACTCTCCGTGGGCGAAAACTTCCTAGAGAAGTAAGCACAGGGGTGGAGATGGGTGAGGGAGCTGGTACCCTGGGACAAGACGGCCCCCACTCCCACCTCGGATGCGTGAACCTCCACAATAAATGGCTCCTCTTGGTTGGGCTGAATCAGCACGGGGGCCGAGATAAAGCACTTCTTGAGGGTCTCAAAGGCCTGGACGGCCTCAGGGGGCCAATGGAGGACATCAGCACCCTTGCGAGTAAGGTCCGTAAGAGGCTTAGCGACGACCAAGAAGTTGGCAATAAATCTCCTGTAATAGTTGGTGAACCCTAAAAAACACTGTAACGCCTTAAGGGAGGCAGGTTGGACCCATTCCGCCACAGCCTGAACCTTGGCAGGGTCCATGCGGAATTCATGAGGAGTGAGGATTTGCCCTAAAAATTGTATCTCCTGTACCCCAAAGACACATTTTTCAGTCTTAGCAAACAGATTATTCTCCCGAAGGACCTGGAGCACCTTCCTGACATGCTCCACGTGGGAGGACCAGTCCTTGGAAAACACCAGTATGTCATCAAGGTACACAACAACAAAATTACCCAGGTAATCTCTCAGGATTTCATTAATAAAATTCTGGAAGACAGCAGGGGCATTACACAACCCAAAGGGCATTACCAGGTATTCGAAATGACCCTCGGGTGTGTTGAACGCCGTTTTCCACTCATCCCCCTCTTTGATGCGGATAAGGTTATATGCCCCCCATAGATCGAACTTAGAAAACCATTGGGCTCCCTGAACCTGATTAAAAAGATCCGGAATCAAAGGAAGTGGGTACTGGTTCCTTACGGTGACCTTATTCAGGTTACGATAATCAATGCACGGCCTAAGACCACCATCCTTCTTCCCCACGAAGAAGAAGCCAGCACCTACAGGAGAAGTCGAGGGGCGAATTAAACCCTTGGCCAGGCATTCTTGGATATACACCCTCATAGCTTCACGTTCAGGACATGAAAGGTTAAATATCCTACCCTTAGGAAGCTTGGCACCAGGCACCAAATCGATGGCGCAATTGTAATCTCTATGGGGGGGCAACACCTCGGAGGCCTCCTTAGAAAACACATCGGCGAAGTCCTGAACAAACTCAGGAAGCATGTTTACCTCCTCCCGGGGAGAAATAGAGTTAACAGAAAGACATGACATACGACATTCATTACCCCATTTGGTAAGCTCCCCAGTATTCCAATCAAACGTGGGATTATGCAACTGCAACCAGGGAAGACCTAATACCAGATCAGACGATAATCCCTGCATCACCAGTACAGAGCACTGCTCCAAATGCATGGAGCCAACCAGGAGTTCAAAAACAGGAGTATGCTGAGTAAAATAACCATTAGCAAGGGGAGTTGTGTCGATACCTACTACAGGGATAGGATAAGGTAAATCAATAAAAGGCATCTTTAGAGACATAGCAAATTCCACAGACATGATATTAGCAGATGAGCCAGAATCCACGAAAGCACTGCCCGTGGCAGACCGGCCAGCAAACGAGACCTGAAAGGGAAGCAAAATTTTATTGCGTTTCACATTAACGGGAAATACCTGTGCGCCCAAGTGACCTCCCCGATGATCACTTAGGCGCGGAAGTTTTCCGGCTTTTTATTCTTGCGCCTGGGACAGGTGTTCCGTAGATGCTTGTCGTCCCCACAGTAGAAGCAGAGACCATTCATTCTGCGAAACTCCCTACGTTGTCGAGGGGACATGGAGGCCCCGAGTTGCATAGGTACCTCCGAGTCCTCCGTGGAGGGGCGAGGGGACGGGACCTCGGGGGGGATCGCAGAAAAGTCAGAGGGGAGCACATTGAAACGTTCAAGCTGACGTTCCCTAAGACGTCGGTCAAGTCGTACTGCTAGGGCCATAACCTGGTCAAGGGAGTCAGAAGAGGGGTAGCTAACCAGCAGATCCTTCAGGGCGTCAGATAATCCTAACCTAAACTGGCACCTTAGGGCCGGATCGTTCCACCGAGAAGCTACGCACCACTTTCTAAAATCAGAACAGTATTCCTCAACCGGTCTCCTACCCTGACGTAAGGTCACCAGCTGACTCTCGGCTAAAGCCGTCCTGTCAGTCTCGTCGGAAATGAGTCAGAGGGCAGAGAAAAAACGATCAACAGAGGAAAGTTCAGGGGCGTCAGGAGCCAAGGAGAAGGCCCACTCTTGGGGCCCTTCCTGGAGTCGGGATATGATGATACCCACCCGCTGTTTCTCGGAACCTGAGGAGTGGGGTTTTAGGCGGAAATACAGTCTGCAACTCTCCCGGAAGGAGAGAAACGTCTTACGGTCCCCTGAGAACCGGTCAGGTAACTTGAGGTCGGGTTCTAGAGGTGAGGTGAGGGGTACTACTAAGGCAGCGTCACCCTGGTTGACCCTCTGGGCCAGGGCCTGGACCTGTAGGGAGAGGCCCTGCATCTGCTGGGTCAGGGTCTCAAGAGGGTCCATGATAGCGTCAGCGTAGGAGAATGGTAGACTAGGTATAGGCTTGTAATTATGTAATGGCAGGAAGGAGGTGAAGGGAAAGTGAGCCCTAATCTACCCACCGCCCTGTCCCTGCCTACTTGCAACGACCCGCCCTAGGAGACGGGGTACAACTGGGCGGCGGTCCCTACGCTGTCTAAGTGCACGGGAGAACAAACAGGGAACACGCAAGAGAAGGGGCAGTAGCCCACGGAACGCCGCGAGGAAACGGAGCGGTGAACGAATAGTCAGGACCAGGATGAAGTGGAGTATACCAACGTGAGCACGGAGAAGGAAGCAAGCCAGGGGCAAAGCGAAGCAGGTAAAGCGGAACTGCAGCAAGGCAGAAGCCCGGCAGAAGCAGGCTGGAGCAAGCAGCAGTGGGGCCAGGAATCCAGAAGAATTACAAGCACTGAGGAAGAGAACACGGCAGGTAATAAAGGACAGGGGGCGGAGCTAACTCCGACTGACCAGGCCGCGATAGGCTCTCCCACTCCTGAGCCTGCCACCCTGGTTGGTGGGAGACGGTGTCAGTCTAACAGGTCTGGCCTCAGGTGTGGATTGATTAATACCAGGAGTATACCTAGACGTAGTACCTGGCAGATCCCTAACACTACCGCAGGAGCTGGTCACATCAGGGACAGTAGATGACTTTAAAAAAGGCTTAGATAATTTCCTAGAACAAAAAAAGTATAAGTTCTTATGTGTAGAAATTCCCTTTTCTATCCCTTGGTTGAACTTGATGGACATGTGACTTTTTTCAACCGTACGAACTATATGTAACTATATGTAAGATTGAAGGGTGGAGTGTCTAAATCTGGATAGGTTCTGTTTTCTTTTCTTGTGATTTTCCTTGTCTCCATGTGTTTGATCAAGCGACTGACTATACCCTGTATATTTGACTATTTGCACTTTTTGAACTAGACCTCAGCTTGTCTCTGGATTACCCTTTGCTTACTGATTTGGACTTTCTGCTCCTGGCTGGTTTTGACCACTGCAATCCCTGATATCCACTAACTTTGTGATTTGGACTTTTCTGTTTACCCTCGGGCTGTCTTGTTATCTGCTCTGGTATTGCCTGCATTGCACCTTTTATCCAACACTGAATTCTGTTAATGCAACCTGGGTTCTATGCTGCAAAATCCATCCTGCCTTGTGGTGGGCTCTGGCAAAGACCATAGAGTAGCCTTAGATTCTGTTGATCAGAGTTGTGATGGATTTGGGGTTGTGGATTTATTTGCACGCTCATTTCGGACAGTCTCCAGCAGCCTTTGGGGAATCGCTCACCTAGCAAATCCATAAACTTCCTCCATGGGAATTGCTCAACTTGTGATTCCATAACATTAATATTGTCCAAGCCTTATCATCACTGGTGTCCTACAGGGGGTAGTCATCATTGTTAAATGATGTGAGGCTCTTTGGCTATATTGAATATACTGACTCTGAAAGTGGCTCAGGATTGTTGTACATTACTGCTCTAATGTTATAGCTGGCCCAGGCTTCAGAAGCGGCCTAGTAGGAGACACCAGGAGATCTCTGTAAAGGCATAATTCAGGTAAAATTACCCTTTATGCACTAGTCGTAGATGTGGCCAATGCACAGAAGTATTTTGCAATAATGCAATCCCTTACATTTCTTATAGCTCAAAAAAGGATCATGCTAGTGCAGCTGGTTGTGCAAATGGTGTCTGAGGAATGGCAAACATCTTAGCAACCACAGAGTCTATACGACATCTTACCATGCGTAGTCCAGTTTAAAATATTATAGCAATTATTGTACTTGTCTACTTGACAAAACATTTAATGGGGTTGTATCAACTGAACAACTGTTTTTCTAAAGAAGGTCCTACCAACGTTCAGCTGATCAACACGGTTTGGCTGCTGAAACCACAAATGTTATCACCAAGAAAAGCTGCCAGTAGCTGCTGCAGGGGAATATAATATAACACAAAGCTATCTAAAATCAATCTTACATGGGCTTGCTAAGTCCTCTAGAGTAGAAGCTGCTCTTTGCTCTGGCTAATAGAGATGTGTCCTGAGCAGGGGACGTACCTCTATGTGGCCCATAGTCTATATTATGGCATATAAACACATTTTAACCATAAAGTTCAAAAGGGTAATAGATAGAAGGTTTGAATTTAAAGTTAAAAGTGGTTGAAGGGGTTTGTCCACTTTGGACAGCCTGGCTGTGTTCATATAGCAGGTCCACCTGAGAAAAGCTGATGGTGGGGTGGCTTACTACTAGGAGTACTGATGGTGGGGTGGCTTACTACTAGGAGTACTGCTATCAGCTGTTAATAACAGAGGCATCAGCGGGATAGCAATTTTGCAGGAAATACGTAGCATTAAAGGAAGCTGAATTTCAGCTTAACCTAATAGAAGGTGCGCCAAAAAGAAGACCAACCTCTGTAATTCAACCTCCCCCAATGAAGCATGCCTGAAGCAGAAAAGTTTCCTTGCTTCTAAACCTTTAGTAAGAATAAATAAGCACATTTTAGAATAAATGTAAGAAGTGCTTTCAGGCATAAAAAACTCAGTTAACATAATTTTATTCCACACAATTTTCTTCTACCTATTTGATACCAGATTATTTTGAGCACCATTTATTCATTGTGTTGTGCTCTACGTGGCATTCATTGGCAACTCTAAGCTAAGCTCTTACCTTTTAAACTTTTTTATGATTCAAGTCAATTTTCTTTATTTCAGTGTCAGCACTTGATATGGGTCATATGTTGTGCACCCTTGCTGTTCAACAAAAGCCGACATGCCTTTTGAGAACCTCTTATGTTTTTTATGTGTGTCTTAAATTGCTTTAGAACTAAATGACCTACTATTTTTATATCAAGTTTTATGGTTAAAAAGAGAACTCTTGATGCATTCTGAAATGAAAAACATATGAAAATATATTACAAATTGTTTTATATCATTCCTATATTGAAATAATGGAATCGATTTCAAGTCATCAGACGGCAAACTTCGGCACTTCAGCTGTTGTGAAACTACAACTCTCAGCATGCCCTGACAGCTAAAGGCTTTATTAATTCAACCAAAACCTGTCAGGGCATGCTGTGAATTGTAGTTTGACAACAGCTGGAATGAAACAGGTAGCTGACCCCTGATGTAGACAGATTAGTTATAGACATTTAGGGCTCTTGCACACTGGCACACAACCTGTACGGTTCCTTTTACCATGGATTCCTACAGCCTCAATGTGCTACCGCACAGGCTCCATCGGACTTCTTGTGTATGGATGGTGCATGGAATGATTTTTACAAAAATCCTTTGCATGCTTTTGTATAAAATCAAGAGCATGAGAAGGTACAGTGGAGGGCTCATGCACCGTACAAAACAGAGCCATAATATGGCTGCGTGCATGGACCAGGGGCAGACATAACACCGGTGCAGCCGGCTCAGCTGCCCTAAACGCTGTGCGCATAGATTGGCACAGAGCCCCCATCCTCTCTGGGTCCCCATGCCAGAGGTATATAGCGGCCTGGGATATCACATTTACAGGCCAGGCAGCACGGGCCCTCTCATGCCTAGTGGCGTCGCTATTTGCATTATTTTTGTTTGTTACTTGTGTTTTAACCCCTTTCGAGACTGAGCCATTTTTTGATTTTTGATTTTCGTTTCTCACTCCCCGCATTCCAAGACCCATAACTTTTTTATTTTTCCGTCAATAGAGTGGTGTGAGAGCTTATTTTTTGCGGAAGGAGTTGTAGTTTCTTTGGGTACCATTTATAGTTCCATATAATGTACTGGGAAACGGAAAAAAAATCTTTGCGGGCTGAAGTTGGAAAAAAACTGTGATACCTCAATTGTTTTTTGGGTTTCATTTTTACGGCATTCAGCGTGCAGTAAAAGTGACAACTTATCTTTATTCTGTGGCTCAATACAATTAAGGTATTACCAAATGTATATAGTTTTTTTAATATATTACTACTTTTATTGGTAAAAAACGTTTTTTTTTTTAAATGTTTTGTGTCGCCACATTCTGAGAGCCATAGCTTTTACATTTTTTTACCGATTGAGCGTGTGTTGCCTTATTTTTTGCGGGACGAGCTGTAGTTTTTTTTGGTACCAATTTTTCGAACGTAGAACTTTTTGATCGCTTTCTGTTACATTTTTTTGGAGAGTTTAGATTGTTAGATCGCTGGTATAATATACTGCAATACTAACGTATTGCAGTATATCGTCATTTTTACATGGCTTAGCAGAGGCAGGCCCCTGAGCTGCCATGACAATTGTCGTCACCCCCTGATCTCATTGCTGGGGGGCGATGAGCGATGGGAGGGGGCCGCCCCCTCTTTTCAACGCCTCATATGCTGTAGTCATGATTGACCGCAGCATTTGAGGGGTTAAACAGCCAGGAGCAGCGCGATTGCTGCTCCTGGCTGTTAGTCACAGGTGTCCGCTGTAAAATAAAGCCAACACCTGCAGCATATGGAGTGCACTCAGCGCTTGAGCGCGCTCAGAACATCACCCCCCTGCACCCGGACGTAATAGCACGTCTGGGTATGCAAAGGGGTTAAACTTCTAATAAAATGTTCAATATAGATTTGTATAGTTTTATATGCGCCTGGGTGTGGTTAGGTTATGGGGGCCCAGGCACATTCTTTGCACAGGTGCCCTCTGCAATCTGTGTCCGCCTCTGGCATGCACTCTAAACTTAGTCATGTGTCCACTTGAATTTATCAGGTCCCAAACTTCTCAGTCATTGTATTCTAGTAAATATTATATATAAGATTAATCTAGTTATCCCAAATACAAATATAGAACATATCATCCGTTGATTTTGCTCTGACTATTGTATACCACAATGCACTGTTGTTAGGCTACCAGTAGGTGTGTATCTTATTTCTTTTTATATGTTTGATGCATTTCTGTCATGTATATTGTTTGATGCATTTATATGCATTTTATATGTTTGATGCATTTCTGACATGAATATTTTGATTATTTCATATATTTTACAATGTCAGTTGCTGTCTTGATAAATTATTCTAAAATGAAATAAAAGAAATGATAACTCAAGTGTAGGTTAATGGTCAAACCTCTGATCCTACTTTTAATTGCTTTGAATTAACCTACTTAATGTGTGATGTAATGAAAATGATAAACGAATTCCTGCAATAACTGTAAAAAAAGAAGTAAAATTGTTATTTCATTTCCTAATTAGCATGGTCAAAACACACAGCATTATTTGGTTGTCAGGGAAAAAATTCAATACTGCCCACCTTGTTCCATAGATGTCTGTTCTCCAGGCACAGGGACAGCTTTAGTAGATCTGAGGTTTGAGGAACATACTGAAGTGCCATGAAGCTCACAGCATCCAAAGACCCTATAAGCATCACTTGGGGGTAGAGGAGGATTGTGTTTGACTAAAGTTTTGTGGGGAGCTATGTTATTAGCAAGTACATATATCTAACACTGTCTATATATGTACAGTGATGTCAGGGGTTTCTCCTGAAGCGGAATCCCCATCCAGAGCATCGACAACGCTCTGGCTGGGGATTCTACTCCTAGAGGGAATCCCAAAGGCGCTACCTACAGGGATGGAGGCTGTGTGGTACTACCAGGGAGGTTGTCTATGTGGCACTACCAGGGAGGGGGGCTGTGTGGCACTACCGGGGAGGGGGGCTTTGTGGCACTACCTGGGAGGAGGGG